>NC_057795.1:480150192-480489173 GCF_018294505.1 Triticum aestivum
TGTTCCGGCAACCACCTTTTGTACAAGTCTTGCCGATGTTGCATGTAATCCTTTGTACAAAGGCGGGCACAGATCCCGTGCATAAGTAAAGCTCATGTGCTCCGCACATCTTGTCAATTTCATGCTTTTTACTTTATATTTGCATGCGTTATCTGACACTTTGTGCAACACCTACCCCCGGTAAGCAATAATGAGCTATAAGGCTCCATGCCTTTATTTTCTCTTCTTTCTTTTTCTCAAAAAGGAAAGGAAGATTCCCTCGCACACAAGTTTGCCGGGGGGAATGAAGAAGATAATGGTGTGGACCAGGCATCGTTCAAGGAAGTTTCGCCTTACCGGGAAGCAAACGATAGAAAAGTTAAGTTGCCAAAGTTTGAGCAATCAGTTTTAAAATTTTAAGTTATCTCGTCGAACGACCGTACTTTGTATGGAAAACCTTTGCGCGAAGGAACCAACTCGTAGCTAGTTGTGCCCTTACTTTGTTTCGAGTCCGCTCAACAATTTAAGTGAGCTGCGACTAGTTGCGACAAGGTTTCTTGTCGGAAGCAGCACTGCCAGCAGGCTGTTGACGTCCCGCACTCAGCGCTCGCGGCTAAGGTGCCTGCGCCGGCAAGTTCCCTAAAAGCGTAGGGCAAAAACATACAAAGGAAGGAATCAAGTAAAGGAAATAACATAGCAAATCTCTACCCAAAATAGAGTTATATTACAAGATAGCTTGTCGCGGCTCTAATAGATGTTCTCGTAACATGACCAGCAGCGACAAAGAGAAAGAGAAAACGGGCGGCCTAATCTACGCGATCGCCCTCAACCCTCTTGATCTCGCTCACCTTGTCCACAATGGGTGCGACAAGGGCCTTGAGCGCATCCAGATCAGCATCCGACGGCAAGGATTTGAGGACGTTGGTGAGGTTGAGGCCTGGATTGCGGAAGGCCACCTTCACCAGCACCTTCTGAAGAACCCCCGCGCAGATCCTGCGCGACTCGTCGGCCAGCTGCTTTGGGATCTTCCCCGGAGTCGCTGGAGGGCCGTCGCCACGCCCTTGAAGAACAGGCTGAGCTTGGCGCTGGGTTGGAGGTGCTCGTCGGAGGAGTACCCGAGCTCCTCCATCCCCAGCTGCGCCAGCTCCCCATTGATGGCAGCGGCAATATTCACCAGAGCCTCAGTCCAGTGCTCCACAGTCTCCCTGAAGGCGTCGTGGGCGGCAGCAGCATTCGCCAGTAGCGCCTCGTCGGCCTTGATCTTCTCCAACAAGGCCACCTCCCGCTCCCTGGCGCCGTCCAGCGTCTGAGTCAAAGTAGCCAACTTCAACTCAAGATCCGCATTGGAGTCCTTGGCGGCGCTAAGCTCCTTGCTCCTCTCTGCGAGGAGACCTTGCAGCTCACCATGAGCGGCAGCATCCTTCTCGCGCTCACACTTGAGAGCGGCAAGCTCCTCGCCGCTCGCTCGAAGATCGGCTTCCAGCTGCGCCACCTTTGTCTCCAGCTCCTTCTTGGCGGCCTCGGCAGCTGCGGCAGCATCCTTTGCCTCCTTGAGAGCCCCGCCAATCACTTGCTCGCGCGCGGCAAGCTCCTCCTCGTGGCTGTCAAGATTGACCTTGCGCTGCGCCAATTCTCCTTCCTGCGCGAATAAGTTTTCGGCGACAAGCCGTTGCTTCTCTTCAGCTTCAGCCTTCTCGAGGAGGAATGCTTTCCGCTCCTCGAGAAGTTGCTCCCGCTCCTCCGCCAAGGACCGGAGAGCTTCCTGCTTGAGGCCTCGCAGCTCCTTCGCGCGCTTCTCAATATCAACTCCCGCTTTCGCGACAAGCGCTTCTCGGGAGGCCAGCTTGGCTTGTCGGGCACGGTAGAGCGACGTCAGCTTCCGCAGCAGCCGCTCCTCTTCAGGCTCGTCGCTGCTGCTCCTTGGCGCATCGACTACCGTCAACCCTGCGGAGGCGAGCACCTCTCCATCCAAGGTTTCTCCCTCGACCGACGCCCTGGAGCTTGACGCCCAGGGGAGCTTGATGAAGATACCGTCGCCGGCCTTCAAGTAGGCGCTGTACTGGGGCTCTTCGGAGCCTGGCGCTGCAGCATCGGCGGAGGGATCGGCAGTCGGCATAGCGCTTGGCGCTCCTGCGGCCTCGGGGCCGTCAGTGCGATCGCCGGATCCCTTGCCTGCTTCTGCGGCGGCAGCCTTGGCGGCCTCTTCGCCGGCGGGATCATCAGCACCGGCCTCTTCTTCGGTGGCCGCGGCGTCGTCGGCACTGCCACGCGCGCCCTCCTCGCCAGCATCCTCGGTCTTCATTGGCTCCGTGGCAGGGGGATCTGACGAACGGAAAGGGGAGAGAAGTCAAGCAAATATACAAGAAGAAAATCAGAAGAAGAAGATCCCAAGGGAAGTTTTCAGGCAAGAAAATTACCTGTGCTAGGATCTGTGGTCGCGGTCTCAACCACCGGAGGATCACTAGTGCCGTCTCTTGCCGGAGAACTGTCCCTTGCCGGAGAGTTCTCCCTTGCCGGAGAGCGCTCCCTTGCCGGGGACTCCTCCCTTGGCAGCGTAGTCGAAGCAGATGGCACTTCGGGAGTAGCTTCCGGACATTCTTGGTGAGGCTGTTCTGCTCCTACACAAATCCAACAGTCAAGATATCAGTAGAGAAAAGAGCACCCATGCGCGCCTGACGGCAGGAAGTAAACTATAAACTTACGCTGGGGGCTGCTTTGGGGAGTAGTTGCCGGGTCCGTCAAGGTGGTCTCGGACACACCCCCTGCTGACACGGTGGGATCATCTTCGATGACAATCACCGGGGCCTTGGCTCTCTTCGCCGCTCTCTGGGACAGAGTCCTGAAAAGGAACAGGTTCAGAGTTAAGCAAATCAGATACAAGACAAAGCCAACAAGGATCGAAGAACAACAAGAACGGCACGGGATCTTACTCTTCTTCTTCCTCGTCGGAGCTGAGCGCGGAGAGATCGAAGTCCGACTTGCCTCCAGTGCGACGAGGCGGAGGAGTAGGCTCCCTCGCCCGCTTGGCAGGAGCAGTGGCGGTGGACCGGGAAGACCCCGCTCCAGTTGCCGCAGCGGCGTGAGGCGCTCCCGCGGCAACATTGCTTGTCGCGGTAGAGCGTGTCGCATGGCTCGGCGGCTGTTGGCTCGTCTGCCGCCCCGTTGCGTCCCCAGCCTTGCGAAGACGCCTCCTTGCCAGAGCCGGGGGCTCCGCCTGTGGCAAGCTGTCTGAAGGTTCGGGCTCTTCCTCGCCGGGATCGCTCGGCTCAGCTTCAGGGCCGGCAATATCTTCCTCGCCGGCAAACTCCTCGCGCTCGGCAAGGCTTGCCGCCTCCGCTGCCTCTGCATCCTCCACGGTGAATCCAAATACACCCGCGGCAGCAGCTGCTGCCGCCTCTTCCAGCCTGGTGGCGATGCGCTGCATCTCCGCATCTATGGTGTCGCGGGTGAGGCTCTTCTGCTCGTCGGTGCGGACCGGCACTTCTACCAAGCCATCAAAGAACTCCTGCACGATGGCCTCTGCCGGCTCTTGCCAGGTTGGAATGATTCCGTGAGAGTCACACAGCGGCATCATTGCACGGATGCGGTCAAGCGAAGAGTTGTTGCACAGCGGAACGACGTCCCGCGGCAACATGAATGGATGCTGGGGATCGCACTTGAACAGCTCTAGGAGCATCGCGTCCAGCTCCAGAACAGTGAAGTTGAAGTTGAGGCCTAGGCGCAGCCTCATGATATCCGCCGAGTTTTGGAACTCCCAGGCGGGTCTCCCCCTCTCCTGCAGGGGAGTGATGCGGCGGCGAAGGAAGTCTGCGCCAACTACGCCTACAGTGAGCCCGGCAAGCCTGAGGCGAAGGATCCGGGTGACGGCAATCTTCAGCCTGTCGTCCTCCGGGGCCACATTGCTCCAATCATTGCCGCGCACTACTGGGGCTTGGCGCAGGGCGGTGAAAGGCTGCGGGTTCTCCTCGACGATCCAGCACCACTCTGCGCTCCACTCTTCCCATTTGCTGCGGAGCTCTCCCTCCAGATAGGCGTCCTTCTTGCCAGTTCTTGAGATCCAAGCGATTCCTCCGGCAAGGGGCTCTCCTCTCTCGACCCGGGGCATGAAGAAGTGGCGGAAGAGGGCTACGTTTGGGTGGACTCCGACAAAGTTTTCGCACAGATGTGCGAAAACTGCCATGATCAGAACGGCATTGGGGGTGAAGTCAAGGAGGCGGAATCCGTAGGTGTTCATGATGTCACAGAAGAATTTGGAAAAGGGGGGGCAGAGCCTGCAGTAGAAGAACAGCGCGAAGAAGGGGTACCCGTTCGGAGCTAATCTCGAAGCGCTGGCCGGGAGTACCTTCGTGCGCGGATGCGCTCGCGTCTCCATCGACTAGAAAAGGTAGTATTACTCCCTCAGCTCCTTCGCGTCAAGCTGAGGGGGGAAGATGGCCTGCTCCTTTCGCAGCGCCGCGAGCCGCTGCGCCTCGGCCGATTTCACGCCCTTCCCCTTGTCGGCTTTCGGAGCCATGGCGGAGGTGGCGAGGGAGATCGACGGCGTCGGTGGCGTCGGTGGCAATGAGGGGCGGAGCGCTGCTCTCTTTCGACTTTGGGAAGAAGGGGGGACCGGCGGAGATTTTCGAGAATGGAGTAGCAACCGGCGAAGTGGGGAAACTGCCCCTGTTTCCCCTGCTTATAAAGAGGGAGGGGGCGGACGTTTCGCCCTTCCGAATAAATAAACCACCCACGATCTCTCCCACGATGCCGCATTCAATGTGTGCCGTTGGGGGAGGGCGCGGTGGATACGGAGTAAGATACGGCGTGTCCCGGGCCGCGCGTGCCCGTGCCCTGTTTTGGGCCTGGCCCAACAACGCTCGGCACCGTGTGTGGCCCAGGCCCGGGGGCTCCTGTCGGTGTACTAGAATAGGGGTACCCTAGTATCCCGAACTTGTGCACAGGCAGTTGCAGCACCCCGCGACAAGGCTTGCCGGGTGACCGCCAAGGTCCTCCGTGGTTCCTTTGGAGCCATTCAAGAACAAAGTATTCAAGCCAAGGAGACAAGGCCCCGGCAAGAGGAACTTGCCGGGAAGGCCAATCGAGGCATCCCAAGGAACTTGCCGCGACGCGCCACGCGTCCCTGCAAGGCGACAAGGCCCCGGCAAGAGGAGCTTGCCGGGAAGACCAACCAAGGCATCTCAAGGCCTAGTGAGGGACAAGCTTCCGGGCGCGACAAGACGACGACCGTGGCAAGGCACTTGCCGCGGCAAGTAACCACCCTGTACCCACGCTCCAGCGCATCCACCAACGTGTCGCCCTGGGGCTTTTCCAGGCGCGCGTGGTAGGTGGCTGTGCAGCCAGCGGTGCGCGGTGGCATGCGGCGCTGACAAGATCGGTGGCGTCCCTGACGGTCCCTTTCTGCACTGTTTGGGCGACACAGACGGGCATTTAATGCCTTTGTCCCCTGCCGTCAGGGTTAGGTAGGATACACTGTGCAAGTAGGTGTACCAACCACAACTCCTTTTTACATTTGTACCCTTCTCTGCATTGCCACCTGTCGGTGACCCCTTGAGCATATAAAAGGAGGCCCATGCGCAACGTAGAGGGGGTTCGGCTCATTCGGAAGCCAGAAAAACACTTAGCTCTCCCGAGCAAGAACAGAATACACTCAGACAAGCAACAGTAGGAGTATTATCTCTCCGGAGAGCTCTGAAGCTGGGTAAACTGCTCGTGTGCTTCGCCTCGATCTGCTCTTCGTGCGATCTCCGCCCCCCGCCGAACCGAAAGGGGCTCGGTCCGCCGGTCCCATAGGTGTTCGTGGATCAGTTTCCCCGACAAATGCCTATGAATTATTCTCTTGTTATTGAACCGTTTGATGTTTGGGGCTTTGATTATATGGGACCTTTTCCTGCCTCTAATGGTTATACACATATTTTAGTTGTTATTGATTACGTTACTAAGTGGGTAGAAGCTATTCCAACTAGTAGTGCTGATCATAAAAATTCTATTAAAATGCTTAAAGAAGTTATTATTCCGAGGTTTGGAGTCCCTAGATATCTTATGACTCATGGTGGTTCACATTTTATTCATGGTGCTTTTCGTAAAATGCTTGCTAAGTATGATGTTAATCATAGAATTGCATCTCCTTATTACCCGTAGTCTAGTGGTCAAGTAGAATTGAGCAATAGAGAGCTCAAATTAATTTTGCAAAAGACTGTTAATAGATCTAGAAAGAATTGGTCCAAAAAACTTGATGATGCATTATGGGCCTATAGAACTGCATATAAAAATCCTATGGGTATGTCTCCATATAAGATGGTTTATGGAAAAGCTTGTCATTTACCTCTAGAACTTGAACATAAAGCATATTAGGCTATCAAAGAGCTCAACTATGACTTCAAACTTGCCGGTGAGAAGAGGTTGTTTGACATTAGCTCACTCGATGAATGGAGAACCCAAGCCTATGAGAATGCCAAGCTATTCAAAGAAAATGTTAAACGCTGGCATGACAAAAGGACACAAATGCGTGAGTTTAACGTGGGTGATTATGTGTTATTATTCAACTCTCATTTAAGATTTTTTGCAGGAATACTTCTCTCTAAATGGGAAGGTCCTTACGTTATCGAGGAGATCTATCGTTCCGGTGCCATAAAAATCAACAACTTCGAAGGCACAAGTCCAAGGGTGGTGAACGGTCAAAAAATTAAACATTATATTTCAGGTAATCCTATCAATGTTGAAACTAATGTTATTGAAACCGTAACCCCGAAGGAATACATAACATTCCAGACTTCGAAAAGGAATAGGTATGTGGTACGGTAAGTAAACCGACTCCAAAACAATTCTAAAGACAATATTTATCAATTTTGGAATATTTAAGAATTTTAGGAAGAAAGAAGTAGTCCGAGAAGGACACGAGGCCTCCACGAGAGTGGAGGATGCGCCCACCCTTACTAGGCGCGCCCCCTGTCTCGTGGACACCTCGTGTGCCTCCCGGACTCCGTTTTCTTGCACATTACGTATTTTGGTCGGTAAAAATTCATTATATAATCTCCCGAAGGTTTTGAACACCGTATCACACAAATACCCTCTGTTTTTGTTTTGAGCTGTTTTCTGTTGCAGATCTAAAGCATCATGGCATATCCAAGCGCTCCCAAGGACAAGTTTTTCGAGAGGGTTATCAACCCCCATCTCATGGAGGTGCTGCAACACCCTCAAACCATTGAGATGCGTGAGGGGGTGCTGCACATCCGTGATGTGGAGGGACCAAGGCGTACTGGAAGCATGGAGACAAAGCTCGAAGCTGTGGAGCAGCAAGTCTTCAAGTGCCAAGGGATGGTGGAGCATGGACTCAACGCCAACCAGATGATGATCACAGAGTTCACCAACAACCACAAGCTAGATGCCAAAGTCATTGGGGAAACCATCTTCAAGCTTCAAGAGGAAATCAAGCACCTCCAAGCCCAGATCTATGATCTGCAAAACCAAAACTGTGAGTATGAATATAGATTTAAGAGGATGAGTTTGGCTGCAGATTTATGGATCCCGGAGACTCGGTCATCCTTCTATGATGGTGAGCCTATGCCTTGGAAGAAGGACGAGAAGCCTACATCATCAACAACTCCTACTTCACCACCTCCGAGGACATAATCACATGGGTATGGGCACTCCCCTTGGCTACTGCCAAGCTTGGGGGAGGTGCCCCGATATCGTATCGCCATCACACTCCTATCTTTACCATTTTATTTAGTTCAATCCTTTTAGTAGTATCTTGATCTAGTAGATTGAAGTTTTGGTATCAAGTAGTTTTGAGTTTGCTTTGTGATCTCTGTTATGCAATCGAGTCCGTGAGATATCTATAATAAAGATTAGTGTTGAGTCAAGGGCTTTGCTTTCTTTCTATGATCTTAAGGAAAATAAAAAGAATAAAAATAATAAAAGAGTTCCTATTGATCTTATGGATAGTGATAACGTCACACATAGAAAGTATGAGGCATAAAAGTTGTTGAGAGTTGATAAACATAGTTTTGGTCATCATTGCAATTAATAGGAAGTAATAAGGAAAGAGAGGTTTCACATATAAATACACTATCTTGGACATCTTTTAGGACTGTGAGCACTCATTAAGTATGACATGCTAAAAAAGTCGACGTTGGACAAGGAAGACAACGTAATGGTTTATGTTTCCTCACATCTCAGTTAAAGTATATTGTCATTGACCTTCCGAACATGTTGAGCTTGCCTTTTCCCCTCTTGCTAGCAAAATTCCTAGCACTAAGTAGATATACTACTTGTGCTCCCAAATATCCATAAACCCAGTTTTGCCATGAGAGTCCACCATATCTACCTATGGATTGAGTAAGATCCTTCAAGTAAGTTGTCATCGGTGCAAGCAATAAAAATTGCTTTCTAAATATGCATGACTTATTAGTGCGAAGAAAATAAGCTTTATACGATCTTGTAATGGAAGCAATAAAAGCGACGGACTGCATAATAAAGGTCCATACACAAGTGGCAATATAAAGTGACGTTCTTTTGTACTAAGATTTTGTGTATTCAACCCTAAAAGCGCATGACAACCTCTGCTTCCCTCAACGAAGGGCCTATCTTTTACTTTATATTTCTACTTTATGCTTTTTACTTTATGCTTGAGTCAAGGTGACCTTCACCTTTCCCTTTTTCATTTTATCTTTTGGCAAGCTACTCGTGTTTGAAAGATCATGATACATATATCCAATTGGATGTTCATTAGCATGGACTATTATTGTTGACATCACCTAAAGGTGAATACGTCGGGAGGCAACACAATAAGCCCCTATCTCTCTCAGTGTCCGGCTGAAACTCTATAACCACAAGTATGGCATGAGTGTTAGCAATTGTAGAAGACTATATGATAGTTGAGTATGTGGACTTGCTTAAATGCTCTATTCTTGACTCTTTGTGATGTTACGATAAATTGCAATTGCTTCAGTGACTGAGATTATAGTTTATTGGCTTTCAATGAAGTTTCCGAACCATACTTGACATTGTGAATTGATTGTTACTTGAGCATAAGAACTCATATGACAAAATCTATATATGTTGTTGTTATAAGAATGATCATGATGCCCTCATGTCTGTATTTTATTTTTATCGACACCTCTATCTTTAAACATGTGGACATATTTTTCGATTACGGCTTCCGCTTAAGGACAAGCTAGGTCTAAGCTTGGGGGAGTTGATACGTCCATTTTGCATCATGCTTTTATATCAATATTTAGTGCATTATGGGATGCTATTACACATTTTATATCAATACTTATGGCTATTCTCTCTTATTTTATAAGGTTTATCATGAAGAGGGGGGAATGCCGGCAGCTGGAATTCTGGCTGGAAAGGAGCAAACATTGGAAACCTATTCTGCACTGCTCCAAAAGACCTGAAACTCCACAAAACCTATTTTTGGATTTAATAAGAATTATTGAGCGCACAAAACACCTCAGGGGGCCCACACCCTGTCTAGGAGGGTGGGGGCGTGCCCACCCCTACTGGGCGCGCCCCTGTCTCCTGGGCCCCCTAGTGGCCTCCCGGTGTCCCTCTTTTGCTATATGAAGGGTTTTATCCCGATGTCCCAACGTATCTACTTTTCCAAACACTTTTGCCCTTGTTTTGTACTCTAACTTGCATGATTTGAATGAAACTAACCCGGACTGACGATGTTTTCAGCAGAATTACCATGATGTTGTTTCATGTGTAGAAAACAAAAGTTCTCAGAATGTCCTGAAAATCCTCGGAGGCACTTTTTGGAAAATATAAAAAATATTGGAGAAAAAAATCAAGACCAGGGGGCTCACACCCTGTCCACGAGGGTGGGGGGCGCGCCCTCCCCCCTGGGGGCGCCCCCGTGTCTCGTGGGCCCCCTGAGGCTCCGCCGACCTCAACTCCAACTCCATATATTCCGTCTCACGGAGAAAAAACCCGGAGAGAAAGTTTCATCGCGTTTTACGATACAGAGCCGCCGCCAAGCCCTAATCTCTCTCGGGAGGGCTGATCTAGAGTCCGTTCGGGGCTCCGGAGAGGGGGATTCATCGCCGTCGTCATCATCAACCATCCGCCATCACCAATTTCATGATGCTCACCGCCGTGCATGAGTAATTACATTGTAGGCTTGCTGGACGGTGATGGGTTGGATGAGATTTATCATGTAATCAAGTTAGTTTTGTTAGGGTTTGATCCCTAGTATCCACTATGTTCTGAGATTGATGTTGCTATGACTTTGCTATGCTTAATGCTTGTCACTAGGGCCCGAGTGCCATGATTTCAGATCTGAACCTATTATGTTTTCATCAATATATGTGTGTTCTTGATCCTATCTTGCAAGTCTATGGTCACCTATTATGTGTTATGATCCGACAACCCCGAAGTGACAATAATCGGGATACTTCTCGGTGATGACCGTAGTTTGAGGATTCACCATGTGTTAATGCTTTGGTCCGGTTCTCTATTAAAAGGAGGCCTTAATATCCCTTAGTTTCCACTAGGACCCCGCTGCCACGGGAGGGTAGGACAAAAGATGTCATGCAAGTTCTTTTCCATAAGCACGTATGACTATATTCGGAATACATGCCTACATTACATTCATGAATTGGAGCTAGTTCTGTGGCACCCTATGTTATAGCTATTACATGAGGAATCGCATCCGACATAATTATCCATCACTGATCCATTTCCTATGAGCTTTTCACATCTTGTGCTTCGCTTATTTACTTTTCCGTTGCTACTGTTACCATCACTACAAAACCCCAAAAATATTACTTTCTCCTATCTTTACCTTTACCACTGTTACCATTACTATCATAGTACTTTGCTACTAAATACCTTACTGCAGATACTAAGTTATCCAGGTGTGGTTGAATTGACAACTCAACTGCTAATACTCAAGAATATTCTTTGGCTCCCCTTGTGTCGAATCAATAAATTTGGGTTGAATACTCTACCCTCGAAAGCTGTTGCGATCCCCTACACTTGTGGGTCATCAAGACAAATTTCTGGCGCCGTTGCCGGGGAGCATAGCTCTATTCTCTGAGTCACTTGGGATTTATATCTGTTGATCACTATGAAGAACTTGAAAGACGCCAAAACCAAGATCTATCCCTCAACTACAAGGGGAGGTAAGGAACTGCCATCTAGCTCTGCACTAGATTCTCCTTCTGTTATGAATAAGCTTGCGACACCTAAACCTGCTACTGCTATGAATTCTGATATGTCGCATGTTATTGATGATGCCACTTCTACTTTGCATGATACTTATGATGAAACTACTTCTGTGCGTGATACTATTTTGCCATTAGGTGAATTTCTTGATGAACAACTTGCTAGGGTTAGAGAGAACGAAATTATTGAAGATGCTATTAGTGATGATAGTGATGATGAAAGATCTCTGAATGATTATCAATTGCCTGTTGTTCCCGAGGGTTATGTTATGGATGAAGAAACTGATAGAGATTTTCTTGCTTGCAATGATAGATCAGATCTTAAGAAATTGTCAGCTAAGCTGAAACAAAAGACTTTAAATGCTAAAATTAAACATGACACTGCTTTTACCACTTCACCTATCTTTGTTATTGATAAGGACTATGAATTCTCTGTTGATCCTGAAATTATTACTTTGGTAGAATCTGATCCTTTTTATGGCCTTGAATCTGAAACTGCTGTGGCACATCTTACCAAGTTGGATGATATAGCTACCCTATTTACTCATGATGATAAATCTTATTACTTTTATATCCTTAAGATATTTCCGTTCTCATTAAAGGGTGATGCTAAGACTTGGTATAATTCTCTTGCTCCTGGTTGCGTGCGTAGTCCCCAGGATATGATTTATTACTTCTTTGCTAAATATTTCCCTACTCATAAGAAACAAGCTGCCTTGTGGGAAATATATAATTTTGTGCAAATCAAAGAAGAGAGTCTCCCACAAGCTTGGGGGAGGCTTCTCTGATTACTTAATGCTTTGCCCGATCATCCACTTAAGAAAAATGAAATACTTGATATCTTTTATAATGCACTAACTGATGCTTCCAAGGGCTACTTGGATAGTTGTGCTGGTTGTGTTTTCAGCGAAAGAACAGTCGACGAAGCTGAGTTACTATTGAATAATATGTTGACTAATGAAAATAATTGGACTCTCCCAGAGCCAATTCCTGAGGCAATTGAGCCAACTCCTGAGCCTATTCCTAAACCTACTCCAAAGAAGAGAGGTGTTCTATTTCTCAGTCCTGAAGATATGCAAGAGGCAAATAAATCAATGAAAGAAAACAGTATTAAAGCTGAAGATGTTAAGAATTTACCACCTATCAAAGAAATACATGGTCTTGATATACCGCCTGTTGAAGAACCACACTGTCTTGATAACTCGACACACGTAGTAAAGGTAAATTCTCTCTATAGATATGATAAAATTGAAATCCCCTCTACTAAATTTCATAGCCCATGCTTAGATGAATTTGATGACTTTATGGCTAGGCAAGAAAGTATTAATGCTTATGTTGGTAGAGAGTTAAAGAATAATGCTTTCGATATAGGAGGCATGAGTGATAATATGGCTAGAGTTAAAGGTGAACTTAAACTCATTAGCAAATATGCGTCTAGGGTTGCTACTCAAGCTGAGCAAGTACTTAAAGCTCAAAATGATTTGCTTGATGAATTAAATAATAAAAATGACTTTATTGTTAGAGTGGCTACTAGAACTGGTAGAATGACTCTGGAACCTTTGTATCCTGAAGGCTACCCTAAGAGAATTGAACAAGATTCTTAGAATAATAATCTAGATGCTCCTAGTTTTTCTAAGAAGAAGAAAAAGAAAAATGATAAGACTCTGCAAACTTCTAGTGAACCTAATGTAGAAACACCTGAGAATCCTAATAATACTTCTATCTCTGATGCTGAAACACAATCAGGAGATGAACATGAACCTGATGATAATGCTAATAATGATGTTCATGTAGATGCTCAACCTAGTAATAACAATGATATAGAAATTGAACCTGCTATTAGTCTTGATAGCCCACAATCAAAAACCAATGTTATGATAAGAGAGATTTTGCTGCTAGGAAGCATGGTAAAGAAAGAGAACCATGGGTTCAAAAACCCATGCCCTTTCCTCCTAAACCATCCAAGACAAAGGATGATGAGGACTTTGAGCGGTTTGCTGAAATGATTAGACCTATTTTCTTACGCATGCGCTTAACTGATATGCTTAAAACAAACCCTTATGCTAAATATATGAAAGATATCATCACTAATAAGAGGAAAATACCCGAAGCTGGGATTTCCACCATGCTTGCCAACTATACCTTTAAGGGTGGAATACCTAAAAAACTTGGTGATCCCGGAGTACCCACTATACCTTGCTCTATTAAAAGGAATTATGTTAAAACTGCTTTATGTGATTTAGGAGCCGGTGTTAGTGTTATGCCTCTTTCCTTGTACCGTAGACTTGAATTAAGTAAATTGACACCCACTGAGATATCCTTGCAAATGGCTAATAAATCAACTGCTATACCTGTCAGCATTTGTGAGGACGTGCCTGTTGTAGTTGTGAATGTTACTATCTTAACAGACTTTGTCATTCTTGATATTCCCGAGGACGATAGTATGTCTATTATCCTTGGTAGACCCTTTTAAATATTGTAGGAGTTGTTATTGATTGCAACAAAGGCAATGTCACCTTTCATGTTAATGGAAATGAGCATACGGTACATTTTCCGAGGAAACAACCTCAAGTTCATAGCATAAATACTATTGAGAAAATTCCATCAATTATTATTGGAGGCTTTGAGTTTCCTCTCCCTACTGTCAAGAAAAAGTATGATATTCTTATTGTTGGGGATTTTCATATCCCCGTTGAGGTAACCTAGAGTCACTTCGAAATTTCTCCGATTCCATGTTATTCAGAATGAGTTTGTTAACAAGACTTGATCAACCTTGTTAGTGGATTCATTTTGATGATCATGAGATGGATAAAACTAGAAGGCACAACCTTCTGTACTCTCTTTTTACTTTCTGTTATTTAGAATAAATAAAGCAAAAATAGTATTATCCGTCTGTTTTCTGAATTATCCGTGCAATAAAAAATATCCCAAAAATAAAAGTGCTCCAAATGCGCTGCAAATTTAGTATGATTTTTATGGAATATTTGAGGATTTTAGGCATCGAAATCACTGCAGGAGGGGCAAGCACCAGGCCACGAGAGTGGAGGGCGCGCCCACCCCACCTAGGCATGCCCCCTGTCTCATGGGCCCCTGGTAGCCCCCCTCCAGTTATGCCAGCACCCACACACTTCATCTTCTACCCAAAAAATCCCCATCCAGCTCAATCACGAGTTCTAGCTCATTTTGCTGCGTTTTTCGATCTCCTTGCTCAAAGCTCCATTCACAAAACTGCTTTGGGAGATTGTTGCTTGGTATGTGACTCCTCCATTGGTCCAATTAGTTTTTGTTCTAGTGCTTTATTCATTGCAAATCCTTGCTGTCTTGGTGACCCTGTTCTTGAGCTTGAATGTTAAATTTATGAGGTTCCAAGTAATTCTAATGTATGATATAGGCTCTAGGCACTTGTAGGAGTAGTTGCTACCATTCTTGTTAAGTTTTATTCACTTTTATTTCGAAGTTACGAAAATTTCAGAAAATTTTCAGAAAAATAATTATGTTTAGGAGAATGTATCAAGGTGGTTCCTCGGTAAAGAAAGGGCCTAGGATTGCTATGCGTGAGCAAGATGTTGAATTACCGAGGGATGCGGATGTACGAGCTTGTGAGTGGCCATCCGATGATTTCATGGTCAAAGCAGGCTTTAAGGAGGAATTTAACGTGTATGTGCATAATGCTGAGCTGGAGGACTTCTTACAAGATAAGTTTCCCCAGTACTATCAATTGACTGATTCCTTTGTGCGGAGGTTTAAATATAAATGTACGCGTAATTCTTCTAGTGTCCTATTTGATATTTATGATACATCCTATACCATGGACTCGGAGGATAAAACAACTGCTTGCAAACTCACGCAGTGGGGTAATATTAATGATCCTCGCAAATCTGAATGTAGAGATTTCCTTGCTAGTATTACTGTGGGAGAATCTAGGGACATAACACAAGCTACCATAGGGAGCATTCATTTTCCTGCTATACATTATTTCGCTCTCTTCATTGGTAGATGCATTAACAGTAAAGATGAAGCATGTCATATGTGTGTCCCTGATCTCTGTGTCCTCAAGAGTGTTGTGTTAGGTTATAAAGGTTATAACTTGGGGGGAAATAGTTGCACGTAGGTTGCAGAATAATAGTAGAGATGGAGATTTATTTGGAGGAATTTATACAACCCGTGTGGCTAACTATCTTGGTATAGCCCCACGAGAGGGGGATGTGATGATACTTCCTGTTTATTTAGATTATGACGCTATGGTCAATCACCATTTTCTTAGAAGGAATGAACAATACCTCCATTATCGACTAATCTATAACAGACACAACGTCGTCCATGTTACTCTTCCTGCTCCTCTCCTTTTTGATTATCAGGCAAAAGGAAGACATGTTGTTACTAGGGAGGAAGCAGCTGAACACGAGGGGAGAGCGGAGGCAGCTCACCAACATGCCGCAGCTCAGGAGGCATTTGCTGCTGCATCTCAGTACGACCCTAGTTACAATTATGGATATCAGCCAGGCTATCCTTGGCATTAGACCAACTTAGGCCAAAAGCCTAAGCTTGGGGGAGTACGTATTTCTCGCCGACTTTACATTCATGTTCACACACTATCCTAGTCGTCGGTTCTCATACTCTTTCATTGTATTATCCATGCTAGTTTAATTTTCTTTTTCTAGTTTTCTTCTTGTGTGTTTGATAAACCTTAAGAAAAACTAAAAAAATTAGTTAGTTTAATTTCTATGCTTGTAGTAGAAATTAAAATGAAAACCCAAAAAGATTTCTCGTTCTTCTTTTTACTTGTTGGGAGCTTTCCCGTGTAAATAGTTTTCTTTTCTTTTCTTTTCTTTGGGGGTCAAGAAGACCATATTGAAAATGTTTAGTGGCTCTCTTATGCATGATTGATTATTTAACTTAGAGCCCATATTACCTTGTCTTCTCTCTTGAGTTGAATGCTTGCAGATTCCAGCTTAGTCCAATGCACGTACACTCTTATTATTATACATATCGTTCGGTCATGCGAGTGAAAGGCAATAATGACGATATATGATGGACTAATTGAGATGAGAAAAGCTGGTATGAACTCGACCTCTCTTGTTTTTGTAAATATGATGAGTTCATTGTTCCTGATTCAGCTTATTATGAAGTAAACATATTTGCAATAACATTTAGAGATTATAGTTGCTTGTGCCATGCTTCATTAGCTATGAGTTATAATGGTTTACCTTGCGTGCCAACATGCTATTAGAATGATTATGATGTGATATAATGGGATGGTATCCTCCTTTGAATGTATTGAGTGACTCGACTTGGCACATGTTCACTCATGTAGTTGAAATAAAGTCAACATAGCCTTCACGATATTTATGTTCATGGTGGATTATATCCTACTCATGTTTTTACTCAGTATGAATTAATTTTAATGCATGTTTATGACTGTTGTCGCTCTCTCAGTTGGTTGCTTCCCAATCTTTTGCTAGCCTTCAGTTGTACTAGGCGGGAATACTGCTTGTGCATCCAAACTCCTTAAACCCCAAAGTTGTTCCATATGAGTCCACCATACCTTCCTATATGCGGTATTTACCTGCCGTTCCAAGTAAATTTGTATGTGCCAAACTCTAAACCTTCAAATGAAATTCTGTTTTGTATGCTCGAGCCGCTCATGTTTCCATTAGGGCTGCCTATATCTTCCATGCTAGGTGGGTTATTCTCAAGAGGAGTGGACTCCGCTCCCCATTCACGAGAAAGGGCCGGTAACCGGGATGCCCAGTCCCATGATCCAAAAAGATCAAAGCAAATCAAAATAATTAAACAAAACTCCCCAAGGATTGTTGTTAGTTGGAGGCACTCGTTGTTTCGAGCAAGCCATGGATTGATGCTTGTTTGTGGTTGGGGGAGTATAAACTTTTACCATTCTGCGTGGGAACTGCCTATAATGCATGTAGTATGGAAGATACATCCATCTCATAGTTGTTGCGTTGACAGTGAAAGTATGCCGCTCAAAATGTTATTCAATCTCTATTTTAAAATCGAGCTCTGGCACCTCTACAAATCCCTGCTTCCCTCTGCGAAGGGACTATCTTTTTATTTGTATGTTGAGTCATCACCTTCTTATTAAAGAGCACCCGCTGGAGAGCACACTGTCACTTGCGTTCATTATGATTGGTTTATATTGGGTATGACTTGACTGGATCTCTTTTACCATGAATTACAATGTTTAGTCAGTCCTTGATCTTTAAAGGTGCTCTGCATTTATGTTTTGCGGTCTCAGAAAGGGCTAGCGAAATACCATTTTGTAATATCATGTTATGATTGTTTTGAGAAAGTGTTGTCATCCGAGTTTTATTATTATCGCTCGCTAGCTGATTATGCCATTGATATGAGTAATTATGAGACCTAAGTGTTATTGTGAGTATGGTTAGTTTATAATATTGTTGAAACCTGAATGATGGCTTTGCATGTTTACAACAACAAGAGCAAATAGAGTTTGTAAAAGTTTTTCTTTATCACTTTCAGTTTATCAACTGAATTGCTTGAGGACAAGTAAAGGTTTAAGCTTGGGGGAGTTGATACGTCTCCAACGTATCTACTTTTCCAAACACTTTTGCCCTTGTTTTGGAATCTAACTTGCATGATTTGAATGAAACTAACCCGGACTGACGCTGTTTTCAGCAGAATTACCATGATGTTGTTTCATGTGTTGAAAACAAAAGTTCTCGAAATGTCCTGAAAATCCTCGGAGGCACCTTTTGGAAAATATAAAAAATACTGGAGAAAGAATCAAGACCAGGGGCCCCACACCCTGTCCACGAGGGTGGGGGCGCGCCCTCCCCCCCGGGCGCGCCCCCCTGTCTCGTGGGCCCCCTGAGGCTCCTCCGACCTCAACTCCAACTCCATATATTCCGTCTCGCGGAGAGAAAAATCGGAGAGAAAGTTTCATCACGTTTTATGATATGGAGCCGCCGCCAAGCCCTAATCTCTCTCGGGAGGGCTGATCTGGAGTCCGTTCGGGGCTTCGGAGAGGGGGATTCGTCGTCGCCGTCGTCATCATCAACCATCCTCCATCACCAATTTCATGATGCTCACCACCGTGCGTGAGTAATTCCATCGTAGGCTTGCTAGACGGTGATGGGTTGGATGAGATTTATCATGTAATCAAGTTAGTTTTGTTAGGGCTTGATCCCCAGTATCAACTATGTTCTGAGATTGATGTTGCTATGACTTTGCTATGCTTAATGCTTGTCACTAGGCCCCAAGTGCCATGATTTCAGATCTGAACCTATTATGTTTTCATCAATATATGTGTGTTCTTGATCCTATCTTGCAAGTCTATAGTCACCTATTATGTGTTATGATCCAACAACCCCAAAGTGACAATAATCGGGATACTTCTCGGTGATGACCGTAGTTTAAGGAGTTCATGTATTCACCATGTGTTAATGCTTTGGTCCGGTTCTCTATTAAAAAGAGGCCTTAATATCCCTTAGTTTCCACTAGGACCCCGCTGCCACGGGAGGGTAGGACAAAAGATGTCATGCAAGTTCTTTTCCATAAGCACGTATGACTATATTCAGAATACATGCCTACATTACATTGATGAATTGGAGCTAGTTCCGTGTCACCCTATGTTATAGATATTACATGAGGAATCGCATCCGACATAATTATCCATCACTGATCCATTGCCTACGAGCTTTTCACATCTTGTGCTTCGCTTATTTCCTTTTCCGTTGCTACTGTTACCATCACTACAAAACCCCAAAAATATTACTTTCTGCTATCCTTACCTTTACCACTGTTACCATTACTATCAATACTACTTTGCTACTATATACCTTGCTGTAGATACTAAGTTATCCAGGTGTGGTTGAATTGAAAACTCAACTGCTAATACTCAAGATTATTCTTTGGCTCCCCTTGTGTCGAATCAATAAATTTGGGTTGAATACTCTACCCTCGAAAGCTGTTGCGATCCCCTACACTTGTGGGTCATCAGGAACTGTAAGTGCATCTAGTGCCACCCCTAGTTGGTTTTGGAGTATTGACGACAAAGTTGGTTGAGGGACTAATGCGTTTGTGAGAATTGCAGGATAATGCAGGTAGTGTCCCTCATTGATTCGGTTTACCTACCGGAGATGACCCCTAAAAATGTATGAAGACATTGACGACAATGGTGGTATGAGAAGATATTCATATTGAAGACTATGACATGAGAAGACATTGCATGAAGACTATGGAGCGTGAAGACTGTGTGGTTTCGTTGTTTCCTTTTCTTCGTTGTTGAGTCATAGGAACCACCGTACTGTTAAGTGGGATCCAAGTGAACTAAGTCAGAGTGACTGAATTGATGCTCAACCCAAATCCTATGTCTTCGAGGGAAGACAATGAGAGCAAATCTTATCCAGAGTTGGATGAGTCAGCTTTGCTTGTAGCCCAAGTAAAGTTGCCGTGTGTGTTTGAAATCTGACCGTTGGAACACGTGTCAGTTCCTTAGTGACCCAGGGTCATTTCGGACAAATCAGGTCAGGTTGCCTAGTGGCTATAAATAGCCCACCCCTACACCATAAATTGGTGGCTGCTCAGAGTTAATATACGGCTTTTGTCGTTTGAGAGCAATCCACCTCGAAGCATTTGAGAGAGAGAAATCCTTGCGAGGACAAAGCCCAAACACCCAGAGCCAAAGAGTGTTAGGCATCATTGAAGTCTTTCTGTCTGTGTGACCTGAAGACTTATTACACTTGAGGACTGTGCATCCTCCACCCGGTTAGGCGTCTCGTTCTGAGCATCCAAGAGTCATTGTGGATTGCCGGGTGAACGGAGTCTATGAAGGTTTGGAAGTCTACCTTGAAGACTTACCAGAGTGATTGGGCAAGGACTGGGTGTCCTTAGCTCAAGGGGAATAAGGTGAAGACACGGTCTTCTGAGTTGAATCTCAACCTCCCTAACCAGACGTACAGTTGTCACAGCAACTGGAACTGGTCCAACAAATCATGTGTCTTCAACAAGTGACTGGTTCTATCTCTTCCCTCCTTTATCTTGAGTTTCTCTTCGTGAAGTCATTGCTTATCTGTCTTATCTGATTGACTTCATTGCTTGACTACTATTGTTAATTGGCTTCATACTATCTTCCATCCTGATCCTACTACCTAGCCGCTATTGGTCTTCGTACGTTAATGCTATTGCATACTTGACTATGGCTTGCTTGTTGTAGTTTATCTTCCGCTGCATATCAATTAGGTTATTTCTATTGTTTGTCTTCGAAACTTCCATGTTTTGAATACTTTCATAAAAATCGCCTATTCACCCCCCTCTAGTCGATAACTAGCACTTTCAATTGGTATGATAGCAAGGTACTCCCTTGTTCTGTGTGATTCGGTTTAACCACCTGGAGTTTAGCTATGTCGACTACAGGATTGAGGAATGTATCTTGGCCCACTTTTGACGGTCACGAGTATCCCCGGTGGAAAGCCATGATGAAGAAGCGACTCATGGCTATGGACAGCGAACTGTGGACCGTCACCGAGATTGGTCTCACCGATCTATGCAAGATGGCGGAGGCTGATGACATTCGTAAGTATACTCTACTGAACCTCACTGCGAAGGATGTCATCTGCTCCTGCCTGTCCCGAAATTAGTTCAGGAACGTCATGCACCTCAATCACGCGAAGCTAATCTGGGACCGACTTGCTGAGGTCTATGATAGTCATCTTAATCGTCATGATCCTTGGCTTGATGACTACAAGGAGTCTCTTAAATAGATGACCTTTCCACCTGAACCGTCTTCATCTTCACCATGCCTCATGGCAGGGGGTGCTAAGGTAACTGAATGCTATCTTACTGAAACTAGTGATGATGAATCAGGTGATGAATTTGGCCCCAGCTATGTCAAACTTGCTTTCCTTGCCACTAAACAACAAAGAGCTTTGGAAAAGATTCAAAACATGCTTAGTAAGAGCGATGATATGTTGGGCGAAGAAATGGACCAGTCAAAAGCTTTGGCTGATAGTCTTCAGAGACTTCATTCCAAGTTTGACGCCCTTCAAGATCAACATAATGCTCTCTTATCTGATCATGAGAAACTTTCGTCTGAATGTCTTCAAAGAGAGCAAGATCTTGAAAAGATAAGAGTGGATTATGAAGTTCTTCTGAAGAAGCATGATTCACTACTTTCTCAACAGATCAGTCCCGCTCAGGAAGGATTTGAACCACCTTGCTTGAAATGCATTGAGCGTGATAACGCTGCCTCTGTTGCTGAATCTTCCACTGCTGCTACTGCTGTTCTGTCTTCAACTACTGATGTGGTAACTAACCCCTCTGCGGAGGATACCACTGCCATTGCTGATGAAAATGCTAGGTTGAAGACATTGCTTGAAACAGGGATGTACAAAAGTTTGAAGGGACATCACACACTCTGCGATGTCCTCAAAAAGCAGATTCTGAACCGAAACCCTAGGAAAGAGGGTGTTGGGTTTGAGAGGAAAATGAATGCTGATGGCTCCTACTGGAAGCCTGAGCAGTATTCCAAAACCACATGGGTTGCTGCAAAGGAACCTTCAGTGGATCCATCTACTTTATCTGGCTTTACCTGTGCTAATCCTATTATCATTGATGAATCCTTTGATGCAAACTATAAACTGTTCAAAAATCAGAATGGTGAAGTGTTTGCCAGGTTTATTGGTACTAACTGCAGGAATGGACCGCCAATGAAGAAGATCTGGGTTCCCAAAAGCTGTCTTGAAAATCTTCCCATGAATGTTGTCATGACACCACCTGTGAAGAAGACAAATCCCGAACCAAAGGCGTCACATGGTCCAACGGCTTCATACGGAAACAGGACTCACTCGAGTCACCCTAACGCCAATGTTTTGCAGGGAAATCATACTCAAACTTATGAATATGAGCGTGTGTCTGCAAACCGCTACGTTCATAATACTAAGAACTTTTCTGCTTATTCATATGAGTATCATTCATCTCCTGCAAGGCTATTTGCTAGGGCTCCAAAGCCGAAATTCTCAGATGCTGCACTTAGACTCATTGCTTCTAAGCCACCCCTGAAGATGTGGGTGGTAAAGAAGAACTAACTCTCTTTTGCAGAAAATGGTCTCCAGCCAGCAATCAATGGCGTCCGATATTATTGCTGGGGACCTAAAACACAAAGGGACGCATGATAAAATAACTTAATATGTATTCCACATATGTATCGCTTACCTGTCATACTGTGTGCTAACTTTCATCTATGCTGTGATAATCCAAGTGTGCATCAAATGCTTATGCTTCACAACATACATTGTGAAGCCTATCCTTCTAACTGCACTGTAGGGTACACCAAAGGCTTCAGAATGGATTATTGACAGCGGATGCACTAATCATATGACTAGCGATCAAAGTCTTCTCATGGACTCAACCTTACGTCCATCCGACAAGAGTCAAATCACATTTGCTGACACTGGTAAAGGCAAAGTATTGGGTCTAGATAGTGTTGCAATCTCAAAGGATCAACACATGGATAAAGTGATGCTTGTTGAATCCCTTGGATTCAACTTAATGTCTGTCTCAATGCTATGTGACTTAAATATGTTTGTGATATTTGGAAAATATCGTTGCCTTGTACTAACAGAATCTGACAAATCTCTAGTCTTTGAAGGGTATAGGAAAGATGATCTATACATGGTAGATTTCTCAGCAGGTCCAAAACTTGCCCATGTCTTCTTGCAAAAGCTTTAGAATGCTGGCTCTGGCATCGTAGGCTGGGGCATGCAGGCATGAGGAACTTGCACACTCTCGTCAAGAAGAAGCATGTCATAGGCATCGAAGGTGTCAAGTTCAAGAAAGATCATCTGTGTGGTGCCTACGAAGCTGGAAAGATGACAAGGGCCAAGCATCCTTCGAAGACAATCATGACGACATCTCAACCCTTTGAGTTGTTGCACATGGACTTATTTGGCCCTCCTCACTACTCCACCCTCACAACAACGGCGTGTCTCTATGGCTTCGTCATTGTTGATGACTACTCAAGATACACATGGGTGCATATAATTCTCTACAAGACTAAAGTACAAGATGTCTTCAGACAATTCGCCAATCGAGCAATGAACAACTATGGTGTCAAGATCAAGCATATCAGAAGTGATAACGACACTGAATTCAAGAACACCGGCCTTGATCTTTATCTGGATACAATGGGAATCACTCATGAATTTTCTGCTCCATACACACCACAGCAAAATGGCATTGTTGAGCGCAAGAACAGAACCCTTATTGAGATGGCTCGAACAATGCTCGATGAGTACAAGACACCAAGAAAGTTCTGGCCTGAAGCCATTGATACAGCTTGTCACATCATCAACCGTGTCTACATCCATAAGCTTCTGGGCAAAACATCCTATGAGCTCCTCACTAGCAAGAAGCCAAATGTCAGCTACTTCAGAGTCTTTGGTGCTAAGTGCTGGATCAAGGATCCCCATCACAAGTCAAAATTTGAACCCAAAGCTCACGAAGGCTTCATGCTTGGATATGGAAAGGATTCACACTCTTACAGAGTCTTCAACCTCTTCCACTACAAAATCATTGAAACAGTGGATGTGCGATTTGATGAAACCAATGGTTCACAACGAGAGCTACTACCAAGCACACTTGATGAAGCTCCTTCCAGTGAATCTATCAAGCTAATGGGAACTAGTGAAATCATGCCCTCTGAAGCACAACCTGAAGAGGAACTTATCATCTCTGCACCAAACCAACCTGAAGACAATGCTCAGCCCGAAGACAATCCTCCCAATGATTGCAATGATCAACATGAGCAAGGGCTTCGTCCAGTTCATCCTCGTGTTGTAAATGAAGTACAAATCGAGAAGATAATTGATAGCATCAATGCGCCAGGTCCGCTTACTCGATCAAGAGCAACACAGCTAGCAAATTTCTGTGGGCATTTTTCATTTGTATCAATATCTGAACCCAAGAAAGTTGTTGAAGCCTTTATGGAACCTAAATGGATTCAAGCCATGCAAGAAGAACTTCAACAGTTCAAGCCTAATAATGTTTGGGAACTTTTCAAGCGGCCTGACCCTCGCAAGCATAACATTATTGGAACGGAGTGGTTATATCGAAACAAGCAAGATGAGCATGGTCAAGTCATCAGAAACAAAGCACGTCTTGTGGCTCAAGGATACACTCAAGTTGAAGGAATTGACTTCGATGAAACATTTGCTCCTGTTGCTAGGCTTGAAGCCATTCGCATACTACTAGCCTATGCAAATCATCACAACATCTTGCTATATCAAATGGATGTAAAGAGTGCATTTCTCAATGGCAAGATTGAAGAAGAAGTGTATGTTGCACAACCACCTGGCTTTGAAGATCCAAAACATCCTGATATGGTGTACAAACTCAACAAAGCACTGTATGGCCTCAAACAAGCTCCTCGCGCTGGGTATGATACAATCAAGGACTTCCTGAAGAGCAAAGGCTTCATACCTGGATCCCTTGATCCCACACTCTTCACGAAGACATATGATGGTGAACTGTTTGTGTGCCAAATATATGTGGATGACATAATCTTCGGCTGCACCAACCAGAAGTACAGTGATGAGTTTGGATATATGATGCAAGAGCAATATCAGATGTCCATGATGGGTGAGCTGAAGTTCTTCCTTGGTCTTCAAATCCGTCAACAAAGAAATGGCATCTTCATATCTCAAGAAAAATATCTCAAAGATTGCCTGAAGAAGTTCAGCATGCAAGATTGCAAAGGTTACACGACGCCAATGCCAGCCAAACATCATCTTGGTCCCGACGACAATGGTAAAGAGTTCGATCAAAAGGTATACCGCTCCATGATTGGTTCTTTACTTTACCTATGTGCATCTAGGCCAGATATTATGCTTAGTGTTTGCATGTGTGCTCGATTCCAAGCGGCACCAAAGGAATCGCATCACTTAGCAGTGAAGCGAATTCTTAGATATTTGGCTTACACCCCAACACTCAGATTATGGTATCCAAAGGGCTCAAGGTTTGATCTAGTTGGATTCTCAGATGCTGATTATGCTGGTGACAAGGTGGATCGCAAGTCTACATCAGGCACATGTCATTTTCTTGGTCGATCACTTGTCTGTTGGTCTTCAAAGAAGCAGAACTGTGTGTCACTCTCAACTGCTGAATCTGAATACATTGCTGCTGGATCTTGTTGTGCTCAGCTTCTGTGGATGAAGCAAACTCTCAAGGACTATGGCATCGATCTGAAGCAAGTCCCTCTTTTTTGCGACAACGAAAGTGCCATCAAGATTGCCAACAATCCAGTCCAGCACTCGAAGACAAAGCACATTGAAATTCGTCATCATTTTCTCAGAGATCATGTCATGAAGAAAGATATTGACATCATTCACGTCAACACTGAAGAGCAACTGGCAGATATCTTCACAAAGCCCTTGGATGAGAAAAGGTTTTGCAAGTTACGGTGTGAGCTAAATATCTTGGAATCCTCGAATGTCCTGTGATCAGGCACACATCCTAACACTTATGCATGTAGATGACTTGGATGTACAACACACAAAGTAATGTATATCTTCAATCAATGAAGACTTACACTCTGAGTGTGAATATATTAACATGGAATTTGACTTCGGAGCGCCATGATAATTGTGCGCCGTGTCTGGGTCTAATACTTCTATTCGGTGGGAAACGCCACCACCAAATTTCTCATTTTGAAGTGTTTCACTCATGGCGTTATTTTGCAAAGACTTCGCATTTGGTTTGTCTTCAGTTTCAATTTATCTTCGTGATTTTCAGCGCTATGATGATTTGATTGCATATATATATATATATACTAGTGTTCTGTCCTCTACAACATTCACTTATAGCTATGTCCTCACTGTTGAATCTTTTGAACTAAGTGAATGTGATCGGACCCTAATATCTCTATGCTTACCATCTCAAACTCTATCTGTCCAAATCATATGCATTCTATTGGAACTGTCAAATGTCTTCTCTGCATCCTTGTCAGCAGAAGACACAGAGACAAAACATCAAGTCCTATTTAAATAAATCATCTTTATTGTCGATATCCGGAGAAGCCGGAACGAACATCCGACATACTTGGCGGGCGTGGGAACGTGGGACAATTCTAAATGTGTTGCATGCTTGCCACGTACCCCACGGATGTGAACAGACAGGGGCACCTGCGTAATTGCGCTGTGCTGCGCACCTACTTATAAATATGTGTCCCCTGCGGTAAAGAAATCCTTCTTCCACCTCAACACCTCCGTCAAAACCCTAGCGCCACCGCTAGCTCGCGACGACGCCGTCCTCACGCCGGCCGCGGACATTGTCCTCTCCGCCGTCGCTCTAGGTGTCCTCCGTCGCCAAGTTAGGGCACGGTGGACTGAACTGCTCGGTCTCCTATTCTTCCCATCTAGCAGTTCTTCGTGCGGTAATTATAACTCTATTTTTACCACCTTTTTGATCTTCAAGATTCATCCTGTTTACCGAAATTAGTTTCTACCTATCCAATGTTGAATCGATTCTGTCTGCATCTCTTAATGCCTAGCATATTCACTTAGATTTCCTATCTAGTTTGATTCCTCACTTGTACTTATTCACGAATTGGTACAAATCTGGAACCAACTCACCTATATAAGTGAATGTCTTCGCATCAGGAGGTCAATGTCTTCAAACTGATTTATCTTCAAAATCTTCTGAGAATGCATATGACCTCGTCCCCTTCCCTCGCATCTCTAATGGTGTCACACGTACATGTCCGTGGGAGAATCCCTAGGTTCTCATAGTCTACATTCGTTTGCAGAATACTTACAGCATCATATCAATTCTCCTGAAGCCAGTTCCTGTTTGACCAGCAAGCGTAAATCTCTGAAGCCTTTGAGCATATTGAAACCATTTAGTTTGAAGTTCATGGCTGCAGAGAAATCAGTCAGGAAGGGTGGCGGACAGTGTCGTGGGGGAACTTCTAGGGATCTGCCTGATGATCTTGCAGATATATACAAAACAGATCCTAAAGAAGATTACAATCAACGCAAGACTAGAATCCAATGGATTCGACGCTATTGGGCTGAACAGTGGTACAAGTACAAGTTCGTCACCCAGGAGTATGCAGAGAAGTATGCTATCAAGAGTCCTTGGGGCGATATTCTCTATCGAGGCCTTCCCCCCAAGAATAGAGCTGAAGCCATTGAGCAAAAATTCTATCCGTGCATGGTCCGTGGACCACAGCCTGAAGAAGCCGACCCATCATCATTGCTCTGGTGTCGCGACGACAATCTCTTCAAGCGCAACTTCCAGTTTGCTATGTCTTCAGCAAAGGAAAACAAGAAGTCATGGGGATTAGACTTCAATCCTGGTCCCTCTGCTCCCCGTGAGGATGGGACACGTGAAGCTGAAGAGAATAGAATTGGACCCCTTGCAAACCTTGATGGTCTCATCTCCTACGTCTTGGTTCATGGTGCCAAAGTGGATCATCCCAACAATGATACTGATTCAGATGAAGCCCCTGCTCCTACTCCAAGGCTGAAGAAGCCTAAGAAGGTTAAGGTTTCATCATCAGCCGCACCTCCAAAAGCTTCTCATGTGAAGCCATTGGCCACTGCACCTCCTGAAGCCAGTGTGCAGTCTGAAGAGCAATCTCGTATCTCCAAGAAGACGGAGAAGAAAAAGCAACTTGTCAGGCGTACTGATCAAGCTCTGACTCCTGCTGCTATTCTGCGTGAAGAACCCATTGATCTATCAAGTGATGAAGATCTTGCAGATGATGCTCTTGAGCAGCTGATAAAGAGCAAGGAAGAAGCAAAAATCTTCAGCAATTTGCCTCTCTTTGATGTGGCCATCATCCATGATTTCATTGATGAGTGGTTCGACACCCCAAATGTCAGCTTTGAAGATTTACAGCTTCCAATTGGCCTCAGCGTCTCTTTCAATGGCGCCATTGCTTCTGAGCTGGCTCTCGCTCAGTGAATCGTTGAGCTCAAGCACAAGATTGATTATGAAAAGGCTCAATTCAAGAAGCATATGGCCAAGCTGAGTGTTCAAGACGTCAGGAACTTTAAGGTCATGCTGCATGAGCTTAAAGAAGCTTTTCTGAAGAAGCGCCAAGAAGCTCAAGGCTCTCGCGAGCGCATGAAGAGTTTGGCTGATAAGTGTGTGCTTGCCTACAATGAGGCTGAGAAGCGCAAGTCACTTGGCCGTCCTGGCATTGACCCCAGGATGGCAGCAAAGAAAAAGAAGAAGCTTCCTGCTGATCAGCCTGCGCCTTCAAGCCAAGAAGCTCCACGCATTATCTTCCCAAGTAGCATGACTGTCTCGAAGCCAAAGGTCACCACAACCGCTTCAGAACAGAAGAAGACAAGGGCTGCAGAGGCTGAAGCCAGAAAGAGGAAGAATACCGAAGCCTCTGATGCCGCTCCCGCCAAGAAGAAGCGCAAGACCAAGAAGAATCGGGCTGCTCCCACAGAGCCCCTTTTTGTTGAACCCATCTCAGTGATTCATCCTGCATCTGCATCCCAAGAACTTCACATGACTGTTCATGAGCCTGCTTCCATAGAGGCTCCTGAGGCTGAAGATATACCAGCAGCTGAACCCACCGCTGTTGAAGACATTGGTCATCAGGACAATGTTGAAGATGATGAAGTTCTTCCTCAGATCGAATACAATGTGGTATCATCGCCTGTTCATACGAACAGCGAACTCATCAGCATTGGTCGTCCTCTGACGCCAATTGCACAGGATGATTCATGGGCTGATCGCCCGCAAGAACAAGATTCCCCAACACTCCCCAACAACAACAAGTCACAACATCCGTACAAGCTGAAGAGGATGAGGGCATGCCCACTCCATCTCCAAAAGCGTCGCCAGTACTCCAAAGGCTTCGCAAAGGACCAAGGCCTCAAGCTCCTCTTCCGAGCGTTCCAGAAGGAGAAGTGCATCATCAACTTGTTGCACGTCAAGTGTTTTCAGAAGCCACTCCTGCTGTGAATATCTCTGCGTCTGAAGCACCTGCTGCTGAAGACAATCCGGCTGTATCAGCCGATGAAGAACGTCAAGAAGAACGTGTCTCGACTCCCCCCCATTCCTGAAGAAATAGTTCATGAGGAGAATGTGTCTATGCCTGACCCTCCAGCTCCTCAAGTGGAGGTTGAAAATCCTGAAGCTGCCACAACCAACGCAAGTGAAGCCGATGATGTTGTCATGGCTGAAGCTAATGTGGAGCTTGCAACAACCAGTGTGCCTGAAGTTAATGCGGCCACTGCACCTGAAGCTAGTGAGGCTACTGCTTCTGAAGCACCTGTTGCGCAATGTGAAGCCTCTGCTGCTGCCAATGCTCCTGTTCCAGCCCCATGGCCCTATACAATTGAGCAGGCATATAACCACGGAGAGCTAACAACAGTCAGATGGCCCGAATTTGACTGGTCCTCAATTTTACTATCACGTTGAGCATAAGCCTCAAGTCTAGAAGCCCAAGCCAAGACTACCAAGATTTCCTGGTACTACCACCACTGTCAGGTCCTTCAATGCAAATGGCTTCAAGAGCCACAACACATTCTTTGATAGCTCGAAGAACCCCTACACGAAGCCAAGAATTGCATCAGATCGGTTCTGGAGTCATCAGCAGCGAAGCTATTACTCCCGTGTTCTATATGATCAAGGGCGCATCTTCCCTCATATGCGCCTCGACACTGAAGCCATTACTGGACTCCCCTTCTTAGAAGAAGCACTTGACTACTTTCGTGATGCTGGGCTGCTCAGTTTTGTCATAGATAAAGAACACTGGAATGAAGAACTATTGCTTCAATTCTATGCCACACTGCACATTCGCGGCTACAACAGAGATAAAAGACTTGGGTTCTCGAGTAGATGACGGGAAATGTTCATCATGAAGCCAAAGCTATGGATATCATCGAGCTTACAAGCCTGAACCCAATATGAGTCAGATGCTGAGCATGATGAAGCCTTTGCCCCGTGATGCTAAATATCCAAAAGAGTTCTTTGTTGAAGACCTTGAGTATCTGCCACGCACCATATATCACATCATCAGGCGGACTCTATGGCCTATCAAAGGACATTCATCAGCGACAAAGCTTGAAGGAGCTATGAAGACTTTGGTCTTCTACATTTTCAATGGCATCAGCTTCAATGCACAAGATTTCTTCATCAGACAACTTGCTGCCTCCGGCTCTGATCTCTTTGGTCTGAAGTTTTATGCTCCATGGGTCATGCGCCTCATAAAGCGACACTCTACTGTCAACTATCAACCTTGCCAAGAAGCCTCTTTGTCTTCAGAATGCCGATCACCAAAGCTTCAGTCAACCCATTGAAGGTGTTCAAGCAGCTACACGAATCTATCCATTGGCTGGAAATACTCGTCTGCCTCATCGAGCACCTACTGAAGCCACTGAAAGCATCATTGCCCAAAGGCCTCGGAAGCATTCTTGTGTTCTCAATGATCGAGAACTTCTTGTGGCCCTTCATCAGAAACAGGATAAACATCATTTTTGGCTCAAGAGACAGATGCAAAGCCTCTTGGTGGATGTCAATTGCATTCGCAACCTTGCCACCAAGAATGCCTTTGTTGCTCACGAAACTTGCCAGCGATCATGGAAGAGTTTGACCCTGCTTAGTGCTAAAGCAGATCTTCAAGACGATGGCTTCAATGAAAGATTTCAGTTTGACTCCACTCCTCCCCAGAATGCTGTCCAACGAAGAACTCCATCTCTTGAAGACTCTGAATATTCTTCCTCCGCGGCAACGGTCAATGCCAGAGTGATCAATGATGAAGATGATGCTACTTCACCACCTCCTACTACTACTGCGCGCATCGACACTACATCTAGTTCATCTGCACTGCCACCCAATGACAATAACCCTGCTGCTTCACCTACTCATCAAGAAGACGAGTAGATGCTCTATGTCTTCAAAACTTTTTGGTCATTACTGACAAAAGGGGGAGAAGCGTATGAGTTGATAGTCTTCAAGCGGGTTCATATGGGCGCTTGCGTTATATTTTGCCTCGTGCTTACAACTCTTGCATTTTTGAAACATTTGGTTCTCTGAGTTGTAACACTTAAACTTGATGGTCGTCTGCTACTTATTTGCATTTCCATGTGCGATGGTAACTTCCGCACTTAGATCATCCTGCAGACGTCCATTTTTCATTATGCATGTCATCCTATATGCTATATCATCTCATGCATGATGAATTATCTTCATAAGTTGAAGTGGATCTCCACAAGTACAACCTGCCATGTGCATTTGCATTCAAAAGCAAAATTATTTATATGCACATCTTCAGGGGGAGCCCTTGCTACTTATGAAGACAAATTCCTATCCTTTACAATTTCACATACTTTATCCCCATTGAAAACTTCAACCAGTTTGTCATCAATCACCAAAAAGGGGGAGATTGTAAGTGCATCTAGTGCCACCCCTAGTTGGTTTTGGAGTATTGATGACAAAGTTGGTTGAGGGACTAATGCGTTTGTGAGAGTTGCAGGATAACGCAGGTAATGTCCCTCATTGATTCGGTTTACCTACCGGAGATGACCCCTAAAAATGTATGAAGACATTGACGACAATGGTGGTATGAGAAGATATTCATATTGAAGACTATGACATGAGAAGACATTGCATGAAGACTATGGAGCGCGAAGACTGTGTGGTTTCGTTGTTTCCTTTTCTTCTTTGTTGAGTCATAGGAACCACCATACTGTTAAGTGGGGTCCAAGTAAACTAAGTCAGAGTGACTGAAGTGATGCTCAACCCAAATCCTATGTCTTCGAGCGAAGACAATGAGAGCAAATCTTATCCAGAGTTGGATGAGTCAGCTTTGCTTGTAGCCCAAGTAAAGTTGCCGTGTGTGTTTGAAATCTGACCGTTGGAACATGTGTCAGTTCCTTAGTGACCCAGGGTCATTTCGGACAAATCAGGTCGGGTTGCCTAGTGGCTATAAATAGCCCACCCCCTACACCATAAATTGGTGGCTGCTCAGAGTTGATATACGGCTTTTGTCGTTTGAGAGCAACCCACCTCGAAGCATTTGAGAGAGAGAAATCCTTGCGAGGACAAAGCCCAAACACCCAGAGCCAAAGAGTGTTAGGCATCACTGAAGTCTTTCCGTCTGTGTGACCTGAAGACTTATTACACTTGAGGACTGTGCATCCTCCAGCCGGTTAGGCATCTTGTTCTGAGCATCCAAGAGTCATTGTGGATTGCCGGGTGAACGGAGTCTGTGAAGGTTTGGAAGTCTCCCTTGAAGACTTACCAGAGTGATTGGGCGAGGACTGGGTGTCCTTAGCTCAAGGGGAATAAGGTGAAGACACGGTCTTCTGAGTTGAATCTCAGCCTCCCTAACCAGACGTACAGTTGTCACAGCAACTGGAACTGGTCCAACAAATCCTGTGTCTTCAACAAGTGACTGGTTCTATCTCTTCCCTCCTTTATCTTGAGTTTGTCTTTGTGAAGTCATTGCTTATCTGTCTTATCTGATTGACTTCATTGCTTGACTACTATTGTTGATTGTCTTCATACTATCTTCCATCCTGATCCTACTACCTAGCTGCTATTGGTCTTCGTACGTTAATGCTATTGCATACTTGACTATTGCTTGCTTGTTGTAGTTTATCTTCCGCTGCATATCAATTAGGTTATTTCTATTGTTTGTCTTCGAAACTTCCATGTTTTGAAGACTTTCATAAAAATCGCCTATTCACCCCCCCTCTAGTCGATAACTAGCACTTTCAGGAACCAATCTAGAGCTCCGGCAGAGCTGTTCTGCCAGGGATACTTCCCTCCGGGAGGGGGAAATCATCACCATTGTCGGTGTCAAAACCGGCGGATCTCGGGTAGGGGGTCCCGAACTGTGCGTCTAGGTGGATGGTAACATGAGACAAGGGACACGATGTTTTTACCCAGGTTTGGGCCCTCTCGATGGAGGTAAAACCCTACTCCTGCTTGATTAATATTGATGATATGGGTAGTACAAGAGTGGATCTACCACGAGATCAGAGAGGCTAAACCCTAGAAGCTAGCCTATGGTATGATTGTTGTTCGTCCTACGGACTAAAACTCTCCGGTTTATATAGATACCGGAGAGGGCTAGGGTTACACAGAGTCGGTTACAATGGGAGGAGATCTTCATATCGTATCGCCAAGCTTGCCTTCCACGCCAAGGAAAGTCCCATCCGGACATGGGACGAAGTCTTCAATCTTGTATCTTCATAGTCTGGGAGTCCGGCCAAAGGTCATAGTCCGGCCATTCGGACACCCTCTAATCCAGGACTCCCTCAGTAGCCCCTGAACCAGGCTTCAATGACGACGAGTCCGGCGCGCAAGTTGTCTTCGGCATTGCAAGGTGGGTTCCTCCTCCGAATACTTCATAGAAGATATTGAACACAAGGATAGTGTCCGGCTCTGAAAAATAAGTTCCACATGCCACCGTAGAGAGAATAATATTTGTACCAATCTAATCTGCTGACGTATTCCGCAGCGTGACATCACGCCACGGCCAGGCTTTTATTCATTTTACTGTTCCACCTCGGCGTGTTTAGCGAGGCGGTTTCCTTGGCACGTCTTGTCAAAGCAGAGATCGTGTCCCCTTATTCTGGGATTCCCATCAATACGGGCGTGGGTAAACCAACCGCGCCATTAATCGCGACGCTTGGGAGATAAGCGAGTTTTATTAGGCCGGTGGGGGATCGTAGTTTCAGCCGCCCTTATAAGAGGATAAGAATCTACCCTTTCCATTTACGCCTTCTTCTTCCTTTGCTTATTCGTCCCTGCGCGCTCGAGCTTCAACGCCCAAGCCCGCACTTCCCACCTCAACCTTCTCCAATCATGTCCGGGGCGGGAGGTAGATTGATGGCCTCCTCCATCACGAAGGGGCAAATCAAGAAGCTGAGGAAGGCCGGATACTTGTCTGACGACATCGCGCACCGGCTTCCAGATGAGGGGCAACTCATCCCCACCCCTAGGCCCCATGAGAGGGTTGTATTTCTCCCCCATTTCCTCTGCGGACTGGATTTTCCTCTTCACCCGTTCGTCCGGGGGCTCCTGTTCTACTACGGCATGGACTTCCACGATCTGGCCCCGAACTTCGTCCTCAACATCTCGGCGTTTATCGTCGTGTGCGAGGCCTTCCTCCGCATCCAGCCTCACTTTGGCTTATGGCTGAAGATCTTCAGCGTCAAGCCGAAGGTCGTGGGCGGCCGCCAAGCGGAGTGCGGAGGTGCCATGGTGGGTGACAGTGTCCTGGACTAGGGGGTACTCAATGCGTCGTCTCCCGATCAGTTGGATTGGGCTGAGGACACCCATGGCCTATACTCATGGGCCAGTCTGGACAGCTGCCGCATACAAGGAAGAATCCACAAGACTTGGCGATCAAGACAAGGACTCCTCCCCCACCGGCGTATTCGGCTAGGACTCTTGTTATCCCAGGCCTCTGGTGCATTATATAAACCGGGGCCAGGCTAGTCGATAGACATATACAACAACAATCATACCATAGGCTAGCTTCTAGGGTTTAGCCTCTCTGATCTCGTGGTAGATCAACTCTTGTAGTACCCATATCATCAATATTAATCAAGCAGGAGTAGGGTTTTACCTCCATCGAGAGGGCCCGAACCTGGGTAAAAACATCGTGTCCCTTGCCTCCTGTTACCATTGATCCTAAGACGCACTGCTTGGGACCCCCTACCCGAGATCCGCCGGTTTTAACACCGACATTGGTGCTTTCATTGAGAGTTCCGCTGTGTGATTGGTGAAAGGATCAATGGCTCGACTGCAGGTCAACTGCGACGTCGGCTTCTTTGTCACCAGCTCGACTGGTCACCTTGGTTTGACCGAGGACTGCGCCCTACCTCCGATCGTCATGTTCGGATGAAGGCCTTCATCAACACCAACTCCGATCTCTATCAAGATCATGGAGGAGTCATCCATGGAGCTCGGGGGCTCAATGTCAACATTGCCCTCAGGCGACCGTGCTGTTTTTCTGAACAACAAACTTGTATCCACCGCCACCGCCTCCTCGAGTGTTGCTTAAACGATTACTTTAGTGGAATTATGTGGAATTAAGTCTACAACAACCCTGCAAAAATTTTGTCGAGTTCCGATGGAGGAATCTCCGGCAATCTTCAATATACGGGAGCCCTGTTGAATCTGGACGAGAATCCGGATGAGTTTAGGGCGTGGTATCCAGCATCTAGCTCGGATGACCTTTGGAGGATCCAACCGTTGATTTGCTGCAGAATTCCCATATCTACCACCTGCCAAACATTTAGCTCGATCCGACCGTCCAAACTCCGGGAAACTTCCGATTAGTGCATCACTTTTTGGATCTGTTTTGTGCGCGAGAACAAATCCGACCCGAATTCATCTTGTTTATGAACGGGATCTCGGACATCCTTTTTGAAGGAAGTTTTCGTATGCGGTGTTGTGTTTTAGTCTCAAACACATCCCAGTAGTATTAAAAGTATTCTTGCAATACGAACTTCACCGTCGCGCCGGTGTCAAACCAGCCCGACAACATCATTCCGCGTCGGCCGACCTGCGTTAGACACGTCGTTGCTTCGTTGAGCCGAGCTCAATTTCTTTGGATCATCATCTCGGCCAGCCGAACAATAGTTCGGCATCGTGAAGGATAAATCGTCACCAACATCGCCGCCCCATGGATTACACGAAGCGGGCACACCTGCATCGCCCCACGGTCACCTCATCAAGCCGGCATCGACCACGTCACGACCTGCATCGCTGGACCGGGGGCTTCATCATCTCTTCATCAACCTACTCCGGAGACTTCGGCGTCGCTGGCCGACCAGCTCCGTCACGTTAGCTGGACCGAGGGCTTTGCCTCGGCGAGCCAACCTTTGCCAGCATCGCCATGCCGTTGCTTTATCGCCCATCAGACGATAGGTGTGCGGATCGAGTCCCAATTTTGGGAATCACCTTTCTTCGAATTGTACAACAAATAAGCTAGGTGCTATTAATCCTAGTATTTTTTGCTTGTTAGGGTTCATTTTTCCCAATGAATTATTACTCTGGTTTGTTCGTCATATGTACACAGGTCTATCAAATGGTGGCCGCATTAACGACGGTCGCATGGTGGTTCGGTCAGTTTCCGTACATAGTCCGGCGAACGCCGCATCTGGAACTCGAACCGACCTATGAATTCAGGCCTTGCCATGCCTTTACCGCATCACGCCGCCGCCCTGCATCGACATTGACTTCGGCGCCAGGCCATATTTCTTTTATTACTCACTTTGCATAAATTATTTGTTAAGCAACGATTTTTTATTATTATTATTACTATTATCTCCGGTTTGCACTGTTTTTTGTGCATAGGAAAATGATCCAGCCGGACTATATCGTTTGGCGTCACCTCGGCTGGATGGGTGGCTTCGTCAACACTTCATTACCCCATGCCGGGGACTTCGGCATCACCCTGCCGTCCTGCATCGACCGTGCTATGTCACCACTTCGAAGTGCCAAGCTCTTTGCTCCGCCACCTCGGGACCGGCTCGGGGATGGAACCTTGTCCTGCATCAAGCTCGGACCGCGTCATCAATACCGAACACATTAACTAGCTAAGTTGTCTTCATGCTCAAAGTTTTAAATTTTTAACTTGTGTTCGGCTCGGCCAAGCATTATACTTTTTTGGAAAAAAAAGCCGGTAAAAATTTCCTTGTCCAAACTTTGACGCGCAAATTCAAATACCCCGTTTACTTGGGGGCTTCCTTCATGAAGCTTTTTCCTCTTGCATATGGTTATACTTGTACGGCTTCGTTCCTTGTTCATGTATTACGCCACAATATGCACCATATTGACTTAAGCGATTTGCAAGCTGGGTTGTCTGGCTCTTGTGCTTACCCCTACGTTTCCGATTGTTTGGCTAGGGAATAAAGGGAGCACCTCTGGGATTGTCACGATCGGGTCACCCGAGCCGGACCTCAGACTGGGTGAAGCCGAAAGCTAGCGCTCTTATTGTTTTCAATCATGGTCGACACACAACGGAACTCATGAGTACAAAAAATCTATTGCACAAGTCTCATAATAATAATGAGCACCGAAGAAAGGTATCGGTGGGGGTACTATTTTCTTCGAAGATGCTTCTTACACTTCGCAGTAATGTAGCATATGTTCCCTGAGCGCGCTTTGTCTGTTACACCCTTATGGCCTGATTGCCTGGTTATTGGAAACACCGTCGATATTCTCAATAGATGGAGTACATAACACTTTGCGGTCCTTGACCGAAGAGGGAGAAGCCGACGGCCGGTTAAGACGCGTTTAAAGTTTGGTTGAACATAGATATGATATAAGTACTTCGGTACATGCAATCATGATTTTACCCAAGTCACTTGGGGGCTCTTAAATTTATATGAGCCGTTTTATGATAAGTGTTTTTCTTCTTAGTCGTTGCAAAGTTTTTATTATTATTTATCACTCCTTTTTTCGACACAAGTGTGCGGTCACTAGCCGGGGAGCCTAATTTCTCTCTCAAAGCCGCTAGAGTTTAGTTTGCTAAGCTGGCCTAGTAAGAAGTACTCCGCCTTCGGGATAGGAGGTTGAAGCCGTAGGTTGACCCGCTTGAAGTTTTGAGATAGGATGTGTCATGTTAAAGCACGGCAGAAGCACCTTTTTTTTCTAAAGTCCAATTTTCGGATTGGCACCGAACACTTGATCTAGTTCGGACATTAACCTTTTGAATAAGTTTTTTGGCTTTTCGAGCCCATGTCACTTTTAAACTATTTGTGTGTTTTCAGCACAAGTCTCGCAGTGCAACGCCGGACACCTTTAGAGATTCGGCAAAAACATTCTCGGATATTGCAATATATGCATCGGTTTCGAATTGTGTCTTCGGTCAATAGTTGGGTTGCCCGGCTCCTGTGCTTGCCTCCTATGTTCCGCTTTGTTCGGCTAGGTGTGCAAAGGGAGAACCACTGCGATTGTGCTTCCAACTCACATGGTTAAGCACCTCAGTGGAGAAAGCCGAAAACTGACTGTCACAATAAGCGTAAACTGGTCGGCGATCCGATGACGGTGTTAAACGATGGGCCATTCATAGCAATGGCTGAAGTGTTTACGGCTTGACCTCGACTGTCGTCGAACACTACCGGGGGCTATTAACTGGCCTCCCAAACTAAATCCTCGATATTTTGCTCTTACATTGGAGCTGAGGTTTCATGATCATGCTTAGCATGACAACCCAAAAAAGGAACCGATAGCGGGACTATTTTCTTTGGAAGACATTTCTTCTGTTAAATAGTAATATAACATGTCTCTCCGCGTACCTTTGTTTATAAAACCGTATGTCCAGATTGCCTTGTTTGTTGTAAATCTTTGCCCTCATAAAGGCTTTATAAAGTAGGGCAAACACTCCTCGACTATTGGTCGAGGAGGTGGAAGCCGATGGTCGGTCAACAAAGTTTTGTACAATGCGGTTCCGAGCATTAATGACGTAAAGTACTTGGATACATAGAGTCATTACACATAATTTGTGATTTTATTATGGATATCGATCCTTAATTCGGCCTCCCGTGCCCGCATTAAGGCTCAGGGGCTACTGGGCTTCGGGCTTATTATTTACAAATATTAAAGGGGCACATCGATCACGTGATCTGGTGTTGCCACCCGACCAGTGTCTCGGGGGCTACTGCATTGCCTGTTCTATGCAGAAAATTTTAAGTGCAATACAGTTTCCAAGGAGATTTTGATCCTCAGGTTGGTCGGCCGCACCCAACCCGAGCCTCGAGGACTGAGCACGCCGATTTTTGTGTCCCGAAGTATTCTGCCGAGCTAGGACTTGATCCTCAGACCGATTTTACAAATCAACCTGAGTCTCAGTGGCTACGGGGATCATCAGTCTTATGTCATCCTTCATGTGCATCTCGGGTTTTAGACCGATACCCACCTTGAGGGCTACTGGCTATGTATCTCGGTAGAGAATAAATTGCACCAATCAAAAATATTGACAAAAATCGGCCCACATTCGGGGAGGTGCACCACCTCGGAAGCAGTCCGGCATAAAGCTCGGACGCTAGTGGCTGGCTCCATAGAGGGCATTTCCGGCATTAAGCTCGGCTAAACTCCTTCAAACTTCTTTGAACCAAGGTGATTTACGACACCTCGGATACAGTCCGCCGTTGGAGCTCGGATACATAGTCCGGTGTTGGAGCTCTGATACATTCCGGCGTTAGAGCCAGGAAGCAGTCCGGCATTGGTGCTCGGCTGCAAGAGATACCTTGAATGCAGTTCGGTGTTAGAGCTCGGACGCAAGAGGACACTGCCTCCCGGGAACAACTCCGAACCCGAGGTGTGGCATAAAAATAACAAGGCATTGATAAAGGCCGGAAACTTAAAGGGGCTCCTCGGATACCCGACGTGTAAAGTCATCGAATGCATTTCGGCGATCCTCAAGATAGAAGATGAGAAGATTTGTTGAACCGGTTTTCAAGACCGGCAACCGAAGATGAAGAACAGTTCGGAAGAATCAAGGAGCGTCCCTAACTTGAAGACCGGTTCAGGGGGCTACTGACGGTGTCCTGGACTAGGGGGTACTCAACGCGTCGTCTCCCGATCAGTTGGATTGGGCCGGGGACCCCCATGGCCATATACTCATGGGCCAGTCCAGACAACTGCCGCATACAAGGAAGAATCCACAAGACTTGGCGATCAAGACAAGGACTCCTCCCCCACCGGCGTATTCGGCTAGGACTCTTGTTATCCTAGGCCTCTGGTGCATTATATAAACCGGGGCCAAGCTAGTCGATAGACATATACAACAACAATCATACCATAGGCTAGCTTCTAGGGTTTAGCCTCTTTGATCTCGTGGTAGATCAACTCTTGTACTACCCATATCATCAATATTAATCAAGCAGGAGTAGGGTTTTACCTCCATCGAGAGGGCCCGAACCTGGGTAAAAACATCGTGTCCCTTGCCTCCTGTTACCATTGATCCTAAGACGCACTGCTTGGGACCCCCTACCCGAGATCCGCCGATTTTCACACCGACAGTGGGCAAGATAGCCAACGTTACATGGCTCGAGGGTGCCTTCGTAGAGACCATCATAGGGTGGCAATCGGGGTGGTTCTATATCACCGAGCCGCGTGACCCTGAGTGGGCAGCGGCCCCCGAATTCTGATCTGGTATCCCCACATGGCTCACATCTTGGAAAGAGACGGGCCTATCGTGGGGCAGTTCGGCGGAAGTGACCAGACTTCAAACCTGCATCAAAGACCTGATCGGCAGAAAGGTTAAACTTGTTAACATAGTCCAGGTCATGCTCTTTCGTCGGATTCTCCCGTGTCAACGACGGGCTTTCAGCTTGTGGGAGTTCGACCCGGCCCAGCACCAGACTCTGTCCCGGCTCTTCGACACAAAGCATGGGGATGCCTGGAAGGTGCTATTCAAGAGCTCCGAGGTCTCCCCTCCCGTCACCGAGGATCGCGGATTCTGCGCCGAGTGCCAAGCCAGCGCGGTGAGCTTAATTTTCCCTTTGTAGGGTATTTGTTTTTCATAGATTTGATTCTATGCGGGATCTAAACCCCCATCTCCTTAACAGGACTGGCAGAAAAAGGCCAGACAGATCAACTATCCGGCTCCCTTGCCCGAAGACCCAGCGGACGCTCGCTTGACGAAGTTGCTGGTTCTGGCACCTCACGTGGTGCCGGAGAAGAAGGCCAAGAAGAAGGCCACGGGGACTCGAAAGAGTTCCCGGCGCCTGGTGGTGTCGGATTCATCGCCCGACAACCCCGAAGCACCCTCCACCTCTGAGGACGAGGAGGAGGAGGAAGAAGAAGCCTCTCCCCCTCCAATGAGGGAAAGGAAGAAAAGGAAAGCCGCACCAACTGGGGAGGCCGGAGGGTCCAAGAAGGGGAGAACCCTCCTTCCGGACTACACCTCCGACGCCGAAGATGATGGGGAGGAATGGCCATCCAGGGTCAAGCCCCTGGAAAAATCGTAAGCATCCGGTCATCCAAATAACTTATGACGCCCCTCCATTACTTGGCATTTCCTGACGCCGAATTTGATCATGTAGTCCGCCCAAGGCTCAGCTCGACGATTCTACGAGCGGCTCCTTGGATTCGTTGGATGTGAATAGCGCTTCACTTCCGACGGCCTCCTCCCCTCTCCCTATGAATGACGCCGAGGTGGGGTCCCGAAAGGGACTAAACCAGGAGGAGGTGGTCCTAGAGGCGCCGCAAGGTAACCTCCCGGACCCCAGGCCCAAAGGGGGTAAAGCCCCGGAGGGATCCAAGTCCGGTCCCGGGCTGGACACTGCCCCGGAACCATCAATGGTTCCAGAGTCCGACAGGCGGCACCTTCATAAGAAGGGAAAGCCTACGACGCCGGCGACCTCCGTCCATCCGGAGGCGCCGGACAATTTGCTGGAGGTGCTTAACGGCGCCTCCATCGACGAGGAACACCGCACTGTTATGAGTGCGGTGATTCAGAAGGTTCAGTCCGCCAAGAGCGGGCTGACAGAAGCCTGTACAAGCCTATTAGCAGGCTTTGAGGTATGTGTTCAAAAACATGTAAAAATGTTGCCACATAGACAGTAGCCCCTGATGCTCAGTTCGGTGTTCGGAAAGAAAAGCCGAGCTGAGGATCTAAAAAGATATACGCATGAGTCTAACAAAAATATGTCAATATGGGAATGCAGGCTACGCTGCTGACCTCTGCCGCACTGACTGCGGAGGTCAAAGTATTGAAGGAGAACCTCGAGCGGTTCGAGAACGAGCTCGGCCGTGCCAAGAAGCAGCTCGAGGACAAGGAGGGTATGTAATACCGCATGTAAATGAATGTAGAAATACTTGGTTGCAAATAATGACGGGACCAACGTAAATGTTGCAGGGGCCACAGCCGAGGTGGCGACCTTGAAGGAGGCGGTCTCCAAGGCCGAAAGCAGTGCGGCCCTGGAGCGCACGGAGCGAGAGAAGTAGGAGGCATGGGTGGCAGAGGTGTGGCAAGAGCTCCAGGCTCTCGTGAAAAAACACGAGAGTTTGGAGCGTGACTCGAAGACTCGAGAGTCCCAGCTCGCCTTGGCTCTTGAGAGTGCCAAGACCACTAAGGCCGAAGCCCAGAAGGCCCTTCAGGAGATCGAGGCGATGAAGAAGATAGCGGCGGGTAAGGCATTCTTTATGCAAAGCAAGAATATAAAAGTAAATTATCTGTTACTTACCCGAATCCGGAGCTCTCCAGGAGCGTTCGCCAATCTGCCCCGTAGTGTGTCTGATGCTGCCACATTCTACCGAGCCGAAGAGGGGAGCTCGACAGAAAAGGTGTTCTGGTCTAAATATGCTGAGGCCGGACAGCCGGTGCCCCTGAGCGACCAGCTGAAGCAGTTGGTCGAACTCCACAAGGTGGCCGAACAGGCCATGAAGGGCCTCATAGTTCAGCTGTGGCCTAGAGAAGCCATACCTGGGAGTTCCTTCGGTCCGGTGCGGCGGCTGGTGGACGCGTGTCCGTGGATTGAGGTCGTCAAGTGCTCCGTCTATATCGAAGGTGCCCGTCGGGCCCTTGCCCGTGCTAAAGTGCACTAGGGCAAGCTGGACGCTGAGAAGCTTTTGACGGACGCGCCACCGCCGGGCAAGGAGTATCGCACGCCCGAGATGTATTATAAGGGCGTCCTGAAGGGTGCCCGCCTTATAGCGGACGAATGCTCCAAAGATGTAATTTTCGAGTAGACTCGCATCTGTTATCCTGTACGTTGAAAACTTTGTTCATATGCGTTAAGCAACGCTTTGTTAATTTAAAATATTACCTTCTGTGCGGCCGTTTATCAAATCTGAGAGATGCAAGTCGTCGGCTTCTACCCCCATGCCATGAGTGCTGGGGTGTTCGAGATAAACCTGAGCGCTCTTGTTCCCATTCTTGGGTCCATCTAGGGAGGCGCTCAGCACAACGAACCAGGCCATCGGACTTATAATGCTTTATCACTCTCACTTAGCCATATAATTCTATAATTTTAAATTTCGGTGAAGCCCCTAGTATTTGGAAGACCGAGTTCGGGGCGCTATCCACGCCTAGGCCGGATAAGTCCGGCTCCTCGCTCTAAGCGGCATAAGTCTTTAAGAACTCGAAAAACCTCGCGAACAGCGACCGGTCTCTCGCACTATCATGACAGTCAGTTTTAGCTTTCTCTACTGAGGTGTTAACCCAGCTCAACTGGGGCACAATCACAGTAGTTCTCCCAGCGCTACCTTAGCCAACATTGCGGAACATAAGGTACCAAAACATGGGAGCTGGGAAAACCCAACTATTGACCAAAGACATGATTCGGAGCCGATGCATATAGTGCTATAAGTTCGGGGTGCCGCACTCATGAGAGTGTTCGGTCTTCTCACACCATGTTATGGGGTGCTTAAGCCCCTGGTGTATTGGCCGTACCAAAGTGTACGGTTGCAAAATGTCATGACTGAACATATTTTTATATAGAAAATAGATGAGTACAATAATAGATAAGAGCTATATATTGTTTATTAAAAAAGGGCTGCTATGAAAGCAGAATGATACAAGTAGTGCGATAAGCAAGAGATGGGATTATTTGACATGTCCCCCTCCAGGGGCAAGCTGCGGGACTTTAAGTAAAACAGGTATTAAGCTCGTTATAGAGACCACCTGTACATTTGACGCGGCTTGTTCTCTCCCTGGCTGCTACATCATGTGTTCGGCGAGTGTATTGCTGGACAGGCCTTCCGAATAGTTGGGTCCTGAAAGTGTATAAAAAAGGAAACGGCGGAATAGGGAGCCCCTTAGTGCGGTTGAGCCACATTCTGGGTGTGCCGTAGTTGTGCCCCTCCCCTTATGCCCATGGTATCTCTAAGGCGTACTTATGTACACGTGGTACCGATATCACCATCTGGCGAGGGCTGGGGTTGGGGCCGCACTGCTATGCTTGCTCGGGACGTGCCAGCCGGATTTGTTATAGGTTACTTCGGGCTCGCTTGACGTTGTCCGGACGTTTGACACCTGGATTGGAGAGTTGCCTTGAGAGGCTACTCTGTACTTCCGTCGCCAGGGCCGCCGTGTGCTCCTCCATTCGGAGAGAGCGTTCAGTGTTTCCATTTACCGTGATGACTCCGCGGGGTCCTGGCATCTTGAGCTTGAGATATGCGTAGTGCGGCACCGCATTGAATTTTGCGAATGCGGTTCGTCCGAGCAGGGCATGATAGCCATTGCGGAATGGGACTATGTCGAAGATTAACTCTTTGCTTCGGAAATTATCCGGGGATCCGAAGACCACTTCGAGTATAACCGAGCCTGTACAGCTGGCTTCTACACCTAGTATGACGCCTTTAAAGGTTGTCTTTGTGGGTTTAATCCTTGAGGGATCGATACCCATTTTTCGCACTGTATCCTGGTAAAGCAGGTTCAGGCTGCTGCCGCCGTCCATTAGGACTCTAGTGAGGTGAAATCCGTCGATAATTGGGTGTAAGACCAATGCGGCGAATCCGCCATGACGGATGCTAGTGGAGTGGTCCCTTCGATCAAAAGTGATCGGGCAGGAGGACCATGGATTGAACTTTGGGGCGACTAGCTCCAACGCATAGACATCCTTGAGAGCGCGCTTCCGCTCCCTTTTGGGGATGTGGGTTGCGTATATCATGTTCACCGTCCGCACTTGCGGGGGGAATCCCTTCTGTCCTCTGTTGTTCGGCGGCCGGGGCTCCTCCTCGTCATCGCTATGCAGCCCCTTGTCTCTGGTTTCGGTGCTTAACTTGCCTGCCTGCTTGAACACCCAACAATCCCTATTGGTGTGGTTGGCTGGTTGTTCGGGGGTGCCGTGTATCTGGCACGAGTGATCGAGTATTCGGTCTAAGCTGGATGGGCCCGGAGGGTTTCTTTTGAATGGCTTCTTCTGCTGACCGGGTTTAGAGCCTCTGAATCCGGAATTGACTGCCGTATCTTCAGTATTGTCGCCGTTAATGTGGCGCTTGTGCTTGTTGTGACATGACCTGCCATTGTTGTCCTTGGTATCCGAATTGCCAGGGCTCTTGGTTATGTTATTGCTACAAGCTAGCCAGCTGTCTTCTCCTATGCAAAAGCGGGTCATGAGTGTCGTGAGGGCTGCCATAGATTTCAGCTTTTCCTGTCCAAGGTCCTGGGCAAGCCATTCATCTCGGATGTTGTGCCTGAAGGCTGCAAGGGCCTCGGCATCCGGACAGTCGACTATTTGTTTTTTCTTGGTTAGGAACCGTGTCCAGAATTGTCTGGCCGATTCCTCTGGCTGCTGGATTATGTGGCTTAGGTCATCGGCGTCTGGTGGTCGCACATAAGTGCCCTGGAAGTTGTTAAGGAATGCGGATTCCAGGTCCTCCCAGCAACTAATTGACTCTGCTGGCAGGCTGTTAAACCAATGTCGAGCTGGTCCTTTAAGCTTGAGCGGGGGTTATTTGATGGCGTGTAGATCATCACCACGGGCCATGTGGATATGAAGGAGATAATCCTCGATCCATACCGCAGGATCTATTGTGCCATCGTATGATTCGATGTTTACGGGTTTAAAGCCCTCGGGGATTTGATGATCCATTACTTCGTCTGTGAAGCATAGTGGGTGTGCGGCGCCCCTGTACTGGGCTATATCACGACGCAGCTCGGATGAGCTTGGTCTGTTGTATTCGTCCTGGCCATATTTATCATGTCCGGCGTGACGGCTAGCGTCACGTGAAGCGGGGCACCCATGCGATCCGTAGATCGATCTTGTTTGCCTTGCCTTATTCTCCAATATTCTCGCAGGTTTGTTGCGTCTCCCCATACTCTGGTATGTTTTGAGCGGTGCCGGGGTGCGGCTTGGGTCGAGGGCCTGAAGGCCTCTCTGACGCAGCCACGGGGTGGCCAATCAGGTGCATCGTACGCTGGTGATGTAGGTTTAGTTGCTTCCTCCTCAAGTTGGGGTGGGAGCCTGCGCTTTGGGTAGCTCTTGGAGGGGCGTTCGAGTTTATACTCTTCGGCCGCCAGGACTTCGGTCCATCTGTCGGCTAGCAAGTCTTGGTCAGCTCTAAGCTGCTGCTGTTTTTTCTTGAGGCTACTTGTCGTGGCCATAAGCCTGCCTTTGAAACGCTCTTGTTCGACGGGATCCTCTGGCACGACAAATTCGTCATCGTTGAGGCTTGCCTCATCTTCGGAGGGAGGCATATAATTGTCGTCCTCGACCTCTCTGTCGGCCGCTCTCTCATGAGGGCTGGCTCCTTCGTCCTCCTGCACTGAATCCTGCTGGAGGGGGTTGTCTTCGGCACTGTCCGGCGTGTTGTTATCTCCAGTGCCGGAATTGCCGTTTTTGCTTTGGCGGGATTTAGAGCGGCGCCGCTGATGTTGGCGCTTGGGTTGCTTCTTGGAGGGGTCGTCCTCCATTTTTTCATCGCCACCCCCTGCTTTGGGGGTGTCCACCATGTATATGTCATATGACGAGGTGGCTTTCCAGTTCCCTATAGGTGCTGGTTGTTGGTCGTCTCCTTCATCGGCGTCCATACCGTCGATGTCTTCGGAGTCGAAGTCGAGCATGTCGGTTAGATCGTCGACAGTGGATACAAGATGGGTGGTGGGTGGGTTTCGAATTTCTTCGTCGTCCGCATCCCAACCCTACTGACCATAGTCCGGCCAGGGCTCTCCTGACAAAGAGAGAGACTTTAGTAAATCTAGGATATCGCCAAAGGGCGAGTGCTGAAAGATGTCTGCGGCGGTGAACTCCATGATCGGAGCCCAATCGGGTTCGATCGGAAGGGGTGCGGGATATACAGAGTCCGGGGCAGAGTCCGGCACCTTGGAGTCACGGGCCCTGCAAAGGGCTAGCCTGGTATTCGGCTCTATCGCCGTAGAGATTGCGGCTCCCGGGGTGGCGTCCAACCGTCCATCCCGGACTAGTGCAGTCGGCTCCGAGCTAATGATCGGAGCGGACACATGAGCGGCACTCTGGGCGCTGTCCGGCGGCAGAGTTAGATCATGCCCATCGGGACAGAGCGGCATGCTCGGCCGTGGCTCGAATCCATCGAAGATCAAGTCCCGGTGGATGTCGGCCGTGTAATTTAAGCTTCCAAACCTGACCTGATGGCCAGGGGCGTAGCTTTCGATCTGCTCCAGATGGCCAAGCAAGTTGGCCCGCAGTGCGAAGCCGCCGAATACGAAGATCTGTCCGCGGAGAAAGATCTCACCCTGGACCACGTCGTGGTTGATGATCGAAGTAGCCATCGGGCCTAAAGGTCACGACATAGAGGAACTCTCAATGAAAGCACCAATGTCGGTGTCAAAACCGGCGGATCTCGGGTAGGGGGTCCCGAACTGTGCGTCTAGGCGGATGGTAACAGGAGACAAGGGACATGATGTTTTTACCCATGTTCGGGCCCTCTCGATGGAGGTAAAACCCTACTCCTGCTTGATTAATATTGATGATATGGGTAGTACAAGAGTGGATCTACCACGAGATCAGAGAGGCTAAACCCTAGAAGCTAGCCTATGGTATGATTGTTGTTCGTCCTACGGACTAAAACTCCCCGGTTTATATAGACACCGGAGAGGGCTAGGGTTACACAGAGTCGGTTACAATGGGAGGAGATCTTCATATCGTATCGCCAAGCTTGCCTTCCACGCCAAGGAAAGTCCCATCCAGACACGGGACGGAGTCTTCAATCTTGTATCTTCATAGTCCGGGAGTCCGGCCAAAGGTCATAGTCCGGCCATCCGGACACCCCCTAATCCAGGACTCCCTCAACCGTCGTCATCACCAACGGTCCTCTCATCGGGAGGGGGTCAATCTCCATCAACATCTTCATCAACACCATCTCCTCTCAAACCCTAGTTCATCTCTTGTATCCAAAACCACAAATTGGTGCCTGTGGGTTGCTAGTAGTGTTGATTACTCCTTGTAGTTGATACTTATTTGTTTACTTGGTGGAAGATCATATGTTCAGATCCTTAATGCATATTATTACACCTCTGATTATGAACATGAATATGCTTTGTGAGTAGTTACGTTTGTTCCTGAGGACATGGGTGAAGTCTTGCTATTAGTAGTCATGTGAATTTGGTATTCGTTCGATATTTTGATAAGATGTATGTTGTCTTTCCTCTAGTGGTGTTATGTGAACGTCGACTACATGACACTTCACCATTATTTGGGCCTAGACGAAGGCATTGGGAAGTAATAAGTAGATGATGGGTTGCTAGAGTGACATAAGCTTAAACCCTAGTTTATGCGTTGCTTCGTTAGGGGCTGATTTGGATCCATATGTTTAATGTTGTGGTTAGGTTTACCTTAATACTTTTGTTGTAGTTGCGGATGCTTGCAATAGAGTTTAATCATAAGAGGGATGCTTGTCCAAGTAATGACAGTACCCAAGCACCGGTGCACCCACATATCAAATTATCAAAGTAACGAACGCGAATCATATGAGTGTGATGAAACTAGCTTGACGATAATTCCCATGTGTCCTCGGGAGCGCTTTTCTCATTATAAGAAATTGTCCATGTTTCTCCTTTGCTACAAAAAGGATTGGGCCACCTTGCTGCACTTTATTTACTTTTATTGTTTATTATCCTTTATGATTTATCTTATCACAAAACTATCTATCACCTACAATTTCAGTGCTTGCAGAGAAAACCTTACTGAAAACCGCTTATCGTTTCCTTCTGCTCCTCGTTGGGTTCGACACTCTTACTTATCGAAAGGACTACGATAGATCCCCTACACTTGTGGGTCATCAGGCGCTGCCGTGGGACGCGCCCTGCGCATCACTCGCGGGACAAAGAAGGCCAGCATGCACGCCAGAGTGTTGGCGGAAATGGCGTACAGCCGCAAGGCCGCGATAGAGCTCCTTCTAACGTGGTTAGAAGTCGGAGCGCGTCGCGGTCCAGACAGCTTTCGCCACCACCCACGCCAGTAGAATCTTTGGCGCGCGTGCAGTTGCTTCTCGATTTTCCTCCTGCCGCAAAAAGGCTCGACGAGTGGAGAACCACCATCCGGAGCCTCATCGGCGTCGCCAACCAAGATGAGCCGCGACCGGCGGGGCCCTCAGGCCGACACTCCGTCGAGCCACTGCATGCCAGTGGTGGAAGGGTTGGAGGTGATGCTGCCATGGTGCACTCTCCTCCCCCACACCAGTTAGCACGGATGTCGGTCCGTCGTGATGACGCTTGTGATAACATGTCCATAGCATTGTCCGACCCACGGACCCACCGCGATCAGCGCCAAGTTCTTCGGGAACAAGCCCATGAAGACGCTCGAACCACCATCAAGCGCCGGCGCGAAGCGCGCCACCAGTCAGATAGGCGGGCAGGGCCCACTATGGACCACTCGACACTGGGAGGCTATGGTGGCCTACCCTATGAGGTGGGTTGCCCAGCTTTTACCCGTGAGCTGTGGCAGTTCCAGTGGCCCTCCCACCGCGCGTTCAAGCCCGACGTTGGCAAGAAGTAGAACGACAAGACTCACCCGTCGGAGTTCCTTAGCATCTACACCATCGTGATGCAAGCTGCTGGAGCTCGCGACGACGAGGTGCTTGCCAATTACTTCCCGTTGGTACTTAAGCCCAAAGTCATGTCATGGTTGATGCACTTGCCGGCGGATTCCATTTCTACTTGGTCGGATTTGTGTCATGAGTTCATTGGTGCCTTCACTGGGGGCCATCAAGCTCATGGCCAGGCAAGCGATTTGCACATCATCCCCTTGAAGGAAGGTGAAACCCTGCGCAAGTACATACTGAGGTTTAGCCGGGTGTAGTACAACATCCCAGACGTTCATCCTGCCACTGTGATCAGCGCATTCCATCAGAATGTGTGCAACTGCAAGATGCGTGAAGAGCTAGCGATGAACAAGGTCAATGATGTGGCCGAACTTTATGTTCTGTCCGATAGGTGCGCTCGAGCTGAAGAGGGGAGGAAGTACTCCAGCGAGAACATTGGTGCGGAAACCGACTCCACAGACGAAGACACCGTCGCCCTGATGAAGAAAGGCCGGCGCTGCAATAGAAAGCGCAAGGGCAAGGCCGTGCTTGCCGTCGAGGGATCCGACGATGCCGGCGCAGCCAAGAAGGCCATGGCAAGCGACCCCGGCAAGGAAGTTGCCGGGTGCATTGCTTGCCGGGCCTTTTCAGACCGACAAGCCAGGAAGGTCCGACAAGCGGTATTGCAAGATCCACCGCACCAAGGGCCATGACCTCTAGAACTGCCAGCAAGTTGAGCTGCTTGCTGAAAAGCAAAAAGGTGAGTATGAGAGGCGGGACAAGGAGAAGGGTCAGGACAGTGCTGGAGGATCCGGCAAGAAATGTGGCGGCCATGAAGGCCGCTGCGACAAGGACAACCAGCAAGAGAGGCCCGCCCGGGGCCGCGATAAGAAGCAAGAAGACGATGATCATGACGAGGACGATGAGTCCGGCGACCATGAGTTCTAGAAAGCCATGGAGGCCATGCGTGTCGATGGTGGCGCCTCGCTGCACACCTCTAACCGCCAGCGCAAGCAGTGGGCACGTGAGAACGCAGCAGCGGAGCCATCATTCGACGCTCATAAGCCCCTGAAGTGGTCCGGCACGCCTATCATTTTTTACACCGAGGACCACCCTGATCGCACGACTGCGGTCAGGTGTCTGCCGTTGTTGGTTTCACCAACGATATGCAACCTCAAGGTGATGAAGATGCTAGTTGACGGCGGGGCCGGTCTGAACTTGATCTCGCCTGTTGTGATCAAAAGGCTGCAGATTCCTGATGGAGACCTCAAAGAAACAGGCACATTCCAAGGGGTCAACCCGGGAAGGAGTCAGCCGAAGGGTAAGGTCACACTGCCCGTGACGTTTGAAAGCGAGTTGAACTACAGGACGGAGAAGATTATCTTTGACATAGCCGAGATCCCTTTGCCCTACAACGGGATCCTCAGCCGCTCGGCACTAGCCAAGTTCATGGCGGCATCACATTACGCCTACAACACGCTCAAGATGCCTGGGCCGATGACCGTCATCATCGTCCCCTCCGACAAGAAGAACATGCTGATCTGTGCTGACCAACTCTACCAGGAGGCGGTTGCAGCGATTGCCGCCAAGGCACTTTCTCCTGCCACCGAAGCCCCACGAGGGAAGAGGACCTGCAAGGCCTATTGCACCCACTCCGGCAAGCGCACCTCTTTGGAGTGTTGTGCTCCCGTCAAGGATGTGCCAGAGAGCTCCATCGACAAGAGCAAGAAATCTGGAGCTGCACCACCAGAGACCAAGAAGGTGTCCGTCAAGGAGGATGGCATGGGAGGGGCCTTCACCATAAGCTCCACCCTCGATAGCAAATAGGAAGGAGCGCTCGTCACTTTCTTGTGGGCAAATGTCGATGTGTTTGCATGGCAAGCGTCGGACATCCCTGGCGTTTCTAGGTAGGTGATTGAGCGCCATCTTGCTGTCTGTCCTCATGCGTGACCCATCAAGCAGAAGGTCAGGAAGCAAGCTTCGGAAAGGCAGGAGTTCATCACAGAGGACATCAGGAAGCTGGAGGCGGCAGGCTTGGTGAGAGGGGTACTCCATCTGACGTGGTTGGCCAATCCGGTGGTGGTGCGCAAGGCAAATGGGAAGTGGAGGCTGTGTATTGATTACACAGATACCAATAAGGCCTGTCCAAAAGACCCTTTCCCGTTGCCACGCGTTGACCAGATTGTTGACTCCACAGCCGGGTGTGACCTGTTATCATTCCTTGCCGCCTACTCGGGATACCACCAGATCTTCATGCCAAGAGAAGATGAAGAGAACACATCATTCATCACCCCATGTGGTATGTATTGCTTTTTACGGATGTCGTTCGGGTTGAAGAGTGCTGGCTCAACATTTGGAAGAGCAGTCCAAATTGGTTTTGGGCCCCAGCTACATAGAAATATGGAAGCTTATATGGATGACATAGTGGTCAAAACCAAGGACAAAGCGACACTTGTACAAGATCTAGAAGAAACGTTTGCAAATTTGCGCAAGATGAACCTCAAGATGAACCCTGAGAAGTGTGTCTTCGGTGCTCCATCCAACAAACTTCTAGGGTTCTTTGTGTCATTGCCAGGGATCGAGGCGAATCCAGACAAGATCAAGGCCATTGAGCAGATTAAGGCGCCCAAGCAGATCAAGGACGTGCGTCGGCTCACTGGCTATGTTGCTGCCATGAGCAGATTCATCTCCAAGTCTGTTGAGCGCACCTTTCCCTTTTTCAAAATCTTGAAAAAGGTGGGCCCAATGGAGTGGACCCAAGAGGCCAAAGCATCACTGCAAGATTTGAAGAAATACCTCTCCTCTACACTGATACTAGTTGCGCCTAAACCACAAGAGCTGCTGCTACTGTATCTAGCGGCAACGAATCAAGTGGTCAGCGCCGCGTTAGTGGCGCAGAGGGAGGTCGAATAAGAGGTAGTGGCAATGGCATGACTGGTGGATGGCAAGCCAGAGCTCCCCCCGGCAGGGTCAGACGCCGGCGGGACAGGGCCCGCACAACCAAATGAAGTGGTGCATAAGAAGAAAATGATGCAGCACCCGGTTTACTTTGTCAGCTCCCTCTTGCAGGGGGGCTAGGTCAAGGTACTCACATGTGCAGAAATTTCTCTTCGGCCTCCTTATGGCCTCGAGGAAGCTGCGTCATTACTTTCAAGCACACAAGATCACCGTCGTCACCCGCCTCCCGTTGCGACGGATACTGCATAACCTGGACGCAACTGGGAGGATTGTGGAATGGGCCTTGGAGATGTCAAGCTTTGGTTTGAGGTTTGAAAGTACAACAGAGTCTTGGCAGAGTTCATTGCAGAATGGACCTCGACGCCCGACGAAGAGGTCCAGGAGACCACTCTTCTCAGCAAGGAAACAAGTCGCAACCGGATTATGTACTTTGACGGGGCTTTCTCGCTGCAAGGTGCCGATGATGGTGTGCTGCTCGTCGCACCCACCGGAGAGCACCTCAAGTATGTAATCCATATGCACTTTCCTAGGGAGATGTCGACAAACAACACTGCCGAGTATGAGGGACTGCTTGCCGGTTTCAGGATCACGACAGACCTCAGGATCAAGAAGCTCATCATCAGGGGTGATTCACAGCTTGTCGTCAGGCAAGTTAACAAGGATTATCAAAGCCCGTTGATGAAGGCCTATGTGGATGTGGTGAGGAAGCTGGAGGAGCGTTTTGAGGGTATACAGGCAGAGCACGTTCCCCGGGTGGAGAACGACATTGCCGACTACCTATAGAACGCGCTGCCTTCAAACTACCTGTGGAACCAGGTACCTTTGTGCTTCGGTTAACTCAACCATCCGTAGAACCATCAACAGATCAGAACAAGCGGAGGAAATCAGGCCCGGCAAGTACTTTCCCACCAAGCTCCCAAGAGCTGCCGGCAAAGATGTTATCATGGACACTGAGCCTGCCGGGGGACAACCAACTCCGACAGGGCGTCAAGCCCTGGCCGTAGAGACAACTGCTTCCATGGTAGAGGAAATGCCTTTAGTCCTTGCCATCGAGCCCCAGGCTCCTACATGGGCACAACATACCGTTCGATTCCTCCAAACAGGGAGCTTCCCGAGGAGCAGGAAGAAGCAGAGAAAGTAGCCCGTCGGTCTGCCATGTATCAGTTCATTGACAATGTTCTGTACAGAAAAAGACCAAACATAGTGAAATTGAAGTGCATTCCCCGGGAGGAAGGACTGTAGTTGTTGGCAGAGATACATGCAGGCATATGTGGCTCCCACATAGGGTCGAGGGCCCTTGCCGGCAAGGCTTTCCGGCAAGGTTTCGTCTGGCCCACTGCCCTCCAGGATGCAACGATACTAGTAACCAAGTGTGAAGCGTGCTAGTTCCATTCAAAGAAGCTTCATCAGCCAGCTCAAGCCCTTCAAACAATCCCTCTCTCCTGGCCATTTTCGGTCTAGGGCTCGACATACTGGGGCCCTTCCCCCGCGCTGTCGGGGGCTTTGAGTACTTGTATGTTGCAATCGACAAGTTGACAAAGTGGCCAGAAGTGCAAGCAGTGAGGAAGGTGACAGCTTAGTCAGCCGTCAAATTCTTCAAGGGGCTAGTCTGCCGTTTTGGTGTGCCGAACAGAGTCATCACCGACAACGACACACAGTTTACAAGCCACACCTTCATGCAATACACCCAAGACCTCGGCAGCAAGGTCTGTTTCGCTTCTGTGGTGCACCCATGAAGCAACGGCCAGGCGGAGAGGGCAAATGCTGAAGTACTGCGAGGCCTAAGGACCAAGACTTTGACAGGCTGCACAAGAGCGGAAGGCACTAGATTGATGAGTTGCCGACAGTTCTTTGGTCAATCAGAACAACGCCAAATCGAGCCACCGGCCAGACACCCTTTGCCCTGGTATACGGGGCAGAGGTAGTTCTCCCCACGGAACTCACATACGGGTCACCTCGAGTGCTCGCTTATGACGAGCTTGAGCAAGAGTGACTACGGTAAGATGATGCAACACTCCTCGAGGAAGATCGTCTTAGGGCGGCTGTGAGAGCGGTGCGCTATGAGCAAGCCTTGCGCCGCTACCATAGCCGCAAGGTTCATGCCCAAAGCTTTGAGGAAGGCGACCTTGTTCTTCGGCGCGTTCAATTGGCCAAGAATTCCAACAAGTTGATGCCAAACTGGGAGGGCCCTTATCGGGTAATACGAGTCACCAGGCCCGGCGCAGTCCGCTTGGAGATCGAAGATGCCATTCCAGTGCGCAACTCCTGGAATATCGAGCATCTTCGCAAGTTTTTCCCATAAGGCGCGGTTGCCGGGCCATTTGGCAAACCACCTTTTGTACAAGCCTTGCCGACAAGGCATGTAGCCCTCTGTACAAAGCCAGCCACAGACCCTGAGCATAAATAAATGAAGCGCTGGCGCCCTAAGTTATAGCATGCATGCTAGGTTGAGTCTCTTCCTCGGTTAGGGTTGATAGTGCTTAGCGGTGACTAACCCCTAGCATAGAGGTCGAGTGTGCGTCTCTCTGTTCCTTTCCGTCCACTTTGGTTCGCAGGGTACATGGACATTTCTGCTGAGCCATTAGGAAGAAAGAGGACAAGCCGGCACTCCGATCCCAGCAAGCCAAGGTCGCCAGGGGCTGTGGACACAAGGGTCCAACCCCGGCAAGCCAAGGTTTCCCGGGGGCTGCAAATTCAGATGAGTCTTTTATCCGCTGTTATGCATTTCCGTATAGAATTGGGACATATGAAACCTCGTTTTGTTCCTAGCCACCTTGCTCCCCTTTTCCCGTACCCAAGAATTATTTCATGGGCCGAAACTTGGTTGTAGTCGCGGTGACAAGGAAGCAAACGTAGGGCCTAACCCTGCTTCGCCCCTGTCTCCCCCATGAGCGTGAGTATGGTCGAATAAAGTAAGGGGACGGCAAGGCCTGTTGCCGGGCGACAATGTTTATCTTAAAAATAACAAGGATTTGTTCTATGGCATGGGTTCACTCATGCACACAGAACCCGACAAGCACCCTTTTTTCATTAATACATCCCATATAGGTAAAGTTCATATGGAATGTAAACACGAACAAGGGGATTACAAGGTTTAAATCTGACAAGTGCCCGCATGCTTAAAAACTAAAAAAAATGTAAGATGCCCGTAATCCCTTTCTTGTCCCTCTCCCCAGGAAACGGAACGAGCTGGCAGGAGGGAAAAAGGAGCGCCTAGGCGAGGTACGAGCAGCAGAAGACACCAAGAGAGCATCCCGGCGGCCGTCCGTAAGGGGGCTGGTGATGATGGTGCCGAGAGAAGAGCCGAAAGATGAGGCAGCGGGCCGGCAATACGCTACGAGGGCGTCAATACCATCGTACTCCGACTTGACGGCCCACCACCCGCCTTCTTTGTCTTCTCCAGCCCTCCTACGCCAGCCGCCCAAGGAGGCGACCCCGAGAAGTTCAAGGAGTTGGCCCCGCCCCCGGCAAATCACTCTGCTGGGGGAAGGGCCAGGTGCAGATGCTGCTCTTGTCGGCGCCACACAGGGCCGGTGCGTCCAACGCCTAGTCGGACCCGTCATCCTCCTGCCTGGCACCCTCGTCCTCGCTGTCGCTGTCCTCCTCGCCGCTCTCGCTTGAGGAGGAGTCTTCTTCATCGAAGGAGCTTTCCACGCAGCACCTCAGGCGAGTTCCCATGTGCCCAAAAACCTTGACGGAGAGCAGGCCGTTCCCCATTAATTTGAAGTGGAGAACGAGCCCCTCCGACAGGCTATGGGCACGGGCGAAAGCCTTCCATCCGCGACAAAGATACGTGACGTGAGGGGCGGGAAATTCGACGTCGACCCGCATGTTGCCATTCCCGCAGCCCCTCATATGCAACCTCAGAGCTGATGACGAACTCGCAGGGCTGGTCTCCGACATGGCCCTCCACTAGGGAAGGGGCCGCTGGCAGAGGCGAGGCCGGTGCGCCGCCTCGTCCTCCTCTGCCCTGAGCGCCACGACAACCTTGGCATCGCCCCCTTCCTCTCACGGCTGGTTCTACTGCCACAAGATCTTGGGAAGGAGGTGCACGCTGTCGAGCAGACGCCCTCGTCGCCGCCATCGGAGCACCAGCGCGTCCTCTTGCCATAGGAATGGATGGAGAATGGAGGCGAAGGGGAGGCGCGAGGGGATGCCCCTCCTCCTCTCCTTGAGTCCGCTTTTAACAGTTGAGGGGAGAAGGCTAAAAGGCTAGCTCTACGCCTCGGAGGAGCCCTCTCGGGTCCGGCTCATTAAGTGGCAGCGAGCGACGCCATCGACCGACCTCTCCGCCCAATCAAGGCACGCGAGTACCGGCCACTGCGCGTCTTCCCATATCCCGTGCGTCAGTCACCTACCCCACGCTGTGCATGCGGCATACGTGGCGCAAGGGGCGGGCGTAATGGGAAACGTGGAACGGCGGTTCCATGGCGGAGAAAGTAAATGAGCGGCGGCCCTGCAGTTTTGAAGCGACACGCAAGCCGCCTCATTACTATTCACCATGAGATGACGCAAGCATGATGTGGTCACCCCAACGCACGACCCCCACGTCACGCATTCAACGCAAGTCATGGGGAAGCACAACAGACGAAAAGGTTACCGCGGTAAAAATCCGCCCGCCTGCCCGCGCACCGTTCTAGGCCTAGCCCAACAACATGTCACGCTTATGTGTGGCCCAGACCCGGGGGCTCCTGTCGGTGTACTAAAGAAGGGGCACTCCTTTGTACCCCTTTACATGTGCACGGGCAGTCGGAGCCGCTCCCACGGCCACACTTAGCAGGGCAGAGAAGGGAGCCGGAGCGCGGGTTGATTAAAGCAACACCAAGACCAGAAACACAAAGGGCAAGAGGGCGAGGTAGACTCCCCCGGCAACACACTTGCCGGGGGCAGCCTCCACAGCCCCGGGAAGAGCCTTGCCGGGGCAACTTGCCCGACGCCACCAGAGCGCGCCACCCTTGAGCCCAGAGGGTCCAACACCATCAACCAGATTGGAACCAAGGCTCGGGAGGCACCTCTGTGGTGGCATGCAGATCTTTGTGAAGACAAGAACTAGAAGACGACGGTCCTCGGCAAGATCCTTGCCAAGGAAAAACCACGAGACCTCCGACAAGATCCTTGCCGGGGACGACCGTGATGCCAGGGCCCCGGCAAGGCCCTTGCCAAGGACATCCACGGGGCCACAGCCAGGCCCACATCCACCAAGACTCCACCGCCGTTCCCATGCAGCTGCCAGCCTACCAACTAGGCGAGCACCTGCGTGTCCACGTGAGGCCTCTAGGCCAACTCGGCAAGCACGTGCGTGGTGGCATGCAGATCTTCGTGAAGACCCTACCACCATGCCAACTCAGGAGCCTGCCAGCCTATATGGCACTGCACGCGTCGTTGGCCTGGATGCGTGTCGATGCAAGACGGAGAGGCGACGGACGGGACGGGCCTCGTTTCCGTCCCCGATAAAGTAAGATGACACCTAAGGGGTGCATTTAATGCGTCTTGTCTCATAATGACGGGTGATAAGCTCAACCACTGTATAACTTTCCACCTCTTGTGTGCCACTGTGGCGATCCCCTTGACTATAAAAGGAGACCCGAGGCATACTGGAGAGAGATTCGGACCCTTGAACAAGTTACGCATCGTAGCTAGCTCAAGAACTCCAACAACACTAAAATAGACACTAAATCAGGACTAGGGTATTATGCGTCCTCGCGGCCCGAACCTGGGTAAACGATCCTTGTGCTTGTTGACTGTTGATCCCGCTCTTTTCACAACCTCGCGCCCGCCGAACCATAGTAGGGATTCCTGTGATCCCATAGGTGTCGTTTTCCACCGACAACGTTGGTGGTAAGCAGTATGACTATTCTCGCCCACAACTCTTTGTGTTCTACTCATGCATAAAACATCTACGCATAGACCTGTTCGGATGCCACTGTTGGGGAACGTAGTAATTTCAAAATTTTCCTACGATCACGCAAGATGTATCTAGGAGATGCATAGCAATGAGAGGGGGAGTGTATCTTCATACCCTTGAAGCGTTTAGCAATGCGGTTGATGTAGTCATACTCCTTCACGATCCGTCCCAATCAAGTACCGAACGTACGACACCTCTGCGTTTAGCACACATTCAGCTCGATGACGTCCTCGCCATTTTGATCCAGCAAGACGGGCGAAGTAGTAGATGAGTTCCGGCAGCACGATGGCGTGGTGACGGTGTTGGTGAAGAACAATCTCCGCAGGGCTTCGCCTAAGCACTACGGAAAGTATGACGGAGGATAAACTAGAGGGACAGGGTTGCTGACACACGGCTTGGTGATTCTTGATGTGTCCTTTGTGCTAGCCCTACCCCTCTATTTATATGTTGAGCTCTGGGGTCGAAACTTGGAGCAAAAGCCTCCTCAAAGTCGGTTTTGCCCGAAAGGCAAGAGTCGCACTCGGACTCCAGAACCAAACGCCAAAATCCTTGGTGTCTCGACACACGCCATGGGCCCCAGCGTCTGGCCTAGGGCCAGACGCCAAGGTCTCCGGCGTTTGGCCCCCTGGCCTCCGCAAAACTCCTTTTGCACTGACTTATCGCCCTGTGGGCCTGACCCCTTGGCCTAACCATATCATCCAATATATGAATATTTACCTCCGGACCATTCCGAAGCTCCTCGTCATGTCTGTGATCTCATTTGGGACTCCGAACAACATTCGGTCACCAATATACATAACTCATATAATATATATCGTCAACGAATGTTAAACGTGCGGACCCTACGGGTTCGAGAACTATCTAGACATGACCGAGACACTTCTCTGGTCAATAACCAATAGCGGAACCTGGATGCCCATATTGGTTCCTACATATTCTATGAAGATCTTTATCGGTCGAACCTTATGACAACATACGTTATTCCCTTTGTCATCGGTATGTTACTTACCCGAGATTCGATCGTCGGTATCTTCATACCTAGTTCAGTCTCGTTGCCGGCAAGTCTCTTTACACATTCCATAATACATCATTCCGCAACTAACTCATTAGTCACATTACTTGCAAGGCTTATGATGTGCATTACCGAGAGGGCCCAGAGATACCTCTCTGATACTCGGAGTGACAAATCCTAATCTTGATCTATGCCAACCCAACAAACACCTTCAGAGACACATGTAGAGCATATTTATAATCATGCATTTACGTTGTAATGTTTGATAGCACACAATGTGTTCCTCCGGTATTCGGGAGTTGCATAATCTCATACTCTGAGGAACATGTATAGGTCATGAAGACAGCAGTAGCAATGAAACTGAAACGATCATAATGCTAAGCTAACGGATGGGTCATGTCCATCACATCATTCTCCTAATGATGTGATCCCATTCATCAAATGGAAACTCATGTCCATGGCTAGGAAACTTAACCATCTTTGATCAACGAGCTAGTCTAGTAGAGGCATACTAGGGACACTATGTATTGTCTATGTATTCACACATGTATCAAGTTTCCGGTTAATACAATTATAGCATGAATAATAAACATTTATCATGATATAAGGAAATATAAAATGACAAATTTATTATTGCCTCTAGGGCATATTTCCTTCACGGCCTTTGGCTTGGATGTCTAGCCACTGTATCTTCCGCAGCTCCGTCTTCTTCTGTGTGACGCCCCCGATTCAATCATACACTAATTGTACACGCAAACATGTACGATCAAGATCAGGGACTCACGGGAAGATATCACAACACAACTCTAGAAACAAATAAAATAATACAAGCTTCATATTACAAGCGAGGGGCCTCGAGGGCTCGAATACAAAAGCTCGATACACATGAGAGTCAGTGGAAGCACCAATATCTGAGTACAGACTTAAGTTAAACAAGGATGCCTTAAGAAGGCAAACACAAAAAGATCAACAATCGAAGAGGCAAGGCCTCCTGCCTGGGACCTCCTAACTACTCCTAGCCATCGGCGGTCTCCATGTAGTAGTCGACGAGGTGGCATTTGGCTCCTGGGATCCACCATCTGATTGCGGCAACCGGGTATATGGGGAAAAGAGGTAGCAGAGCAACCGTGAAATACTCATCCAAAGTACTCACAAGCATCAGATCTATACTAAGTATGCATTGGTATCAAATGGAAGGGTTGTATCTGTGGACTATACTGCAGAATGCCGGAATAGAGGCGAAGGCCTAGCCTATCAAAGACTAGCATCTTCAAGTAGCTCCAAGCATCTTGTAGCATTCAAAAGAGTACATAATAGCAAATTATATTTAACAAGCATGTTGTAGTATTAACGGCCAGAGGTCCTTCCTCGACTCCCTTCGAGAAAGCAATCCCGAAGCCATCGTCTACATCATATGTCTTAAGTATCCACTTATAGTTGTAGTAGATCGAGATACAAAAGCAATATGACAATGATGAAGCGTGTCATAATAAATGAAATGGTGGAAAGTTGCATGGAAATATATCTCGGAATGGCTACGGAAATGCCATAATAGGTAAGTATGGTGGCTATTTTGAGGAAAGGTATATGTTGGGTGTATGGTGCCAGCGAAAATTACGCGACACAAGAGAGGCTAGCAATGGTGGAAGGGTGAGAGTGCGTATCATCGGTGGAATCAACATTAGTCATAAAGAACTCACATACTTATTGCAAAAATCTACAAGTCATCAAAACAAGTACTACACACATGCTCCTAGGGGAAGGGTTGGTACGAGTTAACCATCACGCGATCCCGACCTCCACACAAAGCAAGACAATCGAAAAATAAATCATGCTCCGACTTCATCACTTAACGGTTCACCATACGTGCATGCTACGGGAATCACAAACCTCAACACAAGTATTTCTCAAATTCACAACTTCTCACTAGCATGACTCTAATATCACCATCTTTATATCACAAAACAATCATAAAGAATCAAACTTCTCATAGTATTCAATGCACTTTATATGAAAGTTTTTATTATATCCCTCTTTGATGCCTATCATATTAGGACTAAGTTCATAAGCTAAGAAAATTACCATGTTGTTGAAGACTCTCAAAATAATATAAGTGAATCATGAGAGTTCATCTATTTCTTCAAAGCAAAACCACCGCCGTGCTCTAAAAAGATATAAGTGAAGCACTAGAGCAAGCAATAAACTACTCCAAAAGATATAAGTGAAGATCAATGAGTTGTTGAATAGTTATGTAACTATGTGAAGACTCTCTAACATTTAATAATTTCAGATCTTGGGATAATATTCAAACAACAAGAAAAAAAATAAAAAAAATGATGCTCCAAGCAAAACACATATCATGTGGTGAATAAAAATATAGCTCCAAGTAAAGTTACCGATGAACGAAGACGAAAGAGGGGATGCCATCTGGGGCATCCCCAAACTTAGTTGCTTGGTTGTCCTTGAATATTACCTCGGGGTTCCTTGGGCATCCCCAAACTTAGGCTCTTACCACTCTTTATTCCATAGTCCATCGAATCTTTACCAAAAACTTGAAAAATTCACAACACAAAATTCAATAAAAAACTCATAAGCTCCGTTAGTATAAGAAAATAAATCACCACTTAGGTACTTTAACTCATTCTTTATTCATATTGGTGTTATATCTACTATATTCCAACTTATCTATTGTTCATACGCTCCGATACTACTCATGTATTCATCAAAATAAGCAAACAACACATAGAAAACAGAATCTTTCAAAAACAGACCAGTCTGTAGTAATCTGTAACTCTTGAATACTTATGTAACTCCAAAAATTCTGAAACAATTAGTTACACCTGAGAAATTTGTGCACCAATAAATAGCAAAAAGAATCAGGTCAAAAGCATGTTTCAATAAGATTCTAGAAATTATTTACTGAGTATAAAAGTTTCTGATTTTCGGCAGGATCAACACAACTATCACCACAAGCTATCCTAACGGCTTTACTTGGCACTTTATTGAAACAAAAGCTATAAAACATGATTACTACAGTAACATAATCATGTGAACACACAAAAACAGTAAGGATAAATATTGGGTTGTCTTCCAACAAGCGCTTTTTTTAATGTCTTTTAGCTAGGCATGATGATTTCAATGATGCTCACATAAAAGATAAGAATTGAAACATAATGGGAGCATCATAAAGAATATGACTAGCACATTTAAGTCTAACCCACTTCCTATGCCTAGGGATTTTTTGAGCAAACAACTTATGGGAACAATAATCAACTAGTATAGGAAGGCAAAACAAGCATAACTCCAGAACTTTAAGCACATGGAGAGGAAACTTGATATTATTGCAATTCCTACAAGCATATACTCCTCCCTCATAATAATTTTCAGTAGCATAATGAATAAATTCAACAATATAACCATCACATAAAGCACTATTCTCATGATGCACAAGCATAGAAATTTTATTACTCTCCACATAAGCAAACTTATTCTCATGAATAGTTGTGGGAGAAAACTCAACAAAATAACTATCATGTGAGGCATAATCCTATTGAAAATTAAAATCAAGATGACAAGTTTCATGGTTATCATTATTCTTTATAGCATGCATGTCATCACAATAATCGTCATAGAGCAACGTTGTTCTCATAATCCATTGTAACCTCTTCTGAAATAGTGGACTCATCACTAAATAAAGTCATGACCTCTCCAAATCCACTTTCATAATTATCACAATAAGATTCGACACCCTCCAAAATAGTGGGATCAATAATACCTAAATTTGACACTCTTCCAAACCCACTTTCATCAATATAATCATCATAAATAGGAGGCATGCTTTCATCATAATATGTATTGTCATCAAAACTTGCGGGACTAAAAATATCATATTCATCAAACATAGCATCCCCAAGCTTGTGACTTTGCATATCATTAGCGTCATGGATATTCAAATAATTCATACTAACAACATTGCAATCATGCTCATCATACAAAGATTTAGTGCCAAACATTTTAATGCATTCTTCTTCTAATACTTGGGCACAATTTTCCTTTACATCATTTTCATGAAAGATATTAAAAAGAAGAAGCATATGAGGCACCCTCAATTCCATTTTTTTAGTTTTGTTTTATAGAATAAACTAGTAATAAAACAAGAAGCTAAAGATTTGATTTTAAGATCTAAAGATATACCTTCAAGCACTAACCTCCCCGGCAACAGCGCCAGAAAAGATCTTGATGTCTAATACACAACCTTCTTCTTGTAGACGTTGTTGGGCCTCCAAGTGCAGAGGTTTGTAGGACAGTAGCAAATTTCCCTCAAGTGGATGACCTAAGGTTTATCAATCCGTGGGAGGCATAGGATGAAGATGGTCTCTCTCAAACAACCCTGCAACGAAATAACAAAGAGTCTCTTGTGTCCCCAACACACCCAATACAATGGTAAATTGTATAGGTGCACTAGTTCGGCGAAGATATGGTGATACAAGTGCAATATGGATAGTAGATAAAGGTTTTTGTAATCTGAAGTTATAAAAATAGAAGGTAGAAAGTACCAATTGTGAGCTAAAACGGTATTGCAATGCTTCGAAGCAAGGCCTAGGGTTCATACTTTCACTAGTGCAAGTTCTCTCAACAAGGATAACATAATTGGATCATATAACAGTCCCTCAACGTGCAACAAAGAGTCACTCCAAAGTCACTAAGTAGAGAACAAACGAAGAGATTAGTGTAGGTTATGAAACCACCTCAAAGTTATTCTTTCCGATCAATCCATTGGGCTATTCCTATAAGTGTCACAAACAGCCCTAGAGTTCGTAGTAAAATAACACCTTAAGACACACATCAACCAAAGCCCTAATGTGACCTAGATACTCCAATGTCACCTCAAGTATCTGCTGGTTTGATTATACGATATGCATCACACAATCTAAGATTCATCTATTCAAACCAACACAAAGAACTTCAAAGAGTGCCCCAAAGTTTCTAACAGAGAGTCAAGACGAAAACGTGTGCCAACCCCTATGCATAAGTTCACAAGGTCACTGAACCCGCAAGTTGATCACCAAAACATACATCAAGTGAATCTATAGAATACCCCATTGTCACCACGGGTATCTCATGCAAGACATACATCAAGTGTTCTTAAATCCTTAAAGATTGTATCTGATAAGATAACTTCAAATGGAAAACTCAATCCATTACAAGAGGTAGAGGGGGAGAAACATCATAAGATCCAACTATAATAGCAAAGCTCGCGATACATCAAGATAGTGCCAAATCAAGAACACGAGAGAGAGAGAGAGAGAGAGAGAGAGAGAGAGATCAAACACATAGATACTGGTACATACCCTCAGCCCCGAGGGTGAACAACTCCCTCCTCGTCATGGAGAGCAACGGGATGATGAAGATGGCCACCGATGATGGGTCCCCCTCCGGCAGGGTGCCGGAACAGGCTCCTGATTGGTTTTTGGTGGCGACAGAGGCTTGCGGCGGTGGAACTCCTGATCTAGGTTTATTTTCAGGGGTTTCTGTATTGATAAGATTTTTTGGCGTCAGGAACAAGTCTGGGGGGTCTCCGAGTCATCCACGAGCCAGGAGGGCGCGCCCAGGGGGTAGGGCGGGCCCTCCACCCTCGTGGATGGCTCGAAACTCTTCTCGCCCAACTCTTTTTCTTCGAGGGCTTCTTCTCGTCCATAAAAAATCCACAAAAATTGGCAGGTCAATTGGACTCTGTTTGGTATTCCTTTTCTGTAAAACTCAAAAACAAGGAAAAAACATAAACTAGCACTAGGCTCTAGTGTCGGATATCGGGTTCCGACAAACCCTTAAGGTTCGAACTCTGGGGTGCCCACTAAGATCTTCTCCCTATCGATCCACGCCCATAACCTCGCCGCGATTCTAAGCTAACAACATGAACAACACAAGGGACACGAGGTTTATACTGGTTCAGGCCACCATTGTGGTGTAATACCCTACTCTAGTGTGTGGTGTGTGGATTGCCTCTTGGGTTGATAATGAATAGTACAAGGGGAAGAACATCCTCGCGAGGAGAGGTGTTCTTGTGCTGGTGTGGATGAACTGGATCTCGATCAACCGACCCCTTGATACGGTGGTGGCTAGTCCTATTTATAGAGTCCTTGGTCCTCTCCCCAAATATTGAGCGGGAAGGGATTCCACAACGGCGGGATTTGAAGGGGGACAGCCAGTACAAGCTATCCTGACTAAAGGTGGGCTTTGACTACCAAAGGCACTGGCGATGACACCATCTTGGGCTCCATGGTGACCTCCGTCCTGCCGTCCTCCTCTTGGTCTTGTTGCACCGATATGGAAACCTTTGCTTGATGCCTCGGTACTCCGCGCCTGCGCTTGCCCCCTTTGCACCAAAGAGGAAACAAGGACACTGCGCTGGCCGGCGCCCGCCTGGTCTTGATCGTCATGGCTTACGTCATGTGCGCCTCGCGAGGTACTCCTTGCCTTGGTCTCTCTGTTGGGGATCGTTGCAGAAATTAAAAAAAATTCTATGCATCACCAAGATCAATCTATGGAGTAACTAGCAATGAGAGAGAGGGGAGTGCATCTTCATACCCTTGAAGATCGCGAGACGGAAGCGTTACAACAACGTGGATGAAGGAGTCGTACTCGAAGCGATTCAGATCGTGGTGGATTCCGATCTTAGCGCCGAATAACGGCACCTCCGCATTCAACACACGTGCATCCCGGTGACGTCTCCCGCACCTTGATCCAGCAAGGAGGAGGGAGAGGTTGAGGAAGAAGGCTCCAACAGCAGCACGACGGCGTGGTGGTGATGGAGTGGCAGTTCTCCGGCAGGGCTTTGCCAAGCTCTTGCGGAGGAGGAGAGGTGTTGGGGAGGGGTAGGGCTGCGCCTTGGATGTGATGCTGCAGCCCTCCCCTCGCCCCTCTATTTATAGGAGAAGGGGGAAGGGGCCGGCCCCTCTAGATGGGATCTAGAGGGGGCGGCTGCCAAGGGGGGAGGGGCTTTCCCCCCAAGCAAGGGGAGGCGCCCCCCCTTAGGGTTCCCCCCAACCCTAGGCGCATGGGCCCTAGGGGGGTGGCGCCCAGCCCTCCAAGGGGCTGGTTCCCTTCCCTCTACAGCCCATGAGGACCTCCAGGATAGGTGGCCCCTCCCGGTGGACCCTCGAAACCCCTCCGGTGGCCCCGATACAATAGCGGTAAGCCCCCGAATATTTCTGGTGACCGTATAACAACTTCCAATATATAAATCTTCACCTCCGGACCATTCGGGACCTCCTCGTGACATCCAGGATCTCATTCGGGACTTCGAACAATATTCGGTAATCAGATACAAATCTTCCTAATAACCCTAGCATCATCGAACCTTAAGTGTGTAGACCCTACGAGTTCGGGAATCACGCAGACATGACCGAGACAGCTCTCCGGCCAATAACCAACTATGGGATCTGGATACCCATGTTGGCTCCCACATGTTCCACGATGATCTCATCGGATGAACCACGATGTCGAGGATTCAAGTAATCCCGTATACAATTGCCTTTGTCAATCGGTACGTTACTTGCCCGAGATTCGATCATCGGTATCCCAATACCTCATTCAATCTCGTTACCGGCAAGTCACTTTACTCGTTCCATAATGCATGATCCCGTGACTAACCACTTAGTCACATTGAGCTCATTATGATGATGCATTACCGAGTGGGCCCAGAGATACCTCTCCGTCATACGGAGTGACAAATTCCTGTCTCGATTTGTGCCAACCCAACAGACACTTTCGGAGATACCTGTAGTGCACCTTTATAGTCACCCAGTTACGTTGTGACATTTGGAACAACCAAAGCACTCTTACGGTATCCGGGAGTTACACAATCTCATGGTCTAAGGAAATGATACTTGACATTAGAAAAGTTTTAGCATACGAACTACACGATCTTGAGCTATGCTTAGTATTGGGTCTTGTCCATCACATCATTCTCCCAATGATGTGATCTCGTTATCAATGACATCCAATGTCCATAGTCAGGAAACCATGACCATCTGTTGATCAACGAGCTAGTCAACCGGAGGCTCACTAGGGACATGTTGTGGTCTATGTATTCACACATGTATCACGGTTTCTGGTTAATACAATTATAGCACGAACAATAGAAAAATATCATGAACAAGGAAATATAAATATAATAATAATCATTTTATTATTGGCTCTAGGGCATATTTCCAACAGTCTCCCACTTGCACTAGAGTCAATAATGTAGTTACATTGTGATGAATCAAACACCCATAGAGTTCTGGTGTTGATCATGTTTTGCTCGCGGAAGAGGTTTAGTCAACGGATCTGCGACATTTAGATCCGTATGCACTTTGCAAATATCTATGTCTCCATCTTGAACATTTTCACGAATGGAGTTGAAGCGACGCTTGATGTGACGGTCTTCTTGTGAAACCTAGGCTCCTTGGCAAGGGCAATAGCTCCAGTGTTATCACAGAAGAGAGTCATCGGCGCCGACGCATTGGGAATAACTCCTAGGTCGGTAATGAACTCCTTCATCCAGATTTCTTCATGTGCTACCTCTGAGGCTGCCATGTACTCTTCTTCACATGTAGATCCCGCCACGACGCTTTGCTTGCTGCTGAACCAGCTTACTGCCCCACCGTTCAAAATATACACGTATCCGGTTTGTGACTTGGAGTCATCCAGATCTATGTCGAAGCTAGCATCGACGTAACCCTTTACGATGAGCTCTTCGTCACCTCCATAAACGAGAAACATATCCTTAGTCCTTTTCAGGTACTTCAGGATATTCTTGACCGCTGTCTAGTGTTCCATGTCGGGATTACTTTGGTACCTTGCTACCAAACTTACTGCAAGGTTTACATCAGGTCTGGTACACAGCATGGCATACATAATAGACCCTATGGCCGAGGCGTAGGGGATGACACTCATCCTTTCTTTATCTTCTGCCGTGGTCGGGGATTGAGCCGAGCTCAATTTCACACCTTGCAACACAGGAAAGAACCCCTTCTTGGACTGATCCATATTGAACTTCTTCAATATCTTATCAAGGTATGTGCTTGGTGAAAGACCTATGAGGCATCTCGATCTATCTCTATAGATCTTGATGCCTAATATATAAGTAGCTTCTCCAAGGTCCTTCATTGAAAAACACTTGTTCAAGTAGGCCTTTATGCTATCCAAAAGTTCTATATCATTTCCCATCAAAAGTATGTCATCCACATATAATATGAGAAATGCTACAGAGCTCCCACTCACTTTCTTGTAAATGCAAGCTTCTCCATAGGTCTGCATAAACCTAAACGCTTTGATCATCTCACCAAAGCAAATGTTCCAACTCCGAGATGCTTGCACCAGCCCATAGATGGATCGCTGGAGCTTGCATACCTTGTTAGCATTCTTAGGATCGACAAAACATTCCGGCTGCATCATATACAATTCTTACTTAAGATAGCCGTTAAGGAATGCTTCTTTTGACGTCCATTTGCCATATCTCATAATCAGAGTATGCGGCAATTGCTAACATGATTCGAACGGACTTCAACTTCGCCACGGGTGAGAAAGTCTCATCGTAGTCAACCCCTTGAACTTGTCGATAACCCTTAGCGACTAGTCGAGCTTTATAGATGGTAACATTACCATCTGCGTCCGTCTTCTTCTTAAAGATCCATTTATTTTCTATCGCTTGCCGATCATCGGGCAAGTCTGTCAAAGTCCATACTTGTTTTTCATACATGGATCCTATCTCGGATTGCATTGCTTCAAGCCATTTGTTGGAGTCTGGGCCCGCCATCGCTTCTTCATAGTTCGAAGGTTCACCATTGTCTAACAACATGATTTCCAGGACAGGGTTGCCATACCATTCTGGTGTGGAACGTGTCCTTGTGGACCTACGAAGTTCAGTAGCAACTTGATCCGAAGTACCTTGATCATCATCATTAACTTCCTCTCTAGTCAGTGCAGGCCCACAGGAACATCTTCCTGAGCTGCGCTACTTACCGGTTCAAGAGGTAGTACTTCATCAAGTTCCACCTTCCTCCCACTTACCTCTTTCGAAAGAAACTCTTTCTCCAGAAAGGACCCATTCTTGGCAGCAAAGATCTTGCCTTCGGATCTGAGGTAGAAGGTATACCCAATGGTTTCCTTAGGGTATCCTATGAAGACGCATTTTTCCGACTTGGGTTCGAGCTTTTCAGCTTGAAGTTTCTTGACATAAGCATCGCGTCCACAAACTTTTAGAACCGACAGCTTAGGTTACTTTCCAAACCATAATTCATACGGTGTCGTCTCAACGGATTTAGACGGTGCCCTATTTAAAGTGAATGTAGCTGTCTCTAGAGCGTATCCCCAAAATGATAGCGGTAAATCGGTAAGAGACATCATAGACCGCACCATATCCAATAGAGTACGATTACGATGTTTGGACACACCGTTACGCTGAGGTGTTCGAGGTGGCGTGAGTTGTGAAAAAATTCCACATTTCCTTAAGTGCGTACCAAACTCGTGACTTAAATATTCCCCCCCACGATCTGATCGTAAGAACTTTATTTTTCTGTCATGTTGATTCTCTACCTCTTTCTAAAATTCCTTGAACTTTTCAAAGGTCTCAGACTTGTGTTTCATTAAGTAGACATACCCATATGTACTTACGTCATCAGTGAGGGTGAGAACATAATGATAGCCACCGCGAGCCTCAACGCTCATTGGACCGCACACATCAGTATGTATAATTTCCAATAAGTTAGTTGCTCGCTCCATTGTTCCGGAGAAAGGAGTCTTGGTCATTTTGCCCACGAGGCATGGTTTGCACGTGTCAAATGATTTGTAATCAAGAGACTCCAAAAGTCCATATGCATGGAGCTTCTTCATGCGTTTGACACCAATGTGACCAAGCTGGCAGTGCCACAGGTATGTGGGACTATCATTATCAATCTTACATCTTTTGGTATTCACACTATGAATATGTGTAACATCACGTTCGAGATTCATTAAGAATAAACCATTGACCAGCGGGGCATGACCATAAAACATATCTCTCATATAAACAGAACAACCATTATTCTCGGATTTAAATGAGTAGCCATCTCGTATTAAACGAGATCCAGATACAATGTTCATGCTCAAAGCTCGCACTAAATAACAATTATTGAGGTTTAAAACTAATCACGTAGGTAAATGTAGAGGTAGCGTGCCGATGGCGATCACATCGACCTTGGAACCATTCCCGACACGCATCATCACCTCGTCCTTCGCCAGTCTCCGCTTATTCCGCAACTCCTGTTTTGAGTTACAAATATGAGCAACAACACTGGTATCAAATACCCAGGAGCTACTACGAGTACTGGTAAGGTACACATCAGTAACATGTACATGACATGTACCTTTGGTGTTGCCGGCCTTCTTATCCGCTAAGTACTTGGGGCAGTTCCGCTTCCAGTGACCGTTTCCCTTGGAATAAAAGCACTCAGTCTCAGGTTTGGGTCTGTGCTTTGGCTTCTTCCCGGCAACTGGCTTACCGGGCGCGGCAACTCCCTTTCCGTCCTTCTTGAAGTTTTTCTTACCCTTGCCTTTCTTGAAACCAGTGGTTTTATTGACCATCAACACTTGATGTTCCTTTTTGATCTCCACCTCCGCTGATTTCAGCATTGAAAATACCTCAGGAATGGTTTTCACCATCCCCTGCATATTGTAGTTCATCACAAAGCTCTTGTAGCTAGGTGGGAGCGACTGAAGGATTCTGTCAATGGCCGCCTCATCCGCAAGGTTAATGTCTAGTTGAGACAAGCGGTTGTGCAACCCAGACATTTTGAGTATGTGCTCGCTGACAGAACTATTATCCTCCATCTTACAACTGTAGAACTTGTCGGAGACTTCATATCACTCGACCTGGGCATGAGCTTAGAAAACCATTTTCAGCTCTTGGAACATCTCATATGCTCCGTGCTGCTCGAAACATTTTTGGTCCCCCGGTTCTAAGCTGTAAAGCATACCGCACTGAACCAGGGAGTAATCATCAACACTCGACTGCCAGGCATTCATAACGTCTGGATTCGCTGGGACAGGTGCTTCACCAAGCGGTGCTTCAAGGACATATGCTTTCTTGGCAGCTATGAGGATGATCCTCAAGTTCCGGACCCAGTCCGTATAGTTGCTACCATCGTCTTTCAGCTTGGTTTTCTCTAGGAACGCGTTGAAGTTGAGGTTGACATGAGCGTGGGCCATTTGATCTACAAGACATTTTGCAAAAAATTTAGACTAAGTTCATGATAATTAAGTTCATCTAATCAAACTATTTAATGAACTCCCACTCAGATAGACATCCCTCTAGTCATCTAAGTGATACATGATCCGAGTCAACTAGGCTGTGTCCGATCATCACGTGAGACGGACGAGTCATCATCGGTGAACATCTTCATGTTGATCGTATCTTCTATACGACTCATGTTCGACCTTTCGGTCTCTTGTGTTCCGAGGCCATGTCTGTACATGCTAGGCTTGTCAAGTCAACCTAAGTGTTTTGCATGTCTAAATCTGAGTTACACCCGTTGTATGTGAACGTTAGAATCTGTCACACCCGATCATCACGTGGTGCTTCGAAACAACAAACTTTCGCAACGGTGCACAGTTAGGGGAAACACTTTCTTGAAATTATTATGAGGGATCATCTTATTTACTACCGTTGTCCTAAGAAAATAAGATGCAAAAAACATGATAAACATCACATGCAATCAAATAGGGACATGATATGGCCAATATCATTTTGCTCCTTTTGATCTCCATCTTCGGGGCGCCATGATCATCATCGTCACCGGCATGACACCATGATCTCCATCATCATGATCTCCATCATCGTGTCTCCATGAAGTTGTCTCGCCAACTATTACTTCTACTACTATGGCTAACGGTTTAGCAATGAAGTAAAGTAATTACATGGCATTATTCAGTGACACGCAGGTCATACAATAAATAAAGACAACTCCTATGGCTCCTGCCGGTTGTCATACACATCAACATGCAAGTCGTGATTCCTATTACAAGAATATGATCAATCTCATACATCACATATATTTCATTCATCACATCCTTTTTGGCCATATCACATCACACGGAATATGCTACAAAAACAAGTTAGACGTCCTCTAATTGTTGTTGCAAGTTTTTACGTAGCTGCTATAGGTTTCTAGCAAGAACGTTTCTTACCTACTCCAAAACCACAACATGATATGCCAATTGCTATTTACCCTTCATAAGGACCCTTTTCATCAAATCCGATCCGACTAAAGTGGGAGAGACAGACACCCGCTAGCCACCTTATGCAACTAGTGCATGTCAGTCGGTGGAACCTGTCTCACGTAAGCGTACGTGTAAGGCCGGTCCGGGCCGCTTCATCCCACGATGCCGCCAAAACAAGATAAGACTAGTAGTGGCAAGTAAATTGACAAAATCTACGCCCACAACAAACTTGTGTTCTACTCGTGCATAGAAACTACACATAGACCTAGCTCTGATACCACCGTTGGGGATCGTTGCAGAAATTAAAAAAATTCTATGCATCACCAAGATCAATCTATGGAGTAACTAGCAACGAGAGAGAGGGGAGTGCATCTTCATACCCTTGAAGATTGCGGGACGGAAGCGTTACAAGAACGCAGATGAAGGAGTCGTACTCGAAGCGATTCAGATCGTGGTGGACTCTGATCTTAGCGTCGAACAACGGCACCTCCGCGTTCAACACACGTGCAGCCCGATGATGTCTCCCGCTCCTTGATCCAACAAGGAGGAGGGAGAGGTTGACGAAGAAGGCTCCACTAGCAGCACGATGGTGTGGTGGTGATGGAGTGGAAGTTCTCCGGCAGGGCTTCAACAAGCTCTTGCGGAGGAGGAGAGGTGTTGGGGAGGGGAGGGGCTGCACCATGGATGTGGTGATGCAGCCCTCCCCTCGCCCCTCCATTTATAGGAGAAGGGGGAAGGGGGGCTGGCCCCTCTAGATGGGATCTAGAGGGGGGTTGGCTGCCAAGGGGGGAGGGGGCTTGCCCCCCAAGCAAGGGGAGGCGCCCCCCCTTAGGGTTCCCCCCAACCCTAGGCGCATGGGCCTTGGGGTTGGCGCCCAACCCTCCAAGGGGTTGGTTCCCTTCCCTCTACATCCCATGAGGCCCTCCGGGATAGGTGGCCCCTCCCGATGGACCCTCGAAACCCCTCTGGTGGCCCCGGTACAATACCGGTAAGCCCCCGAATATTTCCGGTGACCGTATAACAACTTCCCATATATAAATCTTCACCTCCGGACTATTTCAAAACTCCTCGTGACATCCGGGATCTCATCTGGGACTCCGAACAACATTCAGTAATCACATACAAATCTTCCTAATAACCCTAGCGTCATCGAACCTTAAGTGCGTAGACCCTACGGGTTTGGGAATCACGCAGACATGACCGAGACAGCTCTCCGGCCAATAACCAACAGCGGGATCTGGATACCCATGTTGGCTCCCACATGTTCCACGATGATCTCATCGGATGAACCATGATGTCGAGGATTCAAGTAATCCCATATACAATTCCCTTTGTCAATCGGTACGTTACTTACCCGAGATTCGATCGTCGGTATCCCAATACCTCGTTCAATCTCGTTACCGTCAAGTCACTTTACTCGTTCCATAATGCATGATCCCGTGACTAACCACCTAGTCACATTGAGCTCATTATGATGATGCATTACCGAGTTGGCCCAGAGATACCTCTCTGTCATACGAAGTGACAAATTCCAGTCTCGATTCGTGCCAACCCAACAGACACTTTTGGAGATACCTGTAGTGCACCTTTATAGTCACCCAGTTACGTTGTGACGTTTGGAACACCCAAAGCACTCTTACGGTATCCGGGAGTTACACAATCTCATGGTCTAAGGAAATGATACTTGACATTAGAAAAGCTTTAGCAGACGAACTACACGATCTTGAGCTATGCTTAGTATTGGGTCTTGTCCATCACATCATTCTCCCAATGATGTGATCTCGTTATCAATGACATCCAATGTCCATAGTCAGGAAACCATGACCATCTGTTGATCAATGAGCTAGTCAACTAGAGGCTCACTAGGGACATGTTGTGGTCTATGTATTCACACATGTATCATGGTTTCCGGTTAATACAATTATAGCATGAACAATAGACAATTATCATGAACAAGGAAATATAAATATAATAATAATCATTTTATTATTGCCTCTAGGGCATATTTCCAACACTCTCCACCTCCTCGCGAGCCTGCCTGGCGAGGCCGCCCCTGGGGAAGCCTTGCGTCGTCCGCCCCGCGAGGCTTGGTCCCTCACGAGGGTCTTGAACTTGGGTTGATGAAGACGGGCCAAACTGGGGCACTGCTGAGCCACGCTGCAGGCCGCGGGCAGGGAAGTCTGGATACCCCCATATCCAGAACACCGACATCTAGGTTAATAGGTTAGTCCCAAAAATTATAAAAAATAGCATATAAATGCATATAAAACGTCCAATATTGATAATATAATAGCATGGAACAATAAAAAATTATAGATACGTTGGAGACGTATCATGCAGCAACTAACAACATTGTGCAGCCAATCACTTCTGATGACGCCATTCCTCCATCAAGGCCTCATACCATGGAACGCGCATTCAATCAAGGTGAGTTAGTAACTGTCAGATGGCCTATAATGGTTCCACCCACTGCTCCCGGACCATAATATGATTATCATGTGGAGCAGAGGCCTCAAACTTTGAAGCCAAAGCCAAGACTGCCAAGGCTTCCAAGTGCTCCAACAACACACGGCTCATTCAGTGTGCTCAGATTCAAAGAGCACGACACATTCTTTGACTGTGCCAAGAACCCATAAAGGAAGCCCAAGATCTCCTCTGATAGGTTTTGGAGTTTCCAGCAATGAAGTTATTACTCTTACATCTTATACAACCAGGACCAGATTTTTCCTCATAAGCGTATGGATTGTGATGTTGTTGCTGGGCTGCCTTGCCTTGAAGAGGCCCTTGACTACTTTAGAGATGTTGGGTTGCTACCATTTGTAACTGACAAAGAGCACTGGAACGAAGAGCTTCTACTGCAGTTCTATGCAACCTTGCACATTCGAGGCTACAACAGGGATCTGAAGACTTGGATCCTTGAGTGGATGGCAGTTGACATTCATCATAAAGCTAAAGCTCAGGACATCATTGAGCTTACTTCCCTGCACACTCCTGGTGAGTTGTATGAACTAGGTTGTCAGCTATATCAAAATTAACTGTAGAGCATTTTTCAGAAACTAGAACCCAATATGAGCCAGATGCTGAGCATGATGAAGCCATTGCCCCAAGACACCGAATACCCTAAAGAGTTCTTTGTCAAAGACCTAGAGTACATGCCCCGCACAGTATATCACATTCTGAGGCGTACTCTATGGCCTATCAAAGGCAACTCTGCTGAAGCCAAACTCGAAGGCGCCATGACGACATTGGTCTTCTATATTGTCATTGGCATCATATTCAATACCCAGGATTTCTTCATCCACCAGCTTGCTACTTCTGGCATTGATCTCTTTGGACTGAAGTTTTATGCTCCCTGGATTATGTGCCTGATCAAGCTTCATTCCACTATCGACTATCAACCTTCATCCCGTAATCACGTCGTATTCTTGCCTCAAGTTGACATGTCCTATGAAACCATCTACTCTGATCCTGCAAAGAAGACACTCCATCTGTAGAATGCTGAATATCAAAGCTTCACACAACCTATTGATGGCATTCACGTACCAAACTCTGCTACTCCTGCCTATCCCCTGGCTAGCAACTTGCGTTTGCCGCATCGTGCCAATACTAAAGCCACTGCCAGTACAATTGCTCAAAGGCCTCGGAAGCGTCCTCGTGTCCTCAACGACCGTCAGCTTCTGGTATCTTTGCATCAGAAGCAAGATAAGCACCATGAATGGCTGAAACACCAAATGCAGAGTCTTCTCATTGATGTAAATCGCATTCGCAACTTGGCCACCAAGAACTCCTTCGTCACACATGAAGCCCGTTGGCGGTTTTGGAAGAGCCTTACATTGTTCTGCTCTGAAGATGATCTCTATGAAGATGGCTGCACTGAGAGATTCAAGTTTGACTCCAGGCCACCGCAATCTGCAAGTTGGCGTTTGACACCGACTATTGAAGATTCTGAGTATTCATCTTTGGCTGCAACTGTTGTTGTGAGAGTCGTCGATGAAGAAGACGATGCAACTTCACCAGTAGTAGCTTCACTGCGTCAAGATGCTGCACGAGGCCCGTCTGCACCACCCAACTCCAACATCGACCCTGCTGCTCCAACATCGTCTCCACCTGGGAGCGCATAGATACTCCATGTCTTCAAACCTTTTTGGTCCTTACTGACAAAAGAGGGAGAAGCATATGAGGTTGGTAGTCTTCAAGCGGGTCCATATGGGGTGGTTGCCTTATTTTTGCTAAGTGCTTGCAACTCTCGTTTTTGAAACTATTTGGCTCTTGACTTGTAACACTTAAACTTGATGGTTATCTGCTACTTTTGCTACTACCTTGTGATGCGATGATAAATTCCACATGAAGTCATTCTACAGACGTCCATTTCTCATTATGCATATCATTATCTTCATAACTTTCATATCTTCATGATGAATTGTCTTCATGCTTGAACATGGTCTCCACAAAGCAAAACCTGCCATGTGCATTTGCATTCAAAAGCAAACTACTTATATGCACATCTTCAGGGGGAGCCTCTTTTAATCTATGAAGACAATGCTTATAAACCTGAACTTTCACATATTTTATACCCGTTGAAAACTTCAACCAGTTTGTCATCAATCACCAAAATGGGGGAGATTGTAAGTGCATCTAGTGCCACCACCAGTTGGTTTTGTAGTATTGACGACAAACGTGGTTGAGGGACTAATGTGTTTGTGAGAATTGCCGGATAACACAGGTAGTAGTCCCTCATTGATTCGGTTTACCTACCAGAGATGACCCCTAAAAATGTGTGAAGACATTGAAGACAATGGTGGTTCATGAAGACATTCACGATGAATACTATGACGTGTGAAGATATCCACTTGAAGACTATGGAGTGCAAAGACATAGCTGTTTTGTAGTTTCCTTTCTTCTTTATTGAGTCATAGGAACCACCGTACTGTTAAGTGGGGTCCAAGTGAACAAAGTCAGAGTGACTGATGTGATGCTCAACCTAATTCTATGTCTTTGAGCAAAGACAATGAGAGCAAATCTCATCCAGAGCTAGATGAGTCAGCTTTGCTTGTAGCGCAAGCCAAGCTATCGCGTATGTTTGAAATCCAACTGTTGGACACATGTTGGTTCCTTAGTGACCCAGGGTCATTTCGAACATATCAGGTCAGGTTGCCACTTGGCTATAAATAGCACATCCCCTACACCATAAATTGGTGGCTACTCAGAGTTAGTGCACGCCTTTTTTCGTTTGAGAGCAACCCACCTCCAAAGCATTTGAGAGAGAGATCCTTGCGAGGACAAAGCCCAAAACACCTACAGCCAAAGAGTGGTAGGCATCACTAAAGTCTTCCAGTCGGTTAGGCATCACATTTTGAGCATCCAAGAGTCATTGTGGATCACCGGTTGACGAAGTCTTTGAAGGTCTGGAAGTCTACCTTGAAGACTTACAAGAGTGACTGGGCGGGGACTAGGTGTGCTTAGCTCAAGGGGAATAAGGTGAAGACGCGGTCTTCTGAGTTCAATCTTAGCCTCCCTAACCAGGCGTACAATTGTCACAACAACTAGAACTGGTATACCAAATCCTTGTCTTCGCCAAGCAACTGGTTCTATCCCTTACTCTTCTTACTTTTCAGTTTGTCTTCATGAAGTCATTGCTTGCCTGCTCAATTCATTTGACTTCACTGTGCGAAGACTTATATCTGTTTAGCTTCATATTGTCTTCCTTTTTGATCCTCTCTACCTAGTTGCAGTTAGTCTTCGTGCTTCCAATATATTGTTTGCTCGACTAATGCTAGTCTAGTGTAGTTTACATTCCGTTGCATATCATATAGGTTCATTTTACTTGTTTGTCTTCAAAGCCATCATGTTTTGAAGTATTTCATAAAAATCACCTATGCACCCCCCTCTAGACGATAACTAGCACTTTCAGAAAGAGCTCCCCCTAAATTTGTGCATTATTAAAAATTTGCATTTGAATGCAATTGCACAATCGATTAGGATCATGGGTCACTCTTCCATGTCACATACAACTTGGTGGAGCATGCAAAATGATATGAATGGAATATAAGTATGCATCACCAAAAACATGAATGGAGTCATAAGAAAGCATCACATGAAACATAGTATGATAAATCACACATAACATTTTCTCACTGATATGTCCATTTTGCATCATGCTTTTATATCAATATTTTGCATCACTGTTACAGGTTATATAACAATACTTATGTCTTTTCTCTCTTATTTTACAAGGTTTGCATGAAGAGGGAGAATGCCGGCAGCTAGAATTCTAGGCTGGAAAAGGAGCAAATATTAGAGACCTATTCTGCACAACTCCAAAAGTCCTGAAACTCCACGAAAGTCAATTTTTGGAATATATTAAAAATATTGGGCGAAGAAAGCACCTGAGGGGGGCCACCCACTGTCCACGAGGGTGGAGGGCGCGCCCTATCCCCCTGGGCGTGCCCCCCTACCTCGTGGGCCACCTGGCAGCCCCCTAATGCCCATCTTATGGTATATGGTGTCTTTTGCCTGGAAAAAATCATAAGGAAGCTTTTGGGATGAAGCGGCATCGTCTCAAGGCGTAACCTTGGCAGAACCAATCTAGGGCTCCGGCGGAGCTGTTCTGCCGGGGAAACATCCCTCCCGGAGGGGGAAATCGTCGCCATCGTCATCACCATCGATCCTCTCATTGAGAGGGGGTCAATCTCCACCAACATCTTCACCAGCACCATCTCCTCTCAAACCCTAGTTCAAACCTCAGATTGGTACATGTGGGTTGCTAGTAGTGTTGGTTACTCCTTGTAGTTGATGCTAGTTGGTTTATTCGGTGGAAGATCATATGTTCAGATCCTTTATGCATATTAATACCCCTATGATTATGAACATGAATATGATTTTTGATTAGTTACTTTTGTTCCTGAGGACAAGGGAGAAGTCTTGTTATAAGTAGTCATGTGAATTTGGTATTCATTCGATATTTTGATGAGATGTATGTTCTCTTTCCTCTAGTGGTGTTATGTGAACGGCGACTACATGACACTTCACCATTATTTGGGCCTAGGGAAAGGCATTGGGAAGTAATAAGTAGATGATGGGTTGCTAGAGTGACAGAATCTCAAACCCTAGTTTATGCGTTGCTTCATAAGGGGCTGATTTGGATCCATATGTTTCATGCTATGGTCAGGTTTACCTTAATTCTTCTTTCGTAGCTGTTGATGCTTGCGAGAGGGGTTAATCATAAGTGGAATGCTTGTCCAAGGAAGGGCAGTACCCAAGCACCGGTCCACCCACATATCAAATAATCAATGTAACAAACGCGAATCATATGAGCATGATGAAAACTAGCTTGACATTAATACCCATGTGTCCTCGGGAGCGCTTTGCTTTATATAAGAGTTTGTCCAGGCTTTTCCTTTGCTACAAAAAGGATTGGGCCACCTTGCCGCTCCTTGTTTACTTTTGTTACTTGTTACCCGTTACGAATTACCTTATCACAAAACTATCTGTTACCGATAATTTCAGTGCTTGCACAGAATACCTTACTGAAAACCGCTTGTCATTTCCTTATGCTCCTTGTTGGGTTCGACACTCTTACTTATCGAAAGTACTACGATAGATACCCTATACTTGTGGGTCATCAAGACTCTCTTCTGGCGCCATTGTCGGGGAGTGAAGCGCCTTTGGTAGGTGGAATTTGGTAAGGAAACATTTATATAGTGTGCTGAAATTTACTGTCACTTGTTACTATGGAAAATAATCATTTGAGGGGCTTGTTCGGGGTATCCTCACCCCGACCTGTATAGCAAAGAGTTTCTCCTCAACCTACTGAACCTACTAAAAATTTTTACTTTGAAATTCCATCAGGTATGATAGAGAAACTGCTAGCTAATCGTTTTACAAGAGATGGAACATTACATCCCGATATGCACCTAATCTATGTGGATGAAGTTTGTGGATTATTTAAGCCTGCAAGTATGCTCGAGGATGTTATCAAGAAGAAGTTCTTCCCTTTATCTTTTAAGGGAAAGGCATTGACATGGTTTAGTCTATGTGATGATATTGGATCATGGAACTTCAACCGATTGAAACTGAAATTTCATCAGAAGTTTTATCCTATGCATCTGGTTCATAGTGATCGCAATTATACATATAATTTTTGGCCTCGTGAAGGAGAAAGTATCGCTCAAGCTTGGGGGAGGCTTAAGTCAATGTTATATTCATGCCCCAATCATGAGCTCTCAAGAGAAATTATTATTCAGAATTTTTTATGCTCGGCTTTCTCTCAATAATCGCTCCATGCTTGATACTTCTTGTACTGGTTCTTCTATTATGAAGACTATTGAATCCAGATGGGATTTATTGGAAAGAATTAAACGCAACTCTGAAGATTGGGAGCTCGACGAAGGTAAGGAGTCAGGTATAACACCTAAGTTTGGTTGTGTTAAAATCTTTTATGGATACCGATGCTTTTTGTGAATTTAGCACTAAATATGGACTTGACTCTGAGATAGTAGCTTCTTTCTGTGAATCATTTGCTACTCATGTTGATCTCCCTAAGGATAAGTGGTTTAAATATCATCCTCCCATTGAAGTAAAAGTAGTAGAACCTATTAAAGTTGAAGAAAAGACTATCACTTATAATGTTGATCCTATTGTTCCTACTGCCTATATTGAGAAACCACCTTTCCCTCTTAGAATAAAGGATCATGCTAAAGCTTCAAGTGTAGTTCATAAGAGTAATGCTAGAACACTTACACCCGCTGAGCAAATTAAAGTTGAACCTAGTATTGGTATGGTTAAAGATCTCTTGGTCGATAATATTGATGGGCATGTTATTTACTTCTGTGATCAAGCTGCTAGAATTGCTAGACCCGATACTAAAAATAAACATAGACCTGTTGTTGGCATGCCTGTTGTTTCTGTTAAAATAGGAGATCATTGTTATCATGGCTTATGTGATATGGGTGCTAGTGCGAGCGCAATACCTCATTCCTTATACAAAGAAATTATGCATGATATCGCACCCGCTGAAATAGAATGTATTGATGTTACTATTAAGCTTGCTAATAGAGATACTATTTCACCAGTTGGGATTGTTAGAGATGTTGAAGTCTTGTGTGGGAAAATTAAATATCCTACTGATTTTCTTGTTCTTGGTTCCCCACAACATGACTTTGGTCCCATTATATTTGGTAGACCCTTCTTGAATACTGTTAATGCTAAGATAGACTGCGAAAAGGATATTGTTACTGTTGGTTTAGGGGATATTTCTCATGATTTTAATTTTGCTAAATTCCGTGGACAAACCCATGATAAAGAATTACCTAGTAAAGATGAAATAATCGGTCTTGCTTCTATTGTCGTGCCTCCTAATGATCCTTTAGAGCAATATTTGCTAGACCATGAAAATGATATGTTTATGAATGAAAGAAGGGAAATAGATGAAGTACTCTTTAAACAGTGGCCAATTTTGAAACACAACCTGCGTGTTGAAATCCTAGGGGATCCTCCTCCACCCAAGGGTGATCCCGTGTTTGAGCTTAAACCTTTGCCTGATACTCTTCAATAGGCTTATCTTGATGAAAAGAAGATATATCCTGTTATTATTAGTGCTAACCTTTCAGAGCATGAAGAAGAGAAAATTTTGAAAACTCTGAAGAAGCACCGTGCTGCTATTGGATATACTCTTGATGATCTTAAGGGCATTAGTCCAACTTTATGCCAGCATAAAATTAAACTGGAAAAATATGCTAATCCAGTTGTTGATCATCAATGACGGTTAAATCCTAAGATGAAAGAAGTGGCAAGAAATGAGATACTAAAGCTTTTGGAGGCAGGTATAATTTATCCTGTTGCTGATAGTCAGTGGGTAAGTCATGTTCATTGTGTCCCTAGGAAGGGAGGTATTACTATTGTTCCTAATGATAAGGATGAATTCATCCCACAAAGAATTGTTACATGATATAGAATTGTAATTGATTTCTGAAAATTGAATAAAGCTACTAGAAAAGATCATTACCCTCTTTGTTTTATCGATCAAATGCTAGAAAGATTATCCAAACAAACACATTTTTGCTTTCTAGATGGTTATTCTGGTTTCTCTGAAATACTTGTGTCAAAAGAGGATCTAGATAAGACCACTTTTACTTGCCCTTTTGGTACCTTTGCTTATAGATGTATGCCTTTTGGTTTATGTAATGCACCTGCTACCTTTCAAAGATGTATGACTGCTATATTCTCTGACTTTTGTGAAAAGATTGTTGAGGTTTTCATGGATGATTTCTCCGCATATGGAACTTCTTTTGATGATTGCTTAAGCAACCTTGATCGAGTCTTGCAGAGATGTGAAGAAACTAATCTTGTCTTGAATTGGGAGAAGTGAAACTTTATGGTTAATGAAGGTATCGTCTTGGGAATAAAATTTCTGAAAGAGGTATTGAAGTTGATAAAGCTAAAGTTGATGCTATTGAAAAGATGTTGTGTCCTAAGGATATCAAAGGTATAAGAAGTTTCCTTGGTCATGCCAGTTTTTATAGGAGGTTTATTAAAGACTTCTCAAAAGAATTTAGGCCTCTAACTAATCTCTTACAAAAAGATGTTCCTTTTGTCTTTGATGATGATTGTGTAGAAGCATTTGAAATACTTAAGAAAGCCTTTATTTCTGCACCTATTGTTCAACCACCTGATTGGAATCTACCCATTGAAATTATGTGTGATGCTAGTGATTATGTTGTAGGTGTTATTCTAGGGCAAAGAGTTGGTAAGAAATTAAATTTTATCCAATATGCTAGTAAAACCCTAGACAGTGCCCAGAGAAATTGTGCTACTACTGAAAAAGAATTTTTAGCAGTTGAGTTTCCTTGTCATAAGTTCATACCTTATATTGTTGATTCCAAAGTAATTGTTCACACTGATCATGCTGCTATTAAATACCTTATGGAAAAGAAAGATGCTAAACCTAGAATTATTAGATGGGTTTTCTTGCTAAAAGAAATTGATTTGCATATTATTGATAGAGAGGGAGCTGAGAACCCCGTTGCAGACAACATGTCTAGGTTAGAAAATGTTCTTGATGACCCACTACCTATTGATGATAGCTTTCCTGATGAACAATTAGCTATCATAAATTCTTCTCGTATTGCTCCATGGTGTGCTGATTATGCTAATTACATTGTTGCTAAATTCATACCACCTAGTTTCACATACCAGCAAAAGAAAAAGTTTTTCTATGATTTAAGACATTACTTTTGGGATGACCCACACCTTTATAAAGAAGGAGTAGATGGTGTTATTAGAAGTTGTGTACCTGAGCATGAACAGGAATAGATCCTATGCAAGTGTCACTCTGAGGCATATGGAGGACATCACGCAGGAGATAGAACTGCACATAAGGTATTGCGATCCGGTTTTTATTGGCCTACTCTCTTCAAAGATGCCCATAAGTTTGTCTTGTCTTGCGATGAATGTCAAAGAATTGGTAATATTAGTAGATGTCAGGAAATTCCTATGAACTATTCACTTGTTATTGAACTATTTGATGTTTAGGGCTTTGATTATATGGAGCATTCTCCTTCCTCTAATGGGTATACACATATCTTAGTTGTTGTTGATTACATTACTAAGTGGGTAGAAGCTATTCCAACTAGTAGTGCTGATCATAAAACTTATATTAAGATGCTTAAAGAAGTTATTTTTCCGAGGTCTGGAGCCCCTAGATACTTAATGACTGATGGTGGTTCACATTTTATTCATGGTGCTTTTCGTAAAATGCTTGTTAAGTGTGATGTTGATCATAGAGTTGCATCTCCATACCATCCACAGTCTAGTGGTCAAGTAGAATTGAGTAATAGAGAGATTAAATTGATCTTGCAAAAGACTATTAATAGATCTAGAAAGAATTGGTCCAAGAAACTTGATGATGCATTATGGGCCTATAGAGCTGCATATAAAAATCCTATGTGTATGTCTCCATATAAAATGGTTTATGGAAAAGCATGTCACTTACCTCTCGAACTAGAACATAAGGCATAATGGGCTATTAAAGAGCTAAATTATGATTTCAAACTTGCCGGTGAGAAGAGGGTATTTGATATTAGCTCACTTGATGAATGGAGAACCCAGCCCTATGAGAATGCCAAATTGTTTAAAGAAAAAGTTAATAGATGGCATGACAAAAGGATACAAAAGCATGAGTTTAATGTAGGTGATTATGTTTTGCTATACAACTCTCGTTTAAGATTTTTTGCAGCAAAACTTCTCTCTAAATGGGAAGGTCCTTACGTCATCGAGGAGGTCTATCATTCCGGTGCCATAAAAATCAACAATGCCAAAGGCACAAATCCAAAGGCACAAACCCAAAGGTGGTGAACGGTCAAAGAATCAAACATTATATCTCGGGTAATCCCATAAATGTTGAAACAAATGTTATTGACATAGTAACCCCGGAGGAGTACATAAGGGACACTTTCAAGAACAGTTTAGACTCCGAAAAGGAATAGGTATGTGGTACAGTATGTAAACCGACTCCAAAACAGTTCTAATAGCAATTTTCTCTGTTTTGGAATATTTAAAAAATAGAAAAATAAGAAGTAGTCCGAAAGGGACACGGGGCATCCACGAGGGTGGAGGGCGCGCCCCCTGCCTCATGGACACCTTGTGTGCCCTCCGAACTCCGTTTTCTTGCACGATACTTCTTTTGGTCGGTAAAAAATCATTATATAACATCCCAAAGGTTTTGACCACCGTTCCACGACAAAATCCTCTATTTTTGTTTTGAGTTGTTTCTGTCGCAGATTAGAGCAATATGTCGTCCCCCTCCTCCAACAATGTGGGCGACGATGCTTGGCTAATGAAGATAGAGACCAAGCGAGAAGAAATCGGGGAAATCAAGGAAGGTGACAAGATCAAGGAGGTCGCAAAGGAGCAAGTCCCGACAATAAAATAAGAAGGCTTCTTTCAACCTTACTACAATCATATCACCCCAACTGAGATTGAAGCTTTTAAGATGATCGAGACTAGTTTGGCTTTGGTGACTGGAGGAAGAAGAGACTTAAGAAACACGATAGACGTTGAATGTCAATCCAACGGTCAAGGTTGGTACAATGGTTTGTTGACTTAGCCGAAACTGACGCATACTTTTTTAGGAAGAAAAGAAAAACTGGGCTCGTTCGCCTGATAACATTCCCGAAACTGACGCAACTAAAACTGCGAGGAAAATGCGTTCATCTGTCGTCCTCCTCCCAGGGAATGGTCGCCACATAAGTGACTAGCACCCTTGGTTTTCCACCGAGAGGTTTTGGGTTTGAGTCCCAAGAACTCTCAATTTTGTCCTCCTTCCTTCCTTGCAAAAAAAAAATAAAATCAAAGACTTGAGAAGGCATATAGAACAAGCTAGCGTACCAGTAAAGAGACGTTGCTGAGTTTTAGAAAAAAGAGAGACGTGCTCTTGTAGTCGGTTCGAATCCAAACCTAGACTATGACTATATATGGTGCTAAGCTACTCTGCAAGTAATGAAACTGACATATCCAACATTCGCCTCTCCTCTTCTCTACTTACTCTGCCTAGCATCAAAACCTCTGGCCGCAGCAACCATGTCCGTTGGCTGCCCGTCCACCTGCTCTTGAGCAGGCAACAACCAGATATGTGTCAAGTCGCCACCCATACCATCGCCTGTGGGTCTCATCACACCCCCGCCGGCACATGCACCACAGCCGGTTGCTCATCGCAACCCGCTGCCATTGGTGTGGTGCCACTGCTACAAATCACGCAGTCATCTGTCGCGTCTCAACCACAATCCTCAACCCTGGCCGAGTCTACTACAAATGCCCGAATCATGGGGTAATAATATGTTTAAGTGTTGTTCTGCTGCTTTCAGTTGCTGATATTTTTAATAGTTTGGTTAATGATCTTCCAATTTGATTCGTGCAAAAAAGGGAAGATTCGTGTGATATTTATATTTGGGAAGTTGTTGATGTGGGGGAATGCAATTAAGCTGATTATTTGGTTAGCCGGGAAATCCCAATACCAGCAGGTTGGGGTGCTGGACAAGTAACTGAAAGAATGGCAGAAGAGGAAGATGCGGAGCATAAGGTTAAAGATGCAATTCCTCTTATCATGGCCAAGCAACAGCTGCTGAACGACCTTGACAACAATGAGGAGATGAAAGAGCTTGTGAAGATAACGGGCAAAATCGATGTGCTCTGTAGGATGATTGTCTCTTTATTTACAGTGTATGTACCACTCGTGATGTATTCAATGGCTATGACATGAGCACTTTGTTGAAACTAGTAATGAATGAAACCTGTGTAGCAGGCTGGGCATAGTGTTGTGAACATCTAATGATTTCTATTAACAGAAATCAGGGGGTATCCCCTTTTGCTCATAAATAAATAAATAGAAGAATCCCTTTTGCTAATAAATATATAAATTAGCAGAGGCCCTGTCGGGTCAGCTTTGTTCCCATTCGAAGACGTCGAGCAAATTGCAGTCCAACAACAAACTATGTCATCAAATTCAAGTTTCACAGCCAAATATGAGTACAACTAAACAACAATGTCATCATGTTTTAGTCGTTATCCAATCACCAAACACAAATCAGCATACATAACAAGTGATGTTCTCACAACAAAATACTAAACAACACGTTCATCAAGTTTCAGTTGTCATAGCAAACACAATTTCGCATAGTAGATAAAAAAACATCTTCTGACAGGCAAATACGACAAAAGAAATCTAATCATCATCTGCAGCAGCAGTGTCAACATCTTTGCCAGGTGTATCAATCTGAATTGTAATTCCCCATAGTATCATCTTCTTCTTCCTCCTCAATGTCCTTGAACGTTGGCTTCTTCTTGATCAACTCTTTTATGTCCACAGCACGACATGCAATCTTTTCGCCGGCGTGATTGACGTGAGGGTTCTCAAAGATGTTAGGAACATCTGTGGTATCTTGTACATCAGGAGCAGTGTAAGCATCATCTTGTTGTGCAACTTCATTAAACGAATTCCTCTTCTCAAAGCTTTGCAATACTCTCCAGTCATCACTACATACAAATGTGTCTTCCAAGAAAAACATCTGTGTTGCTTGATTTGCCAAAATAAAAGGCTCGTTGGTATGGTACGCCACCTTGACATTGATGGATTTGAAATAATCATCAACTCTGGGTTTTGTGATCCTAGAAAGAAGGTTATACCAATGATAGCACAACAGAACCACACACCGATGATCCTCGAAACTAGAGATATACTGCAACTGAACAATGTCTGTTATGTTAGCATACATTTCAGTTGTCTCTTCGTCGTACGTATCCGTGCTCATGATGGCACTGTTTTGTGTCTTCCTGCTTCGTCGCGTGCAAGGGTGTTGTAGCTCACATTCCAACAACGCGAGATTCATAATGTCTTACCCGAGTGTCAGGACCCATTGCTAGTGAGTAAAGGGCATCATCAACTGCCTGCCCATCCTCCCGCATCTTCTTAACCTATGGTTAGAAAATAGACAAGTTGATCATCTTATGTACTCAATATATTAAAAAAACTGACAGTGCAATTCAAAAGCTTACATGGTTGTTGAACCATTTCGCAAATCCTTCTATAACTAGTTTGCCAATGTTTCTTGGATTTTGCGGCAGTAACTCCTTTTTGTAGATGTTGCACAACATAGTGATCGCAGCAAACATCTAAATATATAAGAATGACCTTCAAGTTTAGTAGATTACGATGTATAAGCTGCAGTACTTAGCACTTACTTGATATAAGGTAGTATCTCAGGACAGTTATTCAACACATACCAAACCATTTTGTCCAAATCTTTAGGTTTGTCCTCTTGTCGACTCTTCCCTGTAACTCGAACAGAATAATCGAAAACATTGAGCCCGGGATTGTCTTCACCCACCTCTTTGCTAAGTTGATCAGCTGTTTCAATGTATTTTGAGCAGAATGTCAATGCTTCTGTAGCAATGTAGGCCTCTGCAATGGAACCCTCGGGTATAGATCTATTCCTAACATAGCCCTTGAAAGCGCCTAGCCGCCTTTCAATAGGGTACACCCAGCCATACTGTACTGGACCTCTAAGTAGTGCCTCATCAGGTAGATGAACAGCCAAATGCACCATCACATCAAAGAAGGCTGGAGGATATATCTTCTCAAGGTCGCATAGGATAGTTGGTATCTTGTCTGTAAGACGCTCCAAAGCATCTATCATGAATTCTTTTCTTTTTACTTGTCCAACATGTACACAGCCGGTGCCATATCCCGTGGTTTACCTTCATCTTGCACCTGCAAATCCTGCCTGACACCCAGGAGTGTCAAATCAATCCTAGATTTTAAGGTATCTTTCGTCTTGCCTTCAATATTGAGAAGTGTGCCGATAATGCTTTCACATATATTTTTCTCGATGTGCATCACATCAAGATTATGCCGCAGATCCAAATCTTTCCAATACTCCACCAAGTCCCACAAAGTGGACCTGCGGGTAAACAATAATCTCTCTTCTGCCCTGCCACGCTTCCTTTTCCCGCTACCATTACCAGGATGGTTTCCTGGTGTAATATGCCTGGCCTTCTCTAATTCCACTTGCAACTCATCGGCGATGAGCCTCTTTGGTGCATCATGGTTTTCATGCTTTGCATTGAACACATGTCTTCGGTATTTTCTAGGATGCGGCTTGTCCTTGGCAAGGAAACAACAGTGTCCAATGTAACAGATCTTGCTAAGTATTGCGTATGACAGTGGATTCCTGTCACATCAAACACATGCATTGTAACCATGTGTCGCTCGCCCGGACATAGTACCCAAAGCCGGATAATCATGCATGCACCAAATTATAACAACATGCAGAAAGAAATCAGCTGGTGGGCTGCTATATAGGTCTCGAGTGAGAACACCCCTCCATTGTTGTTTAAGTTCCTCCACAACAGGCTCCATGAATAAATCAAAATCCTTTCCAGGACTTTTGGACCTGGGATGAGCAAGGCCATCATGTAGTTTGATTCTTTGGTGCAGACATTTGGAGGCATGTTGTAAGGGAGAACAAGCACTGCCCACATGCTATATGTGGCGCTCTGGTGGCCAAATGGGTTAAATCCATCCGAAGCTAAGCCAAGTCTAATGTTTATCGGGTCAGCAGCAAACTTTTTATGTTTATGATTGAAGCTTTTCCACTCACTACCATGAGATGGATGGCTCATTACATTCTGATCTCTGTACTTCTGGTTCCTAGAATGCCACAGTACATCCTCTCTTGTTTCAGCATCACAAAACAACCTCTGCAATCTTGGTATAATTGGAAAATGTCTCAGAACATTACGAGGAATCCTCTTCACAACATCGCCATCTTTCCATCTTGATGATTTGCATTTCGGGCATTCACTTAAGTTGGCATAATCCTTCCAGAACAGAACACAATTATTCCTACAAACATGGATCATATCATATCCAATTCCAACTGCATGAAGGAAATTCTTCATTTTACTATAGGTGTGTGGCAGCTCAGATGCATCTCGGAAAGATTTGCGGAGAGCAGCCAACATCACATAGAATGATTTTTTGGTCATCGGCTCAGATGTCTTCACCTGAAGGAAGGTGACCATAGCTGAGAATACTGACAGCTTATTTCCTGGGGTGACAGCCACGTTGCATTGTTCCAACATGTGGGCCCACTATTTTTCTTCTGCAGGTGAAAGTTCAGGAAATGCACAAGCATTTCGTAGCATTGTTTCAATGTTGTTCAAACTCACCTCCTCCTCCTCCTCTTCCACCTGAGCATCAGGCAGATCAAGATGGTGATCTGCTGCTTCCACATAGTCAATAACATTGACGTTCACAACTTCACCATGATGAACCCACCTAGTATAAGTGACGGGCATCCCATACAAGTGTAGATGATTTTGCACAGTTGATTGGGGTCTTGTAACTGAATTCATATAACTACTACACGGGCAGAGCACATCTAATTTCGGACCACCGTAATCAGCTCTGATAAAGTTCATGAAGTTTTCAACCCCCTCGACATATCCAGCAGAGAATCTTTGAGCAGAAGTTATCCAAGTCCTGTCCATCTGTTAGACATACAAATTAGTTCTTCTACTAGATATTACAGGAAAAACATATATGCTTTTTTATGAAGTCCAAAAAAATACCTATGTCGATGTCTAAAGCTATGGCAAGATATTTGGATGAGCAGATCTAAGTAACGAAATATATGTAAAGCTAATTCAGCAAACAGATTGGAGTGCTAAATTATGGCAGGCTGTTTCAGTAGTCAATGAGTCCGAGCACACAGCCATCAAACTATCGAAGGCCATCGCAGCAACAAAGATCGAGTATAAAATGGTGTAGAGCTATTTCACCTAACAGATTGGCTACTAGACCATGGCAATCTATGTCACAATAAATATAATGGCCGGATATTTTAGCAACTAATCGACCTTGGCATGCCATCTCATCTAAGAAGATTGAGTGCAAAACAGGGCAAGGAAGCTTCTTAAGTAGAGCATATTGACTATAAACTACTTCGGCAAACAGTGAGATTAACAGCGTCTATCAGCTAACATTCAGCGCTACCACGACACGCACGGGGCATCAGTCTAGAATGTGCGTACCGTGGGAGAAGCTGACCGTCGTGCGTCTCCACATGAACATCGCCAGCGGTGGCGGCGCTGACCACCGTGCGCCTCCACAAGAACCTCACCGGCGGTGGCGGCGCGGCTAGAGGACGGCAGTCTATGAGAGTGTACTTTGTGAGCGAGAGGATCGTCGTGCGTCCCCTCGATGAACCGCGGCATTGACGTATCGATGCGGCGGGGAGGGCGGCTTTGGCAGAGCGAATGGAGTGGAGGGGGACAGGGGGGGGGGGGTTGGGGAATATTAATGGCTAGTTGGCCGAAGGACGGTTGAATTTGGGATTTGGGGGGGATTTTTTTGGGGGGGGAGGATTTTCGCGCGGTGGGCGGGGGGAGTTTGGCGCATGGTCGGTTTCTCCAAGTGCAGTCCCACGTGTCAGTGAAGAGGCAAGCCAAAGCGTGTTCCGTTTGCGTGAGCCGTGTGCATGACCGAACGTGTGTGGGGTGCAATTCGACCGCGACAGGGGTGTTGTGAGTGTACCACCTTTTTTCCTTTTAAACTTGGTGCTTCGCCCCCTAAAAAACTTGGTGCTTCGCGCAATCCATCGATACTACTAGTAGTAATCTGGTAATCCTGACTAAAACGGCGCGGCCGGGTCTTTTCCCGCGCGATATGCTAGGAGGTTGGCTTAGTTGGGTTTTTTAGGACGAGTAATGCTACACCTATGTAATCCCAGTTACGTAATTAACATAATTTGAAACGTGTGAGCTGTTGATTGTAGATTGGGGGGAGGGAGGGGCCCACCACCATGAAAATCAGGGAGGAGAGAGAGAGGCAATTTACCTTAACCCTTTCGTAGGTTCCTGTAGATGTAGAAAGATGTGAAATGCGTGAATGTGTAGTGGACGTACTATTGGAGTGCCTAAGATAAATTGTGTATGTAGACCCTATGTGTTTATTTACTTCGCATGTTAGCTTTGTCTCGGTTCAATAAGAATCTGAAAGGATCGAGAAGAGGTGTCTAGAGGGGGGGTGATTAGACACTAAGTGAGAAAGGTTGGAGTTTTTAATTTCTTTAAGTTTAAGTGGAGTTTTGGCACAAGTTTTAACATTCGCAATACATATCAAGCAAGCATGCAAAGAGTATATCAGCAGCGGAAAGTAAAGCATGCAACTTGCAAGAAAGTAAAGGGATGGGATTGGAGTGTGCAAACGCAATTTGCAGACATGGAGATTTTTGAGCCGTGGTTCCGATAGGTGGTGCTATCATACATCCACGTTGATGGAGGCTTCGACCCACGAAGGGTAACGGCTGCGCGAGTCCACGGAGGGCTCCACCCAAGAAGAAGCAACCTTGTCTATCCCACCATGGCCGTCGCCCACGAAGGACTTGCCTCACTAGGGTAGATCTTCACGAAGTAGGCGATCTCCTTGCCCTTACAAACTCCTTGGTTCAACTCCACAATCTTGTCGGAGGCTCCCAAGTGACACCTAGCCAATCTAGGAGACACCACTCTCCAAGAAGTAACAAATGGTGTGTTGATGATGAACTTCTTGCTCTTGTGCTTCAAATGATAGTCTCCCCAACACTCAACTCTCTCTCACAGGATTTGGATTTGGTGGAAAGAAGATTTGAGTGGAAAGCAACTTGGGGAAAGCTAGAGATCAAGATTCATATGGTAGGAATGGAATATCTTGACCTCAACACAAGTGTAGGTGGTTCTCTCTCAGAAAATGTATGTTCGAAGTGTAGGCATGTTCTGATGGCTCTCTCCAAGAATGAAGAGTGAGTGGAGAGTTATATATATAGCCTCCACACAAAATCTAACCGTTACACACAACTTACCAATCTCGGTGGGACCAAATCCTGAAACTCGGTCAGACCGATTTAGCAAATAATGTGACCGTTAGGATTTTCGGTGGGACCGACATTTCAACTCGGTGGGACCGATATGGTTAGGGTTAGGGCATAACGTAATCTCGGTGAGACCGATTACAAAAACTCGGTGGGACTGATTTTGGTAATAAGCTAACCAGAGTGTTGGTCAGGAAAACTCGATGGGACCGATTCGCTCATCTCGGTGGGACCGAAATGTTACGAAGAGGAACAGAGAGTTTGCATTGTAATCTCGGTAGGACCAATTACACAAACTCGATGGGACCGATTTTGGTAATGGATACATATAGAGAGATTACAATCCCATCTTGGTGAGACCGAGATCCCTATCGGTGAGACCGACTTGATTAGGGTTTTGTGGCAGTGGCTATGACATCTGAACTTGGTGGCGCCGGATAGGTAGTTTCGGTGGGGCCGAGTTGGACTTTTGGTTTGGGTCATAGGTGGATGTGAGAAAGTAGTTGAGGGCTTTGGAGCATATCACTAAGCATTTTGAGCAACCAAGCCATTAAGCAATACCTCATCCCCTCTTCATAGTATTGGCTTTTCCTATAGACTCAATGTGATCTTGGATCACTAAAATAGAAAATGTAGAGTCTTGTACTTTGAGCTTGAGCCAATCCTTTGTCCTTAGCATCTTGAAGGGGTTCCACATCCTCTAGTCCATGCCACTTCATTGTTGAACTTATCTAAAACATACTAGGTAAAGGTATTAGTCCAACAAGAGATATGTTGACATAAATTACCAAAATCACCCAGGGAGCACTTGTGCTTTCAATCTCCCCGTTTTTCGTAATTGATGACAACATACATCAAAGCTTTAGATAAAGATATAGAGAATAACAAGTAAAGCTTTGGAAAGACATGTAACATGCATAGGCTCCCCCTACATGTATGCAATCATGTGAACATGGAATATAGGAGCTTGTGAATGCATAAAGATGACAGAGTAGGCAATGTGTTACATGTATCTTGGATATATGCATCAGAGCAAAAGATGTGAATGTGGAAAATGTACCTTCATGCTCATGAGTCCTTCTTGCAAACAGTATGTACATTAGCAAGAGATCCTCACACACATGTCTGTGATGCATATGCTTACCTTGTGGTCTTGAGTTGGCTCAGGATGGAATGAACCTGCATAAACAAAGGTTAGATAACACATATGCACCTACTAGCTAGAGCTAACAAAAGAAACCACAAGAGTACCAAGATTGGGATGACATGTAGAGTGTGAGTACTGAGTACTCCATTGATATAGACATGTCCCCAAAGGTAAAGATGTGCAATGAATTCAACGATTTCCTTCCCTTAGATGTCTTGCTCCCCCTAAATCTAGCATGGGATACTGGGAGAAGATAGGGAACAGAAAATCAGAGCTCAAAGAAAAGAAACAGAGCTAATGCAAACAAACAAATATGAACATGTCTTTCCCCTCTTAAAGACATGTGACTTCTCTCCTCTTGAACACCAAGCATCTGGGGTCCTTGAAGATTACTCTCTCTCTCCTTGAGTATTCTCTCCCCCTAGAGATAGGATTAAGCTTTGATGTGATCTCTCTCTCCCCCTTTGACATCAATTTCCAAGAAGGGATCTTCTAGATTTTTGTTACAAATGGGTTTGGCCCTTGAGGCACAAAACAAAGCAGCAAGGTGAAAGTGATGTTGGTAGAGGACAAGAATCATTGAGAGGAGCTGGATCAAAAAGAATATAGGAACATGTGGCAAAATGTCTTTCCTGTGGTGAAATCGGTGGCACCGAAGAATTTCGGTTGGTCCGAACACAACAGAACAGTGTGACCGAGTTCATGACAGAGAGAACACATGTCACCTCAGCTCACTAGACAAGTAAGATCTCACAAGGATGTGCAAGGAATTTACTGAAGGATTTGCAAATAATTGGATGCAGGGAATGCAGAACAAAAAAAGAAATCTAGATGAGTTTTTTTTAAAGGGGAAACAAATATGCATGAGACAAATGCAAGAGCACAGAAAAGAACATGAGAGAACTCCATCTAGAATTGGTCGGTGACAAAGTCACCTATGTTAGAGTATATTGACATAGGAGTCAAGTGAGATCACTTGATCATAGGTCATATTCATCGTTTAAGCTCAAAATGGGGTTACCATTTTTCGTTTAAGAATTTTGATGTATTCACATCTTGTTGAGTTGCTTTGACTCATGAGTTGGAGTAAAGCTTCTCTAAGATGGAATAACATACCTTGGGTGGTGGTGTTGATCGTGATCATGTAGTTGAACTTGTGTGGATTGCTCAAAGTTGATGTAGCTCATCAAGAGTTGGGAGCACCACTTGGAATATGAGTTCATCTTCCTACATGTGTCAGTTTTTCAAGGAAGAGCACTTGTGTATCCAAAATGACAATCATAAGTTCAAAATAGAATTTGTCAAAGGATATGTTGAAGGGTTTCGTGTTTCCTTGTCTTCAACCACCGTTTTGTAGAGACTTGGTGATGTAGAGATTTGCTCAAGATGTGAGTGTGCTGCAATCTCATAGATTTAGATTCATCCAAGTTCCTACAAGGGTTAGATAGCATGCAAGGGTGAAAATATATCCAAGACATTTAAATAGCAACATGAGAAGAATATCAAGGATTACTCATATGCTCATGCCTTGCATGTATCCAAATGGAGTTCCTACTCCAAGTTTGAAGCATCAATGATGTTCAGTTCACCTCTTAACCTGCAAAACACTTTCTCATCAAGTGGTTTAGTGAATATATCCGCTAATTGTTTCTCGTGCGAACATGCTTAAGATTAATGTCCCCTTTGGCAACATGATCTCGAATGAAATGATGATGAACTACAATATGCTTAGTTCGAGAATGTTGCATGGGATTGTGAGCAATCTTGATAGCACTTTCATTGTCACAAAGTAATGGAACTTGTTTCACATATATTCCATAATCCTTAAGAGTTTGTGTCATCCAAAGTAATTGAGCACAGCATGCACCAGCGGCAATGTATTCTGCTTCGGCGGTGGATAAGGATACCAAGTTTTGTTTCTTGGAAGACCAAGACACAAGAGATCTAACAAGAAATTGACAAGTACCCGAAGTGGACTTTCTATCAACCTTGTCACCGACATAGTCTGAGTTGGAGAAGCCAACAAGATCGAAAGAGGCCCTCTTTGGATACCAAATGCCAAAATTTGGTCTATGAATTAAGTATCTCACTATCCTTTTCACGACCTTAACATGACATTCTTTAGTAGAAGCTTGATATCGTGCACACATGCACACACTTAGCATAATATCGGGACATGAAGCACATAGATATAACAATGAACGAATCATAGAGCGATAAACCTTTTGATCAACCGGTTCACCATCTTTGGTCAAATCAAGTTGTCCACTAGTAGGCATGGGTGTAGTCATACCTTTGCATTCTTGCATATTCAACTTCTTGAATAAGTCCTTGGTGTACTTCATTTGAGAGACAAAGGTTCCTTCCTTAGTTTGCTTGATTTGCAAACCAAGAAAGAATTTGAGTTCACTCATCATAGACATCTCAAACTTCTCAGACATTAGCTTTCCAAATTTCTCACTAAAATGAGGGTTAGTCGAACCAAATATAATATCATCAACATAGATTTGGCACACAGATAGTTCTCCATTAACCCTTTTAGTGAAAAGAGTAGAATCAATTTTTCCAATTTCAAAGCCTTTTTCAACAAGGAACTTGTTCAATCATTTATACCATGCTCTAGGAGCTTGTTTAAGACCATAAAGAGCTTTGTGAAGTTTGTACACATGATTAGGTTTCTTAGGATTGACAAACCCGGGAGGTTGCTTAACATAAACTTCCTCCTCTATTTCACCATTTAAAAAGTACTTTTAATGTCCATTTGGTACAAGGTGATATCATGGTGATTAGCATAGGCAAGTAAGATGCGAATGGACTCAAGTCTAGCAACGGGGGCGTATGTCTCACCATAGTCCATACCTTCGACTTGAGTGTAGCCTTGGGCGATGAGACGTGCTTTGTTGTGAACTACTTGTCCATCTTCATCTTGCTTGTTGCGAAACACCCATTTAGTACTGATGATGTTGTGGTTGTTGTCGGGCTTCTCTACCAATGTCCAAACTTGATTTCTCTCAAATTTGTGTAGCTCTTCATGCATGATGTTTATCCAATCTGGATCTTCCAATGCTTCTTCAACCTTCATGGGTTCAATGCTAGAGATGAATGAATAGTGTTCACAAAAGTTAGCTAAACGAGTTTTAGAGCGAGTAATTCTCCCGGTTTGGTTATATTTGTAGATTTGCTCGACTGGATGGTCCTTAGCAACTCTTGCTTGAACTCGCGAAAGCTTTTGCTTGGATCTTGGTGGAACATCTTCTTCATCTTCTTCTTCTTCTTGGCCTTCTTCGTTGTTGACGTTGTCGTTCTCTTGTCGTGGTGGAGAAGGAGGTTGTTGATGTTCATCTTGGTGTACTTCCTCGTTCTCTTCGTCTTGGTGTGTCCCACTTGTGGATGCTTCTGTATCAACTCTTGGTTCACCTTGTCGTGAGGTAGAAGCTTCCACTTGGACGGACAAGGTACTCTCCTTCACCTCCGTTGGACGAATCTTGCCAATAGACAAGTCTTGGATTGCTTCTGAAGGGTCTTTGTCTCCTACATCAATTGGCAATTGCTCTACTTGCGAGCCGTTAGATTCATCAAACTTCACATCTACCATCTATTCAACCTTTCGGGTGAAATTATTGTAGACACGATAAGTGTGAGAGTTTGAGCCATAACCAAGTAGGAAACCTTCATGAGATTTAGGAGCAAATTTAGAGCGACGATGCTTATCAAGAATGTAGAACTTTGAGCCAAATACTTGAAAGTATCCAACTTGGGATTTTTCACCGGTGAGGAGCTCGCATGCCGTCTTGCCGAGTAGCTTGTGAAGATACAAGCAATTTGTTGCATGACAAGCTGTCTCAACCGCTTCTGCCCAAAAGTGCTTCGGCGCCTTGTACTCATCAAGCATCGTTCTCGCCATTTCTATGAGCGTCCGGTTCTTCCTCTCAACAACCCCATTTTGTTGAGGTGTGTACGTAGCCAAGAACTCATGTGAAATCCCTTCTTCGTCAAGAAAGGTGTCCACATTTGCGTTCTTGAACTCCGTTCTGTTGTCGCTGCGAACCTTCTTGATCTTCACTTCAAATTGATTTTGGGCCTTCCTAGCAAAGTTTTTGAAGATCTTTTGGACCTGTGATTTATCATCGAGAAAGAACACCCACGTAAATCTTGAAAAATCATCAACTATGACTAGACCAAAAGAATTTCCACCGAGAGTTTTGTAGGCATTGGGACCAAAAAGATCCGTGTGAAGTAGCTCGAGTGGCCTCATTGTGGTCATGATGTTCTTCACGGGATGCCTTCCTCCAACCTGTTTACCTGCTTGACAAGCGCTGCAAAGTCTATCATTATCAAATATGACATCATTAACGCCAAGGATATGATTACCTTTAATAAGCTTGTCAAGGTTTTGCATGCCCACATGACCTAATCGTCTATGCCATAACCAACCTTTAGAGGATTTAGCAATAAAGCAAGTTCTAGGTTGAGCCTTTTTAGTGAAATCAACAATGTAAAGATCACCTCCAGAATGTCGGTAAAGACCATTTTATGATTATCTCTACGAAACACTTGCCAATCTACTTCAGTAAATAGGACATTGAAACCGAAATCAGCAAGTCTAGATACTGAAAGTAAATTCTATCCAAGAGATTCAATGAGCATGAAATTTTGTATGGAGCTATCATGTAAGATGTCCACCTTACCGAGGCCAACCACCTTACCATTTGAGTTATCACCAACAGTGACATACTTTCGAGGGCCGTTGTTTTCAGCAAGCTCATGAAACATATGTTTATCTCCGGTCATGTGATCGGTACATCCACTAACAAGAACCCATTCCTTTCCTCATGCCATATATCCCCGAAGATTTGCCATAAGACCAAGGTGTCTCATTGCATCATCAAGATCAAAGTCACTATCATCATCCTCATCATAGTATCCATGTTCAACATCGTCATGTGGTGGATCAATTCCTAGAGAGGTGATTTGTCAGAGTGAGTTTGACAATGATCTTTTTTATGAATTCTAGTAGCTGCGGAAATAATATCGCTAATAATTCCAACATCTCCTTTGGCACGCATAAGATTTGTAAGCTCAAATAGACAATCACCAAACATAGGATCATTGGAATTCATCTTACTCAAGGCAAAAGACTTATGGAGAATTTCATCTAGATTTTTCAAGGAATAATTTGGAAAACGTTCCTCAAGAAATTTCCATATAGTGTAGGCACAATCAAGAGTAGGCAAACATCCAATCAAGTTCCTAGGCAAGCCTCTAGTTATAAGATTAACAGTTCTAAGATTTTGAATCATGTCAATTGACTCATCAAGGGTGGGATGCATAGGGTCAACATGAGGTGCACAAGGGCTAGTAATGTACTTGTTCAAATGATATTCATTGAAAATCACAAGCATCTCATTTTTTCACTCATGAAAGTACTCTCCATCAAGTATAGGCACTCTATGTCTAAGACTCCCCAAAGTAGACTCATCCATCTTCCTCCAATGGTGTTTAAACCAAAGCAATGGAGACCAATGCTCTGATACGAATGGAAAGGATCGAGAAGAGGTGTCTAGAGGGGGGTGATTAGACACTAAGTGAGAAAAGTTGGAGTTTTTAATTTCTTTAAGTTTAAGTGGAGTTTCAGCACAAGTTTTAACATTCACAATACATATCAAGCAAGCATGCAAAGAGTATATGAGCAGCGGAAAGTAAAGCATGCAACCTGCAAGAAAGTAAAGGGATGGCACTGGAGTGTGCAAACGCAATTTGGATACATGGAGATTTTGAGTCGTGGTTCCGATAGGTGGTGCTATCGTACATCCATGTCGATGGAGACTTCAACCCACAAAGGATAACAGCTGCGCGAGTCCATAGAGGGCTCCACCCATGAAGGGTCCACGAAGAAGCAACTTTGTCTATCCCACCATGGTCGTCGCCCACGAAGGACTTGCCTCACTAGGGTAGATCTTCACGAAGTAGGCGACCTCCTTGCCCTTACAAACTCCTTGGTTCAACTCCACAATCTTGTCAGAGGCTCCCAAGTGACACCTAGCCAATCTAGGAGACACCACTCTCTAAGAAGTAACAAATGGTGTGTTGATGATGAACTCCTTGGTCTTGTGCTTCAAATGATAGTCTCCCCAACACTCAACTCTCTCTCACAGGATTTGGATTTGGTTGAAAGAAGATTTGAGTGGAAAGTAACTTGGGGAAGGCTAGAGATCAAGATTCATATGGTAGGAATGGAATATCTTGACCTCAACACAAGTGTAGGTGGTTCTCTCTCAGAAAATGTATGTTGGAAGTGTAGGCATGTTCTGATGGCTCTCTCCATGAATGAAGAGTGGGTGGAGAGGTATATATAGCCTCCACATAAAATCTAACCATTACACACAACTTACCAATCTCGATGGGACCAAATCCTGAAACTCGGTCAGACCGATTTAGCAAATAATGTGACCATTAGGATTTTTGGTGGGACCGACATGTTAACTTGGTGGGACCGATCTGGTTAGAGTTAGGGAATAACGTAATCTCGGTGAGACCGATTACAAAAACTCAGTGGGACCGGTTTTGGTAATAAGCTAACCAGAGAGTTGGTCAGGCCAACTCGGTGGGACAGATTCGCTCATCTCGGTGGGGCCGAAATGTTATGAAGAGGAACAGAGAGTTTGCATTGTTATCTCAGTAGGACCGATTACACAAACTCGGTGGGACCGATTTTGATAATGGATACATACAGAGAGATTGCAATCCCATCTTGGTGAGACCGAGATCCCTATCGGTGAGACGACTTGATTAGGGTTTGGTGGCAGTGGCTATGACATCTGAACTCGGTGGCGCCGGATAGGTAGTTTCGGTGGGCCCGAGTTGGACTTTTGGTTTGGGTCATAGGTGGATGTGAGAAAGTAGTTGAGGGCTTTGGAGCATATCACTAAGCATTTTGAGCAACCAAGCCATTAAGAAACACCTCATCCCCTCTTGATAGTATTGGCTTTTCCTATAGAATCAATGTGATCTTGGATCACTAAAAAAGAAAATGTAGAATCTTGTGCTTTGAGCTTGTGCCAATCCTTTACCCTTAGCATCTTGAAGGGGTTCCACATCCTCTAGTCCATGCCACTCCATTGTTGAACTTATCTGAAACATACTAGGTAAAGGTATTAGTCCAACAAGAGATATGTTGACATAAATTACCAAAATCACCCAGGGAGCACCTGTGCTTTTAGAAGCAGAGTTGGTGATGATGGTGTGCCTATCATTCTGCAATATAGGCCGTCTGATCTATATCTAACGGATTGGAAGGAAACTATGACTTTTTACCCGCACTCCTCTCCACAGTTGCAGATAAGGCCTTCCCTCGTTCATCCTTTTCTCCCACAAGATCTTGATGTTCCGTGCAACACACGAGCATCTTGCTAGTACTCCTACAATATACTATATTATTGTGCAAGTTCATATACACCAGCCGAGATTAATGCAAACACGACATATTTTCATTACATTTCGAACTTTTATAGGACAGAAAAATAAAAGAAACCCGACCCTAAACCTATTCTACGGCGGCAACGTATGTCCTCCATCTGCCATCTCTATGTACGGGGGCGGGATTCAAGACCCATCAACTGAAGGTGCGGTCTCCGTCGAGGAAGAGTAGAACACGCGATATGGACCGGCCAGTTGGCACACCATGCCCTGCCGCCTACCATGCCCTACTCATCCTTGGAGGATTCCCCAACCTCGGCGATGCCGGACGTTGGACGGCGGCAAGTAGGACGCGTGGCTGATGGTGCTCCCATCGTCGGCCGCCAGTGTGGCCACCGCTTGTGCGGTCGCGTCTGCGTCCGGCTACGCCGCTATTGCGTCGCGAGAGGCGACTTGAGCGAGGGCGGCGACCTCGAGCTTCATCCCCGAAGACCAGCTCTCCTGCGGAGTGTTCACGCTCACGGTCATGGTGGATGTGGTGCCAGGTAGGAGGATGATGTGCTATGGTGTGGAGGTTAGCTGGGCATTGCCGCTTTAAGTAGTGCATTCCGGTGAGGCCAAGCGTATGGGTGCGTCATTAAGTCGCCGGAGTTGGTTCCTCGGGCAGCGAGCCTCTTAACAATGGCATATAGACGGATGGCATGAATGCGGGTAGCTGGCATCGGATGGGAATGCACCGTGCGATGGCATGAGGCACGAGGGTTTTTGGTGTGCCAGGGTAGTCAGTTGCAGCCGTGGCAATGCTGGAGATGCCCTTTGCTCACATGTTCTCCCCACATGTCATTGAAAAAGCAAGACGACCCGGCATGGTCTCAGGTCCTGGGGATGCAGTTGGCTGCGCTACACCACTCCGCGGACGTGTCGCGGCGCGCGCGCACTTCGGCGCCCCGTGCATCCTCGACGAGCCGGGTGTTGATCTGCTGGTCGTGCCACAACGCTAATGCCACCCTTAGCACACTGAAACCGACCGTGTCCAGTGACGATGAGCGTGTCCCTCACCGCGGTCGCCGTATACAGAGGCGTTGCTAGAGCTGCGCCACGTTGCTGGCCCCCACGACCCACATGAACAGTTGCCGGTGACAAGGAGGTCGTGGGCCAGCTCCTCCATTGGACAAGTCTGTGCTACCTCGTCGTGACATGTGTGCCCCACATGTTGGTTTCCCTGTTTTCCCAGCCATATTCAAGCGTCAGTGCTCCGCGTTGCGCATTAGGCCTTTCACTATGTAGGCCAAGTGAGACAACTTATTGTTTATTTGAGTCGTTCAAGTATAATCATGTGGCGTTTGCTTATTTCTCATTCCTCTCCAACCCTCTTCTCCATCGATCATGCCGCCCTACGTCGAGTCCATCCTCCCGCATGCCTCATTTGAACATTCCGCCGAGTATCATTCGCATGTGGGCCTAGACCATGCTTGTATTTCCAATGTTGTAATTTGTCCAACATGCATACAAACAAACGGTTTATTTAAAGTTTCACTTTGCCTCCACTACGTGTCGCTTCGTGTCTTAGTTTTGACATCCCATTCGGTTCATGCCCCGACACATGTTGACGAGATCGATTGATGTTGAGAGATCAATTGCGTGTCGTGCAAGGAGATAAAGGTTTGTTCTGTTTCTATGATAGAAATGACCCACGGGGGGGCTGTGGGGATCAGAGGGAGTATATTATACGTTCATAAGCGAAACGAACGTATTGTACCCACCATAGTCCTCTTTCAATCGATCTCCGGACCCTGAGATGAAATCGAGAGAGAACAAGTGGGGGCATGTGTGATACCTAAGGCGGATTCAAATTTTTAACCGATGATCATAGCATCCGCAAATCATATATAAAGGGTATTCAATGTTCATTTTGCTTTCGAACGTACAATATACTCCCTCCGATCCTTTCTAGTTTACATATAAGTTTTATGTGTAGTCAAAGTATCTCTACTTTGATCAAACTTATAGAAAAAAGTATCAACATTCAACAACGCCCAATCAACATTGTTCGATTCGTACGTACTCCTAGATTTGTATTCACAGAGAGATGGTTTCCAATTTGTTTTCAACCACGTGAATGTGCTTGTTCTCGCGCATGCTCTTCCTACTAGGATTTCGCCACGGATAGCCAGTCCAATAGTAACTTTTTTTAAGCTCCCTGTCCAATAGTACTAGTGGAGTAGTGACAACATATGTACTAGAGTATTCAGTGCTCATAGTATCCTTCCATTTATATAGGGCCTATGTGGAGGAGAGAGATGTGAAAAAGTAAGGGGAGTGAGCTCTCATGCAAGAGCCTAGCTATATACGCATTCCTAGTTAAATACAATAAATATGAAGAAAGAGATAGAGAGGAGATGGAAAAAAGTACTAATACAATAGCCAACCTTATAATTTTTTTACGGGAAATAACCAACCTTATAGCCCACACTACTGTATGAGTGCATATAGATGATGGCTATAGCTAACATGGCAGTTCCTTATAGCCATCGGCTGGCTATATTATTAACCATGCTCTAATGCGTTTTTCAAAATTGCCTTTGACTATTGACAAGATGAATAGTACATGAGATTTATAATGTGAAAACTATATCACTGGAAGCTCCTTTCACATATGAATTTGACTGTATGCTTTGTGTAAGTTGCATGTCATATATTATTACTCTAACATTTCGTCAAAGTTAGCCTCGAAAAACGCATTAGGCCTTGTATAGTAGATGGAAGGAGGGAGTAGTAGTGGAAGTGGATCCTCTGACGTAGGTATCCCTACCTTACCCTCCCTTTCGGTCACTTACTAGCAGACCCCATGCTTGCTAGGCCCCACATTTCAGTTACTCAATGGGTTCGGCCATGTTAGGGGATACTCATCTGTAGTATACTCTGTTTTTATTTACTCCACATAAAACAGAGGGAGTGGTAGTATAAATGACGCGGGCGGGGGAGGGGGAGGGACATCGGTTTGCTCTCAACTACGGTCCCACAAGCGAGCGAAAACGCAAGACGAAGCGCGTTCCATTTGGTTAGCGACATGGAGGGTCCAGCATGTCGGGGTGCAACGCGAACGTGACAAGAGCGATGTATAGTCAAAATTGATTGATCGGTCGTCACCGAAACCACTATTCACACCAGAACCTTCGTTGCTCGGCCTACGCCAGCCACTGCCCCAAAACCACACCTCCTCTCCAGCCCATTCCCCCACCTTTCGATCCCCTAGCCCGCATCAAGCTTCCCCTAGTTCACCATAAAGCCATGGTGCGCTGCAAGATCACATACTACAAGATGCTGACGCCGGAGCGCCGCACAGAAATCGCGGTGGCGGTCGGCACCACAAACCTTCGTTCCCAAGCTCGCTTTGCGGCCGGCCAATCCCCGAGTTCTCTAGAGACAAGCTACGAGGAGGAGGAAGCCGATACAATGTTCATGTCAGAGATCGCGGTGCAGAAGGCCCCCGATGGGTATGAGATGATGGACGTTGACTTCGTGCCGGCATCTAGGTCCCCCATGGTCTAGGCAGACCAGCGGTTCAACCAGGCAATACTAAAGGAGGACCGGGAGGCAGAGGCTCAACACGACACAGAGCGCGCGCATGCCACTGCCATCGAGGCTCTCCTGCCGGTAGAATCGGATGTCGTGGATGTGAACCGGGCGGAGGAGGCTCAACTTGAGGTGGAGCGCACGGATGCCGCTGCCATCGAGGCCCTCCTACAAGCGGAACTGGATGTCCTGGACTTGAACTGGGCGGCAGAGGCTCAACTCGACGCGGAGCGCACGGATGCCACTGCCATTGAGGCCCTCCTGCAGGCGGAACCGGACGTCCTGGACTTGAACCGAGCAGCGGAGGCTTAACTCGACGCGGAGTGCATGGATGCCGCTGCCATCGAGGCCCTCCTGCAGGCGAAACCGGACATCCTCGACTTGAACCGGGCGGTGCTCTCGTCCGTGCAGAGCGCCCGCACGCTCCACATGAATGAGTAGCTGGAGGCCGAGGACAACCATAGTGCGGAGACACATGTCAGCAACTATGGCTGGTTCACGCCAGCAGCCAAAGATGACGAGGCCGTCTCGTTCTGCGAGCAATGATATTTTTCTTTATGTTTTTGTTTTTAGGGATCTTTTGTTGTGTAAAAACATATATTGTTATGCAAGACGCCTGACTTCCATCATTTGGGTCAGTCTACCATTTCAGGCGATTGGATGAATATCCTACGTCTCCTAACCCTTCTTGCTCACCTCTTCTTCTTCCCTAACAGACCACCGCACGGGCCGTATGGATCCTCCCCAACATACGGTTGGATAAACATATTGTATGAACAAAAATTATGTGTCAGCCGTAGGATGTCTAAGTTTGGTTTGTTCACATGCGGTAGCACGCGTCAGTAAGGGTGCATTCCCTTGGTTGGGTTTGCGGCGTGGAGGAGCGACTATGTGAGGGTGCGGTGCGACCACGGCGTGCAGGAGCGACCGTGTGAGGGTGCGGTGCGACCGCGACAGCCGTGCGCAAGTGTACCTCCTTTTCATTTTGAAAACTTTAGGCAAGCTTGGCAAAAATGTGTGGCAAAGTATGGCAATGCAAGGCCTAGACACAAACAGGGTAAGTACATATGTACTAGGAGTACTAGTGTTAAAAAAGAAAGGCGGAGTTTTCCTTCACAGGATTAATCGATACAAATCCTCGTTTGACATGTCAATTAATGCGTATTTTTCTCCAAAGCCCAAAGAGCTAACCATCTCAATCCTCATCGCTTGATTAATGCAATGCCATGCAAACCAACCTTCTCACTTCCACATGCATGCAAGGGTATATTAATGTCCTTGGTTGCTAGTACGAGGCAAAACCCATCAAGTTTGCCTCGATTAGTGTTAGTGGCCTTTTGCAAATTGTAATTTTTATATATTGGCCTTGTGTACAAAAAATGGAGGTACTAACTATAGTTGACTTCCTTCCCCATTGCGGTGACGTCGACGATATCTCGAACATAGTGGTTTGGCGAAGTGCGTTCGACGGAGAACACCATTGAGGGAGACCACGGTAAGTTGTTCGCAAGTGCCGCCTGCAAGCCAAGACAACCTCCTTATTTGCATCCAGGAAGTCCATTGAACCAAAGGACGCGTAAATGTACTATAGTACTACTAGTACACAATAGCGTCGTTCGTCCAGCTTAGTGCGGTGAGGTGGTTTCTTGAAGAAGACGATGGAGAAGCGGAGTCAACGAAGAGTGAAATGATGGTTGCTTCGTCCGTGCTTTGTGATTTGACGCCTCACTAATTTGTGATTTGTGATAGAAGGGAGAGGGGATTAGACTTTGTGCTCTATATTGTACATGCGTCTAAGCACGGGAGAAAGAGGAGAGACGTTTCATTTTTCTATTCCTTTAATCAATCAATCAGGGAGCTTTGGTTCCATCTTTTTGGCTTTGGCAGCACCGTCCACAATGGTTCCCATCAATGCCAAAAGCTATTTTCATATTTGGCTACACATTGTGGATGCCCTTAACCATACCACTTGGTTTCCCTCTTGTGTGCTATCTATACAAATCTCAATTACATTGATCTAAAAAAATTATAGAATCAAGATTAGTAAAAAGGAGGTGATTTTGCCGCACGGATGGCGTGGGGGGTTCTTATTTTTAGAGGACATTGTCCTGGCGGTTTGCTAACATGTGGTCCCACGTGTTAGTGCTTTACCAAGCCGATCTGTGTCCCACATGAGGCATAACAATGGCAGAAGCAACACATGGTTAACTTGAAGAAGATGAGGGAGAAGCGGATTCGGCAACGAGTGAAATGATGGTTGCTTCATCCCTCCAACTTCTTTTTTTAGCATTATTACTTCGTCCCTCCAACTCAACTGCGGGAAAGGTGCAACTTTGTGATTTGATGCCTCATTGCTCATTACTACGCCGTCGCCATGACTGGGGTGCTTCACTCTGACTGCTCTGCACTGTATTTTGGTATGGCACGTGGACCCGGTAGCTTGATGTCCCACATGTCGGCGAAAGGGCCTAGAAGATTTATGAAATCGAGTGCTTCACTCTTATGACGGAGGAGTACACGACATGGCGGCCCAGTGAACTGTAACTGGTACTGTATAGTACTATAGTTTTGCTGTTTTGCACGATCTATTGATACAAACCCGATTAAACAGGAAAGGGCGGGATTTTTCCCGCGCGGTAGATGATACTGGCCATACATTTCAAAGGCAATTTTAATGTATGCAAACTGAATAATTAAGTAACAATATGATATCTAGTAAAACTAAAAACGCATATGATTTATTGTGTTAGAGTGTAGTAGTAGTAGTGCTATATTGCATAGTTGTTAGACGTAACATGCGAGAACATGTAGAGGTGTAGTTTTGGAGGGCCTACAAAGAGAAAAGCATAATACGGTCACCGAACTTCAGAATAAGCTAATTACGGTCACTATATATGTTTTGCGGTGATTATATGGTCACTTGCTCATGGTACGACATCGGATTGCACTCTGTTGGCCGGGCAAATAGTCTGTGTGGCACCATGTTGACTAGTTCAATTGACCACGTTCCCTGTGGGACCCACATGCCAGTTCGCACAGCAAAAAGGTCAGATAAACACAAATTTAAGCAGGCGCGACAAGACTTCAACCCGTGCGTGGGAATCACCTGGTTGTGTATGTGTCTGTCAGGGCCTGATGTGTGCGCATGCACGTGTAGGTTGAGCACTTGAGCGTGAGAGTATGTGTTGGTCGTGTGGTGTGTGCATGCATGTGTGCCTGTGTGCGTGTGAGTGTTGTGTGCGTGTGCGGCTGCGTGTGTACGTGTGAGTGTTGCGTGCGTGCGTGGCTGCATGTGTTCGCAGTGGCGGATCCAGGATTGGAACAAGCCCTGGGCCCCAAAAAAAATTCGTCGCGGGAGAAGAACTTAACATCCATCAGACTATAGCTACCCCAAATATGTCTCAATTGCAACAAAGAATTTAGAATTTATACTCAATGCAGCAGCAGCAACCATAAGCAGTCTGCAGTAGCAAATCCAAACACTATGGTAGATAAAAAAATATTCAATCTTTAAATTTTATATCAATAACAGGCAGCAGCCATTACCAAATACCCAGTATACTGGGCATGGCCGCATGGGCAGCAGACGGCGTGCCAGAGAGCAGGACTACACGAGCTAGGAGAGGCCAGCAGTCCCAGAGGCTGGAGCAGAGCAGGAGCCAAGAGAGCGAGCCGGCGAGCACCGGAGCAACAGGTCCAGGCGGTGAGGGGCGGAGCAACATCCAGCAGCAGCAGGGCGAGGCGGCGAGCAGTGAGCGGTGGAGCAATAGCTAGCAGCAGCAGGGGACGGCCGGACGGATGAATGGCGGAGGGCGCAGGTGAGCGGTGGAGAGAGGGCAGGACCGTGGGAGGGGAATCTCCGGAGGCTGGAGCGGAGGGCGGGAGGGGAGTCACCGGCGAGCGCTGGCGGCTGCCCGCCTACCTCACCGCACGCAGAAACGGGCACCTGGTGCGTCGCTAGGTCTGTGCCCTCGGTCTGCGAGTGGGCGAGGGCGTCATGCCGTCCTAGGCCAGGTATAGTTGGGCTAAGCCCCGGGCCCATTCAAAATTATGGCTAGGTAATAACTGAAAAAAGCCACGCCCTGGGCCTGGGCCCTAGGGCCCAGATCCGCCCCTGTGTGTTTGTGTGAGTGTTGCGTGCATGCAGTTTGTGTGCATGCGTGTGTGTGTGTATAATCACCACACCAGCTCTTGTGTCTTAAACAGACGGCTCAGCATACCAATACAAGGCCACCTTGTCCGATGTGCCCGCGGTCATGACTTCGAACCACCATCCAATATGTTTTTGTCGTTTGTTTTCATTCTTACTAGCAAGATGCCCATGCGTTGCACGTAACATCAAGATGCATTTGTATGACTAGTTTATCTTGTGAGAGAAAAGGATGAACAAGGGAAGGCCTTATTTGCAAATGTGGAGAGGTGTGTGCGTACCTTTTTGCAAAATTTCCATAGTTTCCTTCCTATCCGACAGATATAAATCAGATGGCCAATATTGCAGGATGACAGGCACACCACCATCACCAACTCTGTTTTTATAAGAGTGTAGATGTAGAAAGAGTATAGAGTAGATACAAGCCAATAGGTGGGCCCAATGGTAGTGAGATAATGTGATGCAACACTAGAGGTGCCACATGGAGCGTTTAACTGGTCAACTAGTCGTGTCTTGAGCAAATACAGATCTGTATGATGAGGTCGTGACTATATAATAACCACAAAACGTAAATGGTGACCATAATGAATGGATTCTGAAGTCCAATGTATGTATCGTGCTTTCACTTCAAATACAATGATAGTCACTGTATATATATCGCGAGAGAAAGATGAAACATGCGTGAATGTGCTGGGGGCTTACTTTTAGAGGACCTGGAGATAGTTTGTGTGCGTACGTGAAAGGGGCGTAGAGGGGGGGTATGTGATGGAGAGAGAGAGATGCTCTTCGTTTCTGTTTATTATGACTAACTTTATATATAGTATACAAATATACAAATTCATAGTGCGGAATAAATATCATTGTAGGCACCATGCAATGCAAATTAACGTTCATACTCCTCCATATAACTTTATAATGTTGTATATATGTAGAAATTCTAAAATAATTTTTTGGCCACACTTTATTCAAAAGGAATGTTGTATGCGAAATAAACGTGAAGAGAGGGCTTTTTAGATCAATGGGATACGTGATGTAACACGTGTGAATGTGTAGTTGATGTATTTGGCAGGGCCTAGAGAGGTATGTGTGTGTATTACGTATTCGAGAGAGGCATGGATAGAGGGGCCGGCGGGGGGCGTGGGAGAGATAGCACGAGAAATGAAAGTGGTCTAGAGAGAGAGACGAATATGATGTCACGGCGGGAGATTTCCTTGAGTGTGTATATGCAAGGGGGGAGGGGATAGAGGCACGAGGAGCATTTTTTGTGTGGTGTCTGTGTTGGTATGTGTGGGTGTGAGAAGATAACGAGACCTGGGGCAGAGGGTGTGTCACCGTGTGAGGTCCGGTGGGTCGAGGTGAGGCCCTTCATTCGGTTCCGTCCTGCGCCACATTGGTCGGCCCATGACGCATTTAGGGAGACCCATGGATGACTAGTCATACAAGAGAAATATAGCAGAATTGTGAAGGACTTTGTGTCCACTGACAAAGCCGGCTAGGATTTGTAACCCTAGGTTCTCGGACTAAGGTAACCCCTTATCTTTGATATTACTATTCATCCAACCTAAATTTAAGGGGAATCCTACAGAATGCTCTGCTAGAATCATACTTGTTGATTAGGAAGAGAGGTGTGAGACAATGCGTGAGAGACATGCCTAAAGATAATGTGCGTACAGGAGACACGTAGGCAGGTCTATGTATATAGAAAGGGTCGGTGGGGATTGTGCATGTGTATGCTTGTGAGAGGAAGAGTGCTTGTGATAAAGGTTAGTGAAAATAGTCCTAAATGGTTACGAGAGGGAGGGAGGGTTATATCGAGCGCATGTCTGCAATAAAGACACCTCAGGAGAGAGTGTGTGAGCATGTGTGAGAGACCACCGATGGAGAGTGAAACTACACGTAAAAGACTAATGTACAGATTGATTAAAGATATAATGTGTATCCAAATATTAGGATGGGATCATGATATTTGCAATTCACGTAAGGAACGGTCATTGATCCATCAGACATCTAGATTCTATCGAATTTGAGCATTTCTATATTATTATTCGACATAACTGATCCACATAGTTAGTATTTTGAACTCCAGACAATGCATTGCTTTAGCAATCGAATATAAACGTGAGTATAGTTCATGTTGTGTGTGTAAAGCACATTATACATATGAAAGTTACACAATGAACATTATAAATATCTACCTATGAACTAGCATACATTTGAATTCAACTTAAGGTGGTTTAAAAAATCGAATTCAACATGAAGTCCATTCAATTATTTGAATTCGATATCATGGCATTTGTAAATCATACCTAAATTATGGGGGCACCAATCTTTGCTCTGATTTTGTACATAATAGCATATGTAGTCGTGTACAAAATAGATTCAAATTTAGCTCCTCCATTCCAAAATAATCGTAGTTATAGGATTTTCAAGTGTCAAAATTTCAGAAAGAAGCGGATAATTTAATGAGGTTTTCAAACATACAAGGTCAAATTTAACGTTGTCTTTTTAGGTCAATCCTCAAAGTTCAAGAGTACTCTAAACGTGAATGCTTCTATTTCAAAATTTCGAATGAAGCGCCAAAAGAGCCTCTACTCGCCCGAAACCGCGTGAGACCAATGTTTGGTAGTATAAGGAAATTACTTTTCTAATAACTCCTACCCGTGAAACCTACCGACCTGACGTCCAAAGGTCTAAACTGGGGTAGGTTTCTAGCTTCATCTAGACGACATGCAACCGCCTCCGAAAAACATTCATACACAATGGCCGCCTAAGCACACATGCACGCGGCCGAAATCGCTCCCGGCCACTATTTGGGACACCTGGGATTATCATCCTACCTCCGACCCGCAGTAGGTCTGAAATTTAATAGGGGGGCAAAGTTTGTACTTTCCCCAAATTTCAAACAAGTGTGTCCCACCTATTCAAAAAATCCAAAAACAAGCGCGTCCCAGACTGAAAATTGGTTCTCCCTTAGCTCCCCCCTCCCCCGCTGTCGGTGTCAAAACCGGTGGATCTCGGGTAGGGCGTCCCAAACTGTGCGTCTAAGGCTAATGGTAACAGGAGGCGGGGGACACGATGTTTACCCAGGTTTGGGCCCTCTCTATGGAGGTAATATCCTACTTCCTACTTGATTGATCTTGATGATATGAGTATTACAAGAGTTGATCTACCACGAGATCGAGGAGGCTAACCCTAGAAGCTAGCCTATGATTATGATTGTTCTTGTCCTATCGACTAAACCATCTGGTTTATATAGACACCGGAGGGGGTTACGTTACATCAGGTTAGTTACAGAGAAGGGAATCTACATACCCGAATCGCCAAGCTTGCCTTCCACGCAAAGGAGAGTCCCACTTGGACACAGGACGAAGTCTTTTGTCTTGTATCTTCATAGTCCAACAGTCCGGCTAAAGTATATAGTCTGGCTGTCCGAGGACCCCTTAATCTAGGACTCCCTCAGTAGCCCCCGAACCAAGCTTCAATGTCGATGAGTCCGGTGCGCAGATTGTCTTTGGCATTGCAAGGCGGGTTCCTCCTCCAATTATTCCAAAGTACCTGTTGTAAAGAGCAGTACCTGGCTCCTCATTTAATGTTAAGCTTCCTCGGCTTCTGTACTTCAGTAATTTCCAGCTTCCACGTGCCAAGCGAATGCGAGGAGTCAGGGCATTTTTACACTCGCCACCCTAACCACTTAAGTAAACCGTCTATTTAAAGAGACGGAGATCTTCAGATCTAATCCACACCATCCTCCCCAAGCGAAGAATCATCAGAGCGCGCCCGAAAATACCATCCCAACATGGCCGGACCCCATAGCTCCTCCTCCTGCCCTGACAGCGCCAAGCCGGGTGATTGGGAGAAGTGCACCGTATCCCACGGTCAATTAGTGAAGTTGCAAACCCAGCGGTTCCTCCCACCTGCATACCTAGTCCCCATCCGAGCCGAATTAGCTACTTTTGACGGCGGGGAGCAAGCGGAGATTTTCCCTAATCCATCTGTAGGGGAGCGAGTATGCCGTGTCCCTTATCTGTTGAGGGGCATCAGATTTCCAATCCACCCATTCCTCCGCGGGCACTTGGAGCACTATGGTCTCTAGCTGCATAACTTCACCCCAGCCTCCATCCTGCATATCGCAGGCTATGTCACCCTTTGCGAGCTTTTCCTGGGCTGTGAAGCTCATTTTGAGCTATGGAAGAGGTTGTTCAGCCTCGTCCCTCGTAAACAAGAGGGGTCGATATTCCAAGTTGGTGGAGCCGAGATATGGCGCATCGTGGGGACCGGATACTTATCCGACACACCGAAGAAGGTATCTGAAGAATGGTCATCCGAGTGGTTCTACATAGAGTATGTCTCCCTTCCTGACCCAGTTCGAATGGATCTCCCTGAGTTCACAAATACTCCATTGGTGAAGCGCCGCAACTGGCGTCCCTGGAGCCCCAAGGAGGAAGATAGCAGAGAGGTCCCGCAATTGATGAGCAAGATACGAACGCTTGCTGCATCTGGATTAACAATAATCGAAGTCATGGCTGTATGCATAATGCGGGGGGTACAGCCACTCCAGTACCGAGGGCGTCCCATATGGAACTTCAATGGTGAAGATGACGCTACCCGCTGCGGTAGGAAAGGCCCAGACTCCACCAATCCTCTAGTGAAAATACTGTCCGAGCTATACAAAGGAGAAGAAGAGGAGTTCATCCGCATTAAGCCACAGGACAGATTTTCCATGTAAAACCCTCCCAGCTGGGTAAGTTGCTATACCTTACTCAACTCTATCCGTTCTCCCGGTCCTTTAGCATAATTTTTTACCCCGCCCATCCTTAACAGGAATGGCGGAAGTTTTTCAAGGAGATCAACAGCCCGGCTCCACAGCCATAGGATCACAACCGAGCCCTGGACCCCGGATTCGAAGTGGATCCGGATATATTTGTAGAGATTGTCGAAGGGGTGTTCTACCAGCCGAGCTGCGATGGCACCGAAGTGGCCATCATCACTGACTATCTTGGCCTCCTCCCTGTATCACATGTAAGTGAATAGGAGACTTATTTCCAAAAAGGATTCGCTCTTTCCGCCTTACCCACAGCACAACGCTTACGTTTATTAAAGGGAAAGCGGTCGGGGCACCATGCCGAACCCGAGGCAACTCATCAACAGGGAGTGCCTACGCCGGGTAGGCTTCCAAAAAGGAAGGCGGGTGGAAATGCGGCAAAACCATCATCAAGGAGGTATGGTTTTAAACATGCTCTACAACAGTCATTTTAAAGTATGACATTGTCCTTCATGTCTTGGTAGGACATTGTCCTTCATGTCTTGGTAGGAAGAGCATCCGCCGGACTATATTCAGGGATCCTACTCATGGCGCCTCCTCCAGTCGGGCTCCAGAGCCGGCCTCGAGGGCGGAGGTTAATATGGGAGTGACATCGGACATCCCTCATATAGAGGATTCGGATAGACTACCCGCTACAAACTCTGAAGTAGACGGCGCCATGAATCATCGGTGTTGGCGGGCTGCACTCCGCGACCCTGGCTTCTCCGAAGAAGCTTTCAATACCTTCAGCTCGGGTGATGCGTACATCCGAGCTGCTCGAGATGGGCTTGCTAGAGCCACAAACCAGTATTTGAAAGATATAGGGGTAAGTAAAATCTGATAATTATGTATATCAGTAGCCCCTGAGACTTGAAACAGTTTGTACAACTGATTTAAGGATCATTCTATAAACAGGTTCTTTCAGAGAAGAATAACCTGCTATCTCAAGAGCTGGAGAGGTGTCAAACCCATCTAAGGGCAAAAACTGTCGAACTGGAGGGATCCAAGAAGGCCTCAACTGGTAATACTTTTCTCTATCGAAAAGACGTCATCACGTATACCAGCGGTTTTGACAAGCTGCTGATCTAATGACAGATTCCGCAGATAATCCCGGAGTGAATCCGGATATCCTACAGGAGGATGAAGAGATAGCTCAAAGGAATCAAGATGCTGGCGAGCGTATACTTACACGGATCAGGCAGGAGAAAAATGATCTTCTAGATGCCAATACCAGGCTCAGCGTAGAATTAAAAGATGTTTGTGCTCAGCTAGCTGACTCCGTGAAGGAGAGTAAAAGGCTTCAACGCGGCATTTTCAGTAAGTGCTCAAACGAACTATTATATATATATATATATTTCAGCGAAGAAACAATATAACAGCGTTATGTCTGTAGGTATGCTGACTGGCCATCTCGGAGAGGAGATGCCCGGATCCTCAAGCGATATGCTCCAAGAGCTTGTGCAACTACACGAGCAAGTTCAGCAGGTTATGCACGGTGTCGCTAAAGCCTTGTGGCCTTCCATCTCCCTGCCAGGAGGCATGGGAGAGCTTGTACAGCTGCTTAAGGGAGCACAACGGCGCTTCCGACTATGGAAGATATCTACTAGTCGACAAGGTGCAAGAGAAGCTTGGGCGATGGTAAAGACATGGTACACCAAGCTTGATCCGAATCATATGGCTCGGGTCAGACCTGTAGGGTCAGATGGGAATGAAATTCCCGTTAGCCTGCTATATGACCAGGTAGAATTAGCCACAAAGTATTCCCAGCAGGACTGTAGACTAGACAGCCTGTTGGAGAGCATAGAAGAAGAAATGTCTTAGTCAAAGTGACTATGTACTTTGATGGACATATTTTGTCCCTAGCCGGATTGTAAATCATTTGTCATGGCGGACCTTTTTTCTTCGACCTCCTGACTAAACAGTCCAGAGTGTTTCCGAATACCCGCTCGGTTATAGAAACCGGGGTACGCGTGTAAACCAGGCATAGGGGTCATGGTTGCTTGAACAGACAAGTATCCAACTAGTTATGTTATATTACATGGGTAGTAAGAAACATCTTCCAGAGAGAATAGTTTTGTTAATGGTTCCTTTCCCTGGGTACACATGCATTAATGTGCATGTCCGAACTACGTTTGAAAGCGCAATATATGAAAACATGTGGGGGTTTGTATTATGAAAGGTAAAAAACATCTTTAGTTCACCGACCGAATATTCCCTTAAGAATGCTAGCTTTCGGCTTCACCCAGTCTGAGGTACACATCCGGAGGACCCGGCAGTAACAATCGCAGAGGTGCTCCCCTTATGCCCTAGCCGAACTAACATGAACGTAGGGCATAAACACAAGAGCTAGGCAACCAAGCTTGGCCAAAACTTAAGTCATATCGATGCATATAATGTGAAGAAAAGGTGCATACGGAAGAAAGACACATATGCGATGGGCGCGAAGCCCGGAATGTAATTATATTAAGCTTCTGTATAAGAAGCCCCCAGGTATAACGAGCGCACATATTTTAAAGTTGGTGTGTCACGAGTGTGTAATTGAGTCACACTATAGCTTTAGGGCTAAAAATAGAAGGGAGAGTATATGAATTAAAAGTAAGTAAAAAGGGAAAGAGGGAAGGAGACGAACAAAGAGTTTGGTGCTAGGCGTAGAATCTTCGGAGTCTGGACGCGTTCCATGGGTTTGGCTCGAGTCGATTATCTGCTACATCACGCAGGCGGTACGCTCCTCCGGTGAGAACTTTATCAATGATGAAGGGACCTTCCCACTTGGGCTTGAGCTTGTCAATTTTCTTCTCTGGTAGGCGTAGAACGAGTTCGCCAATATTATAAGTTTTGGCCCGTACTTCTCTGTTTTGATACCTGCGAGCTTGTTGTTGATAGAATGTGAAATGGGCTTTTGCGACATCATACTCCTCCTCCAAGGCATCTAAATTGTCCTGCCGATCCAACTCGGCTTCTCTCTATTCGTACATGCACACTCGAGGTGAGTCATGAATAATGTCGCATGGCAAGACAGCCTCTGTGTCGTACACCATGAAGAAGGGTGTATATTCAGTCATGCGGTTCGGCGTGGTCTGCAGCCCCCAGAGAACGGAGTCAAGCTCCTCGACCCAGTGTGTGTCCGATTCTTTTAAGGATCGCACTAGTCTGGGTTTAATGCCACTCATAATAAGACAGTTGGCGCGTTCGACTTAACCGTTTGTTTGGGGGTGATAGACAGAGGCGTAATCGAGCTTAATGCCCAAGTTGGCGCACCAAGTTTTCACCTCGTCGGCTGTAAAATTGGAGCCATTATCGGTGATGATGCTATGGGGGACACCATAACGGTGTACGACGCCCGATATAAAGTCTATCACCAGTCCGGATTCGGCCATTTTAATAGGTTTGGCTTCTATCCATTTGGTGAATTTATCTACCATGACCAAAAAATATTTTTTCTTATGGCTTCCCCCTTTAAGAGGTCCGACCATATCCAGCCCCCAGACCGCAAAAGGCCAAGTTATGGGGATTGTTTGGAGAGCGGTAGGCGGCAAATGACTTCGGTTCGCGGAAAGCTGACATCCGACGCAATGTTGGATGAGGTCCTGTGCGTCTGCCCGGGCTGTCGGCCAATAGAAACCTGTACGGAAGGCCTTGCTTGCAAGGGCCCGAGCTGCGGAGTGGTGGCCGCCGAGTCCGGCATGAATTTCCACCAAGAGTTGTCGCCCTTCCTCTTTGGAGATACATCTTTGAAGCACTTCGGTAGCGCTTCTTTTATAGAGTTCTCCCTCTTGGACTTTATAGGCTTTAGAGCGCCGAACTATGCAGCGTGCCTCGTTTCAATCCTCAGGGAGTTCTTGCCTATTAAGGTAGGCTAAGAAGGGTTCAGTCCATGGGGCAATAACAGCCAAGATTAGATGGGCCGAGGGTGTTATTCCGATGGCGGAGCCCCCGACTATGTCAGTGTCTTCGGTATCTGGGGTTGTGTTCGGATCCAGGCTAGTATTGCTGGTCTCCCCTTGCCACACCACGGATGGCTTGAAAAGCCTTTCCAGAAAGATGTTAGGTGGGACTGGGTCGCGCTTAGCGCCAATGCGGGCGAGAACATCCGTCGCTTGATTGTTTTCTCGAACCACATGATGGAATTCAAGCCCCTCGAATCAAGCTGACATTTTGAGGACGGCATTTTGATAAGCCACCATTTTTGGATCTTTGGCACGAAGTCTCCATTTATTTGAGATATGGCGAGGTATGAATCCCCTCCGCACTTCCATGCGCTTGATGCCCTTGGAGATGGCCATCCGAAGACCATGCAACAGAGCCTCGTATTCGGCTGCATTGTTGGAGTTTGTATATAATATTTGGAGTACATATTGGACAGTATCTCCGGTGGGGGACGACACCTGCTCCTAGACCTGCAAGCATTTTAGAGCCGTCGAAGTGCATGATCCAATTGGAGTATGCACCGTATTCTTTAGGGAGTTCGGCCTCTATCCATTCAGCGACAAAGTCGGCCAGTACTTGTGATTTAATGGCCCGCCGTGGTTTATAGGTGATGTCGAATGGGAGGAGCTCGATGGCCCACTTAGCAATCCGGCCCATCGCATCGCGGTTATTTATTATGTCATTGAGTGGGACTTCGGAGGCCACTGTGATTGAATACTCTTGAAAGTAGTGTCGTAGTTTTCGGGATGCCATGAAGACCACGTATGCTATTTTTTGATAATGGGGGTACCAAGATTTGCATGGTGTGACGACAGTGGATACGTAGTACACCGACTTTTGAAGCGGGAACTTATGTCTGTCCTCCTCTCGTTTGACAACGAGCGATGCGCTCACAACTTGGTGTGTTGCGGCTATGTATAGCAGCATAGGTTTGCCTATGCTTGGTGCGGCCAGGATTGGGTTGCTCGGTAAAAGAGCTTTTATTTCTTCCAGTCTGGCCGTCGATGCATCCGTCCACTCAAAGTGTTTGGTGTGATGAAGAAGGTGATAGAGTGGCAGTGCCTTTTTTCCCAATCTGGAGATAAAGCGGCTTAAGGCTGCCATGCATCCAGTTAGTTTCTGGATTTGTTTAAGATCTGTTGGGGTAGCCAACTGTGACAAAGCTCGGATTTTGGGCTGGGTTTGCTTCTATTCCTCTATGGGAAACGATGAAGCCCAACAACTTTCCGACGGGGAGCCGAAGACGCATTTTTCCGGATTGAGCTTGATGTCATATGTTCGGAGGTTGTCGAATGTGAGCCTCAGATCGTCTATTAAAGACTCGATGTGTCTGGTCTTAATGACCACGTCGTCCACATATGCCTCAATTGTTTTGCCGATTTGTTTCTCCATGCATGTTTGAATCATGTGTTGGTAGGTTGCCCCGGCGTTTTTAAGCCCGAAAGGCATAGTGTTGAAGCAAAAGGGGCCGTATGGAGTGATGAAAGCCGTTGCGGCTTGATCCGACTCCACCATCTTGATTTGATGGTATCCGGAGTACGCGTCGAGGAAACACAGGGTGTCGTGTCCTGCGGTAGCATCGATGATCTGATCAATGCGGGGGGAGGGAAGAGATCCTTAGGGCAGGCTTTGTTTAGGTCTTTGAAATCGACACACATGCGCCAGGATTTGTCCTTCTTTGGTACCATCACCAGGTTTGCTAGCCAATCCGGGTGTTTAATTTCTCTGATGAATCTGTCTTCAAGTAGCTTGGCCAGCTCCTCTCCCATGGCTTGTCGTTTGGGTTCGGAAAAGCGTCTAAGTGTCTGCTTGACCAGTTTGTGTCCCTTCAATATGTTGAGGCTATGCTCGGCCAGCCTGCGTGGGATTCCTGGCATGTCTGAGGGGTGACAGGCGAAGATGTCCCAATTCTCGCGTAGAAACATTCGCAGTGCAGCGTCGATTGTGGGGTCCATCCTTGCCCCGATGGATGCTGTCTTTGTAGAGTCCATTGGATGGACTTGGAATTTGATAATTTCGTCCGCTAGTTTAAAGGAGGTGGACTTGGATCGTTTATCGAGTATCATGTCATCCCTGTTCATTGTGGAGCGTAACGCAATTAGCTCTTCAGTCGCGAGGGCTTCGGATAGTGCCTCTAGGGCAAGGGCGGCGGTTTTATTTTCGACACTAAGTGCTATGTCCGGATCAATAGCAAGGGTGATCATTCCATTGGGTCCGGGCATCTTGAGCTTCATGTACCCATAGTGGGGTATAGCTTGGAAGCGCGCGAATGCATCTCGCCCCAAGAGGGTGTGGTATCCACTATTGAAGGGGACCACTTGGAATGTTATTTCTTCGGACTTGTAATTGTCCGGCGTGCCGAATACCACATCTAGTGTGATTTTTCCCGCACATCGTGCCTCCCGTCCAGGAATGATTCCTCGGAAGGTTGTGCTGCTTTGCTCAATGCGGCTCTTCTCTATTTCCATTTTGTTGAGGGTTTCCTCGTAAATGAGGTTTAATCCGCTGCCGCCGTCCATAAGCACTTTGGTAAGCCGGAAGCCGTCCACAATTGGACTAAGGACTAAAGCGGCTGGTGCCCGGACTGTTCTGAATTGCGGTTAGTCACTGGCGCTAAAAGTTATGGCCGTGTCGTTCCAAGAGTTTATTGCTGCAATTTGACAGACTTCGGCAATGCTGCGGAGTGTTCGCTTATGCCTATTATGAGAGGCGAAAGTCTCAAAGATTGTCAACACTGTATTGTTGTTTTCTGCAGGATGATGCTCTGCGAGATTATTGATGAGGAGATCCTCGCCGCTCTTGGCCACCTGCCGAAGTATCCAACATGCTCTAAGGCTATGTGTTGGTACGGTATCCGGTGTGGTGTGAAGTTTGCATGGCCAATTGAGTCATCCCTCCAATACAGTTTCGCGCCCTGTAGTGAGCTTCGGCTTCTTCATGATTGGATCGGGTGACCGATGAGGGTACACCCTTTTTTGTTTGGACGAGGGGTTTAGTGAGAGCCAGTGGGTCCCAAAATGCTGCTTGGGTTTTCCAGGTGCTTTCCATTGCGTAGTACTTTTGTACTATGGCCGCCAAGTCAGCAAAGTGTGATATGTGACGGCGTCTTATGGTGTTTAGAATTCCCTTGTCCGTGCAATTTCTGCAAAAGAATGAGATTGCGTCTTCCTCGCGATAGTCCTTAACCTTGTTCATTACAAGGAGGAATCTGGCCCAAAAGTGATGTACTATCTCTTGGGGTTGTTGTCTGATATGGGAAAGATCGCTTGTATCTGGGCGGGTGGGCGGATTTAAGTCCGAATCCTGACCCGGTCTGAGACCCGGAGCTTGAAGGGTTTCTGAATTTAACAATCTGGACTCCGGGATGTTCCCCAACTTTCCGGACACACGATCCGGTTCTAAGTCCGGGACTTGGGGCATGTCTTCCCGCGAACGGGTATCCGCTTTGGTGAGCTCGGTAATCCGGACATAGTCTGTCCTTAGTATGGGAGGAGAGTTATCGCTTTGCTCCTCCACCACCGATATCTGATGGGTGACCGGAGGGGAATTAATCTCCCTCTGATCGGGTTAAACCCAATTTGGTCATAGTCCATAGCGACTCCCAGGGCGGCGATGCGATCTAAAAGCTTGTCCAAAGACGATAGCTCCGTCAGATCCATCTGCTCGGCAAGTTCCGAGCTGACACGGAGGCGATTCTCGATGACCCGAGAGGTCATCGTGGGCTCGACAGCATTGCGGGTGGTCAAGATCAAACCGCCCAACCAGAGGGTTTGGCCCGAGGCTAGGGCTCCTCCGGAGATGATGTTGTCCTTGATAACAAGGCGTGCCATCAACCTTATCTTCGACGTCACAGTGGAACTCTCAATGAAAGCACCAATGTCGGTGTCAAAACCGGCGGATCTTGGGTAGGGGGTCCCGAACTATGCGTCTAAGGCTAATGGTAATAGGAGGCGGGGGACATAATGTTTACCTAGGTTCGGGCCCTTTCTATGGAGGTAATACCCTACTTCCTACTTGATTGATCTTGACGATATGAGTATTACAAGATTTGATCTACCACGAGATCGAGGAGGCTTACCCTAGAAGCTAGCCTATAATTATGATTGTTCTTGTCCTAGGACTAAACCCTTCGGTTTATATAGACACCGGAGGGGGTTAGGGTTACATCAGTTCGGTTACAGAGAAGGGAATCTACATATCCGAATCGCCAGGCTTGCCTTCCACGCAAAGGAGAATCCCACCCGGGCACGGGATGAAGTCTTCTATCTTGTATCTTCACAGTCCAACAATCCGGCTAAAGTATATAGTCCGGCTGTCCGAGGACCCCTTAATCCAGGACTCCCTCACCCGCCCACCCATCTGATTCCCCATTCATACTCCGTGGGCGCAAAAACTACCTCTCCACCAACCGTGAAACCCCGGCGTTCTCCGTCCGCCACCCCATCCCACCTATCAACCGTCGCCCTCCTCCATCATGCTAGAGCCGATACCCCGACGTCGTCGTCCATCGCAACCTCACCCGCAATGCCCTCCATGGCTAGTAGTTGAAGCTGAGGCCGAGCCGTCCGTACCCAAGCCAGTTCAACCACGTCATCATGCGCCTCACCGCTCCCGCTCCAACTTCGCCACCGTCCACCGCACCAGAGTTGTTCCTGCTACACCGTCCTTCACCACCTCGGATCTGCTTGGCCTCCACCGATATACGGCCACAGCAACACAGTCAACAATTTTGCCATGGGTTCGTCCAAGGCTCCACCGTCCTCCAAAACATCGGTTCCCCCGAGAAAAAATAAGATCACCGCGACATATGGAGGAGACCACACTGGCAACCGGAAATGGTACTCCTCTTCCCTTATTCGTGCAAATCTTACGTGTGTGCTTGCATGGTATTCATCCCATAGATGACACTAGTTGACCGCTTCTTCTTGATACTAGATGTTCCTAGTAACTCGTGATGCACAAGGTTTCTCCTCATATACTATTCCACCTTAGCTAGAGGTCCATCGCCCCCCTAGATTTCAATTCCTGGTCAGTTGATTCCCAATTAACGGAAGCATTCCCCGGCATAACAGGCGCTAGTCCGCTTATTACGCTGGGGAAGTAGCACCTTGGTGTTTATCTTAGGGGCTTGTGGGGCCTAGAGCTGCCGGCGCCCGATCTGGAGGCCGGACGGGATTAAAGGGATGGCCTGGGGGCGCTGCCAAGCATGGCAGTGGTGTGAGGTCGAGGGGAGAGCGGGGCGGCGGAGGCAGGGGTCTGGGTCGGTGGTCGTTGGCGGTTCGAGAAAGATCGTCAACAGTGACTGGCGGGAGGTAGACAAAGGCCATCTACCCGTTCCTTATAGATTAGACGGTTCATAAAAAATTGATTGACTTATTTATTTTCAGTCGACTGTTATCTTGATATGACCACATGTGGTGGTGTGCTATAGGAGTACCTGCATTTTCTGTGCTCATATATTAGAAAATCATACGGAGTAGAATCTAATTTTGTTTGCCATGCAATGTTCTAGAGCTATCATACGTCTCCTGTCATTTATTTTTCAGCCACCTGCTATCTGCTACTTTTACAGTGCACTAGTTCTACACACACTTCACGCTTACTCTCACTATTGTGTTTTTATGCAAGGGTATTTCAGGCTCTGCTTCCATGAGCGAAGCAAAAAATACAAGAGAGAAGTCGCTCCAGCATGGTACGCGGATAGGCCAGACACGTTTCACCATTATAAAGGGTGCAATGTCAGCAGATGGAGATGGTAAATGTCGCTCTGGAGTTGATGACCTCGCTCACAATGAACCACCATCCCAGGTGCTTGCTTTAACTTCGCGGTGTCATATGTGGTTGCATGTTCCATATGGTGTCTAGCTTGTATTCGAAAGGCCAAAGTCAGTCTTTATTAAGATAAGGAAAGATATTTTTTACATGAACCACCATCCCGTGAGCACTAGAAGACAAATAGCTAGTCAGGGCACTGGCCGAACCAGTGACAAGCCCAGCACAGACAGGCAACACCTGGAAGCCAACTAAAAGGCCATGATGCTAGCAAAGCAGCCCGCTTCCCACCAGGCTCTCAGGTCCTAGATGATCATGCTCACCACTCCAGCCGGATGTTTAGCTTGTATTGCTTCCAATTTGGTTAAATTGCATCTGCTTAGCTTACACATTATACCTTTGAATATGACATGCCTTTCTGTTTTCGGTGAAACTAGTACATCTGTCTATTAACCATGTTCTTACATCAAACTAATGTTCTTGTGTATCCCTCATCAATCACTTATGATGAGGCAGTCAGGCAAGTGGACTATGGTGAGTAAAGATCCTCATTTAAAGAATGCAGCGTCAGCCTCCTGACATGATTCTCAAGAAATAGCAAGGCTAGATGAAGATAGTGAACGTAGCTCTGTAGTTGATTACCGCATTTCCCCTACACTAGCATCGCAGGCGCTTGCTCTAACTTGGCAGCGTGATATGTGGTTGCATGTTGCATATGGTGTCTAGATTGTAATTCTTCCAATCTGGTTAAATTGCATGTGTTATTCTGCTTAGTTTACACATTATACCTGCTAATGTGACATGCCTTCCTATTTTTAGTACATAGTACATCTGTCTATTAAGCATGTCCTTACATAAAACTATTGTTTTTGTTTATATCCCGCGTCAATCAATATGACGAGACACCTTTAGTATATGCAGTGTGATATTAGTTGCATCTTTCATATGATTTATAGCATGTGTTGCTTCTAATTTGTTGAAATGCCATTTATGATGGGACGCTTTTAACTTGGCAGAGTCATATTGGTTGCATCTTTCATGTGGTGTCTAGCTTGCATTGCTTCTTATTTGTTGGAATGGTTTTTTGCTTAGTTTACACAAATAGTTGTGAATATGCCATGTCGTCCTATTTTTCGTACATATTCGATCCTGGTATCATGTGTTTGCCTTACATCAAAGTAGTGATTGTCAGCATCATGCACGAATGAGTTCTTAAGAGAGAAGTTTATTGCTTTTTCTTGTCGGTTTTACTTGACAATTCAAAATCAATAAAGCGGAAGGAAGTTAGCAAGGCAGCGGATAAAGGTGCTCCTTCCAAATGGAGGGCCTCTACAGATTCTACTCCTCCATCCCCCCAAGATGATTCGCAAGACAACACATGCATAGGCACTCAACGTAGCTATGTTGATGATGAGCACGTCTCCCCTAGTGCACCATCACAGGTGCTCCCTCTAACTTGGCACTATTATATGTGGTTGCATGTTATGTATGATGTATAGACTGTATTGCTTCTAATTTTGTTGAATTCCATCTGCTTACTTTACACATTATACTTGTGAATAAGACACGTGTTCCTATTTCTAGAACATACAATATTTGTCTATCACACCATGTTCTGACATCAAATTACTACTGTTGTGTAACCTGCAATAATCACTTATCATAAGACACGTTTGACTTGGGAGTGTGATATAGGTTACATCTCGCATTCTTTTCTGGCTTGTACTACTAATTTGTTGAAATGGCACTTATGACGAGACAGTTTTAACTTGGTAGAGTGATATTCGTTGCATCTTTCATATGGTGTCTAGCTTTCATTGCTTCTAATTTGTTGAAATGCCTTCTCCTTACTTTACACATCATAAGCTGTGAATATGCAATGCTGTGAATATGCAATGGCACTAATGACGAGAGACCTCTAACTTGGTAGTGTGATGTTGTTTGCATCTTGCATATGACTTATTTCTTGTACTACTTCACATTTGTTTAAACACCATTTATGATGAGACACTATTAACTTGGCAAAGCGATATTTGTAGCATCTTTCATATGGTGTCTACCTTGCATTGCATTGCTTCTAATTTAGTGAAATGTCTTCTGCTTAGTTTACACATCATAGTTCTGGTTATCTCATGCCGTCCTATTTTTCGTACATATTACATCTTCCTATCATGTGGTTGTCTAACATCAAAGTTCAGTTCGTCTATATCAAGCATCATTTTTTCTGAAGAACTAAATTGTTATTCGTTTTTCTTGTCGGCTTGACTTAACATGGCACAGAGAAAGAGGAAGCAACACAGAATGACAGGGAATGAGAAGCGGAAGAATCCTGCAGATTCTACTGGTACTGATGGTGCAATAGAAGGTCAAAGTCCGGCGGAAAATTCTACAAACAGGGTATCCCGTGCTACACGAGCTGCAGAACAAGCAAAACAGAAACAAATAGCTGCCACCAAACAAGCAGAGACAGCCCTAATTGTTGCAACACCTTCCACAGTACCACCAGCTGCACGAGCTACTCGTTTGTCAACTCAGCTAGTAGCACATTCCCAAGCTCCCTTGCCACCTGACACTACTTCCGAAGCACTCTTGACACAAGATGAGTTGGCAAGATCAGATGAACTTTGTGATCTTGAACAGCAAGAAGATAGTTGCTGGAGTCAAGTTACAGTTGTATGCTTCTTTATATGTAGTCTCACAGTTTGATGTACACTAACACTTCCTATGTTCGTTGTTGGACTAGCACCTAGGCGCAAGAGGAAACAAACATCAGGGATAATGCTCGATAGGTTACCTAAATCTAGAGGAGCAAGAATGGAGATCCATTTTGAGGCAAGTTTAGAAAGGCCACGTGATGCTACAGAGTCAGCCAAGCTAGTATCAGAGGTAGTTGTTGCTGTTAGGTATCATGTACGTATCCTCCCAACATGGATTCAGTACAGGAATGACAAAGATGAAACCCAGTTCAACACCTTCCTCGGCCATTTATCTATAAGTATAGTTATGTATGGAAACTAGTAATATCGTCTTGCTCTGTCCCATACTTTCTAGGTTGTTGATAATGAGACTCCCATAATTTTCAACAGATGAGGTTCAAGTTGGATAGCCAAGATGATGCAACTAGACAAGCTTGCACCCATGTTTTCAAGTCTGCTCTGCGACAGTATCGATATAACTTGAGGAAATCTCACTTTGAAGGCAAGGCTAACAGTGAACTTTCCCAAACATCTCTAGTGGAAAATATATCGGATGAAGACTGGAGAGGCCTCGTTAAACACTGGTCTGATACAAGTATCAGGTACATTATATATATATGTGATCAGATCACATGTTGAAGTCCTATTTACGCATGTGCCACACAAATCTATCTTCTTTGTAGGTGAATTGTTCAAAGAACAAGGCCAATCGTACAAAAGTGAAATTCCAACAGACAACGGGATCTCGTAGTTATATTGCACACTGCGAGGCTCTTGTAATTAGCTGTTGTTTCACTCTTTTCGATGTACCATATTATCAGATCTATATTGACTTGTTCCAAATGTAGAGGAAAGCCCGCAAGGAACAAAAAGTACCTGAACCAAATGTTGTGGAAATCTTCAAGGACTGTCACACCAGCAACAAGAAGGGCATGACTACATCAGTCAAATCCGTTGTTGTAAGTCCTTAATCCTCATGCCTTTTAACTACTACTTACTCTGACTTGTGCCTTGAACTGTATGGTTTGCAGCCAATGTCTATTACTCTTTTCAATTTTATACACAATTGTCTTAGCATATCATTGCACCTTACAAGGTTTAAAAGACAGGAGTGATGTTCCTTTGATCTTGACCTGTAATCTAGTTCTGTGCTGGACTTGCCCACACAACGTTACAATTGCATGTTTGTCTGTTCTCAGTTGTTTTGTGATATGAATGATGTCATACTATGCTTACCATATTATAAACTTCGTCTCTTTATCCTTAGCTGTCAATACAATGTGAAGAAATAGAAAATACATTAGCGATGGTACATGGTCATATGTTTGGAACCTTGTTTTATTATGTACTTTGCCATAAAATACAACTAATATTTTACATGGGTTCACCAGAATAAGTTCTGTATATAGCCCAAACCTATTTTGTTTGGTTTTCCTGCCTCCTTAATATCTTCTGTTCTGGTACTACTAATGTAAAAACTCAACTTTTCAGCAAGCTATGGAAAAAATAGTGACACCACCACCTTCTGAAGGTGGCGAGGCAACTATAACCACAATGTCAGCTCTTGCTGCAGTGGGTCAGTACATGTCCACTAACACTGCCAAAAGCACGTTCCTGCGTAATACTGGGTTGGTTGTTAAGGAAATCTCGTCCAAACTGCCTCATGATCAAGATATGCAAGCTCAAAACAATGTTATATCTGCGCTCCACACACAAGTCCATTCCCTAACAGAGACCCTTTGTGAAACAAGGAGAGACATTGTTCTATGTCGTCAAGATATGCATGGTTTTGAAACCAGACTATCACACATTTGCTATGTTGTTCAGGAGCCTAGGAGAAATTAAGGCAAAGGTTATGGTGCTCCATCGGACAATACAGCATGAAAACGTAACAGTCAGGTCAAATGAACTGAGCTTCTGAACTTCCGGTGGTGCATTTATCTGCTAGACTGTTAACTTTTATGCCAACCTTCCTTTTGTTTTATAGTTGTAATTTGTTTTGGTGCGATACAAAATTTGTTCTTAATGTGCAGCCACTAGCCGAAGAAAACAGCAAGCCATTTTTGTATAGTGTAGGGTGTTCCCTATATTTGCACTGGTGGCGATCTTTGATGCCGAGTGGATGTAATCTGTGCAATCACCTTAATAGCCTAGCGTTAGTTTCAGGCTTATTTATTTCCTACTCTTCTTTTTCCCTGGTTTGCTAGTGGCCACAACAACCATGGGCCATATACGGACCGTGGTAACCTTGACCCTGCTACGGACCGTAGGATCCATGGGTCTCCTACGGGCCGTCGATAAATGGGCCTCCAACAGGGTCGTAGAATCGGTGGGCCTCGGGCCATCGGATAAATGGGTCTACATGGGCCATAAACGGGCGTAATTGGTATCGGCCCAGCACGGTAACGGGTCGTTAACAGGCCGAAGGATAGCAAAGGCTTAATTCTATCACAAGCATAATAGGTCGTTAATCGGCCGGAATGTAGGACGGGCTGGAAACGGCACAACGGGTTAACAGGCCAGAAACGGGCTGACTCTTGCCATGGGCCGAATTTGGCCCATTGGGGAAACAGGCCAGTAACGGGCCTGAAGTAATCGAGGGTCGGAAAGGAGCCCAAGAACGTATGGGCCGTCAGTAGGCCGAAAGCTAACACGGGCTGGAAACGGCCCATGTGAATCATGGGCCGTTAACGGGTACAAAGAAATTTACTGTTCATTATGGGCTAGAGTCACCGTGGGCCTCTAAAGGGCCTAAAGATATGAAGGCCTCATATGGGCCAAAAGACGGCGTGGGCCATACATGGGCCAAAAGTGAAACGGGCTGGTGTTATATTTGATGGCCCACATGACGTTGTTGGGCCGATTTCGGTTAGGCCCTAACGGGCCGTGAGTTACCGGGCCGTAAAATGGGCTATTTGCGAAGAGACCGTTAACAGGCTTTTCATGGGCCAGCCTGCTAACTTTTGACCTAGTCAAATGGGCCGGCCTTTGTAAGCTAAATGGGCCAATGGTGAGTGGTCGCACGTGTCGACATATCATAGGCGCCTATCTAACCCACTGACGATCTGACACATGTTTCCTCCGGCCAATCAGAATTTTACACGTGGAAATTTCCCATTGGTCTGTGCTGTTAACGAGTTATCGGATCCAAAACCCGACCCAGTAGCTTAACGACATCCCGTTATGGTGGATGCCACGTGTCCGTCACCCTTGATGAAAGCACTTCTGTGACACATGATTTATTGTCATGGAAGTGGACACTTCCGTGATGATAATTTTGGTAATGTCATGGAATACTTCTACGACAGAACAGGTATGACTATCTTGATTCTGTCATAAAATCGTCATGGATGTACATGCATGACAAAAAATGCGACCTACTGTGACAAACACATAAGTGTATTTTTTTGTAGTGACAAAGAGAGGTTTTCACATATAAATATACTATCTTGGACATCTTTTATGATTGTGAGCACTCACTAAAATATGACATGCTAAAAAGTTGATGTTGGACAAGGAAAACAACGTAATGGGTTATGTTTTCTTATATCCAAAATAAATTATATTGTCATGGATCATCCAACATGTTGAGCTTGCCTTTCCCCCTCATGCTAGCCAATATCTTTGCACCAAGTAGAGATACTACTTGTGCTTCCAAACATCCCTAAACCCAGTTTTGCCACGAGAGTCCACCATATCAACCTATGGATTGAGTAAGATCCTTCAAGTAAGTTGTCATTGTTACAAGCAATGAAAATTGTTCTCTAAATATGTATGATCTATTAGTGTGGAGGAAATAAGCTTTATACGAGCTTGTGATATGGAAGAAATAAAAGCGATGGACTGCATAATAAAGGTCCCTATCACAAGTGGCAATATAAAGTGGCATTCTTTTGCATTAAGATTTTGTTCATCCAACCATAAAAGAGCATGACAACCCCTGCTTCCCTCTGCGAAGGGCCTATCTTTTATTTTTACGTTCTACCTTATACAAGAGTCATGGTGATCTTCACCTTTCCATTTTACACTTTATCCTTTGGCAAGCACTATGTGTTGGAAAGATCCTGATATATATACCCAATTGGATGTAGGTTTTCATAAAGTATTATTTTTGACATTACCCTTGAGGTAAAAGGTTGGTAGGCAAAACTATAAGCCCATATATCTTTCTCAGTGTCCGATTAAAACTTCATACCCATAATTATTGCATGAGTGTTAGCAATTGTGAAAGACTAAATGATAGTTGAGTATGTGGACTTGTTGAAAAGCTCTTATATTGACTCCTTCCGATGTTATGATAAATTGCAATTGCTTTAATGACTAAGATTATAGTTTGCTACTTTTCAATGAAGTTTCTGATTCATACTTTACATTGTGAATAGATTGTTACTTTAGCATAAGAAATCATATGACAATATATATATGCTGCTATTCTAAGAATGATCAGATGCCCTCATTGTTGGAAATATGCCCTAGAGGCAATAATAAAAGTATTATTATATTTCAATGTTCATGATAAATGTCTTTTATTCATGCTATAACTGTATTATCCGGAAATCGTAATACACGTGTGAATACTTAGACCACAATATGTCCCTGGTGAGCCTCTAGTTGACTAGCTCGTTGTGATCAACAGATAGTCATGATTTCCTGACTATGGACATTGGATGTCGTTGATAACGGGATCACATCATTAGGAGAATGATGTGATGGACAAGACCCAATCCTAAGCATAGCATAAAAGATCGTGTAGTTCGTTTTGCTAGAGCTTTGCCAATGTAAAGTATCTCTTCCTTCGACCATGAGATCGTGTAACTCCCGGATACCGTAAGAGTGCCTTGGGTGTATCAAACGTCACAACGTAACTGGGTGACTATAAAGGTGCATTACAGGTATCTCCGAAAGTATCTGTTGGGTTGACACGGATCGAGACTGGGATTTGTCACTCCGTATGACGGAGAGGTATCTCTGGGCCCACTCGGTAATGCATCATCATAATGAGCTCAATGTGACCAAGGTGTTGGACACGGGATCATGCATTACGGTACGAGTAAAGTGACTTGCCGGTAACGAGACTGAACAAGGTATTGGGATACCGACGATCGAGTCTCGGGCAAGTAACGTACCGATTGACAAAGGGAATTGTATACAGGGTTTGATCGAATCCTCGACATCGTGGTTCATCCGATGACAACATCGAGGAGCATGTGGGAGCCATCATGGGTATCCAGATCCCGCTGTTGGTTATTGACCTGAGAGCGTCTCGGTCATGTCTGCATGTCTCCCGAACCCGTAGGGTCTACACACTTAAGGTTCGGTGACGCTAGGGTTATTAGGAAGACTAGTATGTGACTACCGAATGTTGTTCGGAGTCCCGGATGGGATCCTGGACGTCACGAGGAGCTCCGGAAGGGTCCGGAGGTAAAGATTTTATATATGGGAAGTTGTCAAACGGGCACCGGGAAGTTTCGGGGTCATACCGGTATTGTACCGGGGCCACCGGAAGGGTTCCGGGGGTCCACCGGGAGGGGCCACCCCTCCCGGGGGGGCCACATGGGCTGCGTGGGGCAGGGAGCCAGCCCCTGGTGGGCTGGGCGCACCCCCTCCCTTGGGCCCTTGCGCCTAGGGTTGAGGGGGGGTCCCTAGAGGGGGCGCCCCCTTGGCTTGGGGGGCAAGCCACCCTCTCCCCCTCTCCCCTTGGCCGCCGCACCCCCCTAGATGGGTTCTAGGGGGCCGTCCCCCTTCTCCCTTCCCCCTATAAATAGAGGGGTGAGGGGAGGGCAGCCGCACCACCCTCCAAGGCGCAGCCCTCCCCTCCCCAACACCTCTCCTCCTCCGTTGTGTGCTTGGCGAAGCCCTGTCGGAGTACTGCCTCTCCACCATCACCACGCCGTCGTGCTGCCGGTGGAGCTGTCTTCCTCAACCTCTCCTTCCCCCTTGCTGGATCAAGAAGGAGGAGACGTCTCCCGTCCCGTACGTGTGTTGAACGCGGAGGTGCTGTCCGTTCAGCACTTGGTCATCGGTGATTCGAATCACGTCGAGTACGACTCCATCATCACCTTGCAAGCTTCCGCACGCGATCTACAAGTGGTATGTAGATGCAAACTCACTCCCTTGACTCGTTGCTTAGATGAACTCATAGATGGATCTTGGTGAAACCGTAGGAAAAATTTTAATTTTCTGCAACGTTCCCCAACAGTGGCATCATGAGCTAGGTTTATGCGTAGTTCTCTTTGCACGAGTAGAACACAATTTTGTTGTGGGCGTGGATTTTGTCATCTTACTTGCCTCTACTAGTCTTTTCTTGCTCAACGGTATTGTGGGATGAAGCGGCCCGGACCAACCTTACACGTACGCTTACGTGAGACCGGTTCCACCGACTGACATGCACTAGTTGCATAAGGTGGCTGGCGGGTGTCTGTCTCTCCCACTTTAGTTGGAGCGGAATCGATGAACAGGGCCCTTATGAAGGGTAAATAGAAGTTGACAAAATCACGTTGTGGTGATTCGTAGGTAAGAAAACATTCTTGCTAGAACCCAATTGCAGCCACGTTTAAAGATGCAACAACAATTAGAGGACGTCTAACTTGTTTTTGCAGCGATTGATCATGTGATGTGATATGGCCAGAAGTTGTGATGAATGATGAATTGTGATGTATGAGATCATGTTCTTTGTAATAGGATTCACGACTTGCATGTCGATGAGTATGACAACCGGAAGGAGCCATAGGAGTTGTCTTTATTTTTTGTATGACCTGCGTGTCATTGAATAACGCCATGTAAACTACTTTACTTTATTGCTAAACGTTAGTCATAGAAGTAGAAGTAGTCGTTGGCGTGACAACTTCATGAAGACACGATGATGGAGATCATGATGATGGAGATCATGGTGTCAAGCCGGTGACAAGATGATCATGGAGCCCCGAAGATGAAGATCAATGGAGCTATATGATATTGGCCATATCATGTCACAACTATATAATTGCATGTGATGTTTATTATGTTTATGCATCTTGTTTACTTAGGACGACGGTAGTAAATAAGATGATCCCTTACAAAAATTTCAAGAAGTGTTCTCCCCTAACTGTGCACCGTTGCTACAGTTCGTCGCTTCTAAGCACCACGTGATGATCAGGTGTGATGGATTCTTACGTTCACATACAACGGGTGTAAGACAGTTTTACACAGCGAAAACACTTAGGGTTAACTTGACGAGCCTAGCATGTGCAGACATGGCCTCGGAACACGGAGACCGAAAGGTCGAACACGAATCGTATGGAAGATACGATCAACATGAGAATGTTCACCGACGATGACTAGTCCGTCTCACGTGATGATCGGACACGGGCTAGTCGACTCGGATCGTGTAACACTTAGATGACTAGAGGGATGTCTAATCTAAGTGGGAGTTCATAATTTGATTAGAACTTTATTATCATGAACTTAGTCTAAAACCTTTGCAAATATGTCTTGTAGATCAATGGCCAACGCTAATGTCAACATGAACTTCAACGCGTTCCTAGAGAAAACCAAGCTGAAAGATGATGGCAGCAGCTATACGGACTGGGTCCGGAACCTGAGGATCATCCTCATAGCTGCCAGGAAACAATATGTCCTAGAAGGACCGCTAGGTGACGCTCCCGTCCCAGAGAACCAAGACATTATGAATGCTTGGCAGTATCGTGCTGATGATTACTCCCTCGTTCAGTGCGGCATGCTTTACATCTTAGAACCAAGGCTCCAAAAGCGTTTTGAGCACCACGGACCATATGAGATGTTCGAAGAGCTGAAACTAGTTTTTCAAGCTCATGCCCGGGTCGAGAGATATGATGTCTCCGACAAGTTCTACAGTTGTAAGATGGAGGAAAACAGTTCTGTCAGTGAGCACATCCTGAAGATGTCTGGGTTGCACAACCGTATGACCCAGCTGAACATTAACCTCCCAGATGAGGCGGTCATTGACAGAATCCTCCAGTCGCTCCCACCAAGCTACAAGAGCTTTGTGATGAACTACAACATGCAGGGGATGGAAAAGACCATTCCTGAAGTGTTCTCGATGCTGAAGTCAGCAGAGGCTGAAATCAAGAAAGAACATCAAGTGTTGATGGTCAATAAGACCACTAAGTTCAAGAAGGGCAAGGGTAAGAAGAACTTCAAGAAGGACGGCAAGGAGGTTGCCGCGCCTGGTAAGCCAGTTACCGGGAAGAAGTCAAAGAATGGACCTAAGCCTGAGACTGAGTGCTTTTATTGCAAGGGGAAGGGTCACTGAAAGCGGAACTGCCCCAAATACTTAGCGGATAAGAAGGCCGGCAACACCAAAGGTATATTTGATATACATGTGATTGATGTGTACCTTACCAGTACTCGTAGTAACTCCTGGGTATTTGATACCGGTGCCGTTGCTCATATTTGTAACTCACAGCAGGAGCTGCGGAATAAACAGAGACTGGCGAAGGACGAGGTGACGATGCGCGTCGGGAATGGTTCCAGAGTCGATGTGATCGCCGTCGGCACGCTGCCTCTACATTTACCTACGGGATTAGTTTTGAACCTTAATAATTGTTATTTAGTGCCAAGTTTGAGCATGAACATTGTATCTGGATCTCGTTTAATATGAGATGGCTACTCATTTAAGTCTGAGAATAATGGTTGTTCGATTTATATGAGAGATATGTTTTATGGTCATGCTCCGATGGTCAATGGTTTATTCTTAATGAATCTCGAGCGTAATATTACACATGTTCATAGTGTAGATGCCAAAAGATTTAAAATTGATAACGATAGTCCCACATACTTGTGGCACTGCCGCCTTGGTCACATTGGTGTCAAGCGCATGAAGAAGCTCCATGCCGATGGACTTTTAGAGTCTCTTGATTATGAATCGTTTGACACGTGCGAACCATGCCTCTTGGGAAAAATGACCAAGACTCCGTTCTCCGGAACAATGGAGCGAGCAACCAACTTGTTGGAAATCATACATACCGATGTGTGCGGTCCAATGAGCGTTGAGGCTCGCGGAGGATATCGTTATGTTCTCACTCTCACTGATGACTTGAGTAGATATGGGTATGTCTACTTAATGAAACACAAGTCTGAGACCTTTGAAAAGTTCAAAGAATTTCAGAATGAGGTAGAGAATCAACGTGACCGAAAGATAAAATTCCTACGATCAGATCGTGGAGGAGAATACTTAAGTCACGAATTTGGTACACACTTAAGGAAATGTGGAATTGTTTCACAACTCACGCCGCCTGGAACACCTCAATGAAACGGTGTGTCCGAACATCGTAATCGCACTCTATTGGATATGGTGCGGTCTATGATGTCTCTTACCGATTTACCGCTATCATTTTGGGGATACGCTCTAGAGACAGCTACATTCACTTTAAATAGGGCACCGTCTAAATCCGTTGAGACGACACCGTATGAATTATGGTTTGGAAAGAAACCTAAGCTGTCGTTTCTAAAAGTTTGGGGATGCGATGCTTATGTCAAGAAACTTCAACCTGAAAAGCTCGAACCCAAGTCGGAAAAATGCGTCTTCATAGGATACCCTAAGGAAACTGTCGGGTATACCTTCTACTTAAGATCCGAGGGCAAAATATTTGTTGCCAAGAACGGATGCTTTCTGGAAAAAGAGCTTCTCTCGAAAGAAGTAAGTGGGAGGAAAGTAGAACTCGATGAAGTACTACCTCTCGAACGGGAAAGTGGTGCAGCTCAGGAAAATGTTCTTGTGATGCCCACACCAACTGAAGAGGAATCCAATGATGATGATCAAGGTACTTCGGATCAAGTTGCTACTGAACTTCGTAGGTCCACAAGGACACGTTCCGCACCAGAGTGGTACGGCAACCCCGTCCTGGAAATCATGTTGTTAGACAACAGTGAACCTTCGAACTATGAAGAAGCGATGGCGGGCCCAGATTCCAACAAATGGCTTGAAGCCATGAAATCCGAGATAGAATCCATGTATGAAAACAAAGTATGGACTTTGACAGACTTGCCCGATGATCGGCGAGCGATAGAAAACAAATGGATCTTTAAGAAGAAGACAGACGCGGATGGTAATGTCACCATCTATAAAGCTCGACTTGTCGCTAAGGGTTATCGACAGGTTCAAGGGATTGACTACGACGAGACATTCTCTCCCGTAGCGAAGCTAAAGTCCGTCCGAATCATGTTAGCAATTGCCGCATACTATGATTATGAGATATGGCAGATGGACGTCAAAACAGCATTCCTTAACGGGCATCTTAAGGAAGAACTGTATATGATGCAGCCGGAAGGTTTTGTCGATCCTCGGAATGCTAACAAAGTATGCAAGCTCCAGTGATCCATTTATGGACTGGTGCAAGCATCTCGGAGTTGGAACATTCGCTTTGATGAGATGATCAAAGCGTTTGGGTTTATGCAGACTTATGGAGAAGCCTGCGTTTACAAGAAAGTGAGTGGGAGCTCTGTAGCATTTCTCATATTATATGTAGATGACATACTCTTGATGGGAAATAATATAGAATTTCTGGACAGCATTAAGGCCTACTTGAATAAGTGTTTTTCAATGAAGGACCTTGTAGAAGCTGCTTATATATTAGGCATCAAGATCTATAGAGATAGATCGAGACGCCTCATAGGTCTTTCACAAAGCACATACCTTGATAAGATTTTGAAGAGGTTCAAAATGGATCAGTCCAAGAAGGGGTTCTTGCCTATGTTACAAGGTGTGAGATTGAGCTCGGCTCAGTCACCGACCACGGCAAAAGATAAAGAAGAGATGAGTGTCATCCCCTATGCTTCAGCCATAGGATCTATTATGTATGCCATGCTGTGTACCAGACCCGATGTAAACCTTGCCGTAAGTTTGGTAGCAAGATACCAAAGTAATCCCGGCAAGGAACACTGGACAGCGGTCAAGAATATCCTGAAGTACCTGAAAAGGACGAAGGACATGTTTCTCGTTTATGGAGGAGACGAAGAGCTCGTCGTAAAGGGTTACGTCGACGCTAGCTTCGACTCAGATCTGGATGACTCTAAGTCACAAACCAGATACGTGTATATGTTGAATGGTGGAGCAGTAAGCTGGTGCAGCTGCAAGCAGAGCGCCGTGGCGGGATCTACGTGTGAAGCGGAGTACATGGCAGCCTCGGAGGCAGCGCATGAAGCGATTTGGGTGAAGGAGTTCATCACCGACCTAGGAGTCATACCCAATGCGTCGGGGCCGATCAAACTCTTCTGTGACAACACTGGAGCTATTGCCCTCGCCAAGGAGCCCAGGTTTCACAAGAAGACCAGGCACATCAAGCGTCGTTTCAACTCCATCCGTGAAAATGTTCAAGATGGAGACATAGAGATTTGCAAAGTGCACGCGGATCTGAATGTCGTAGATCCGCTGACTAAACCTCTCTCGCGTGCAAAACATGATCAACACCAGAACTCTATGGGTGTTCGATTCATCACAATGTAACTAGATTGGTGACTCTAGTGCAAGTGGGAGACTGTTGGAAATATGCCCTAGAGGCAATAAAAAGTATTATTATATTTCAATGTTCATGATAAATGTCTTTTATTCATGCTATAACTGTATTATCCGGAAATCGTAATACACGTGTGAATACTTAGACCACAATATGTCCCTGGTGAGCCTCTAGTTGACTAGCTCGTTGTGATCAACAGATAGTCATGGTTTCCTGACTATGGACATTGGATGTCGTTGATAACGGGATCACATCATTAGGAGAATGATGTGATGGACAAGACCCAATCCTAAGCATAGCATAAAAGATCGTGTAGTTCGTTTTGCTAGAGCTTTGCCAATGTCAAGTATCTCTTCCTTCGACCATGAGATCGTGTAACTCCCGGATACCGTAAGAGTGCCTTGGGTGTATCAAACGTCACAACGTAACTGGGTGACTATAAAGGTGCATTACAGGTATCTCCGAAAGTATCTGTTGGGTTGACACGGATCGAGACTGGGATTTGTCACTCCGTATGACGGAGAGGTATCTCTGGGCCCACTCGGTAATGCATCATCATAATGAGCTCAATGTGACCAAGGTGTTGGACACGGGATCATGCATTACGGTACAAGTAAAGTGACTTGCCGGTAATGAGACTGAACAAGGTATTGGGATACCGACGATCGAGTCTCGGGCAAGTAACGTACCGATTGACAAAGGGAATTGTATACAGGGTTTGATCGAATCCTCGACATCGTGGTTCATCCAATGACAACATCGAGGAGCATGTGGGAGCCATCATGGGTATCCAGATCCCACTGTTGGTTATTGACCTGAGAGCGTCTCGGTCATGTCTGCATGTCTCCCGAACCCGTAGGGTCTACACACTTAAGGTTCGGTGACGCTAGGGTTATTAGGAAGACTAGTATGTGACTACCGAATGTTGTTCGGAGTCCCGGATGGGATCCTGGACGTCACGAGGAGCTCCGGAAGGGTCCGGAGGTAAAGATTTATATATGGGAAGTTGTCAAACGGGCACCGGGAAGTTTCGGGGTCATACCGGTATTGTACCGGGGCCACCGGAAGGGTTCCGGGGGTCCACCGGGAGGGGCCACCCCTCCCGAGGGGGCCACATGGGCTGCGTGGGGCAGGGAGCCAGCCCCTGGTGGGCTGGGCGCACCCCCTCCCTTGGGCCCTTGCGCCTAGGGTTGAGGGGGGAACCCTAGAGGGGGCGCCCCCTTGGCTTGGGGGGCAAGCCACCCTCTCCCCCTCTCCCCTTGGCCGCCGCACCCCCCTAGATGGGTTCTAGGGGGCCGGCCCCCTTCTCCCTTCCCCCTATAAATAGAGGGGTGAGGGGAGGACAGCCGCACCACCCTCCAAGGCGCAGCCCTCCCCTCCCCAACACCTCTCCTCCTCCGTTGTGTGCTTGGCGAAGCCCTGTCGGAGTACTGCCTCTCCACCATCACCACGCCGTCGTGCTGCCGGTGGAGCTGTCTTCCTCAACCTCTCCTTCCCCCTTGCTGGATCAAGAAGGAGGAGACGTCTCCCGTCCCGTACGTGTGTTGAACGCGGAGGTGCTGTCCGTTCAGCACTTGGTCATCGGTGATTCGAATCACGTCGAGTACGACTCCATCATCACCTTGCAAGCTTCCGCACGCGATCTACAAGTGGTATGTAGATGCAAACTCACTCCCTTGACTCGTTGCTTAGATGAACTCATAGATGGATCTTGGTGAAACCGTAGGAAAATTTTTAATTTTCTACAACGTTCCCCAACACTCATGTCCGTATTTTATTTTATCGACACCTCTACTCTAAACAGGTGGACATATTTTTCGATCTCGGCTTTCGCTTGAGGACAAGCAAGGTCTAAGCTTGGGGGAGTTGATATGTCCATTTTGCATCATGCTTTTATATCAATATTTATTGCATTATGGGTTGTTACTACACATTATGTCACAATACTTATGCCTTTTCTCTCTTATTTTACAAGGTTTGCATGAAGAGGGAGAATGCCGGCAGCTGGAATTCTGGGCTGGAAAAGGAGCAAATATTATAGACCTATTCTGCACAACTCCAAAAGTCCTGAAACTCCATGAAAGTTAGTTTTTGGAATATATTAAAAATGTTGGGCGAAGAAAGCACCACAGGGGGGCACCCACTGTCCACGAGGGTAGAGGGCGCGCCCTACCCCCTGGGCGCGCCCCCTGCCTCGTGGGCCACCTGGCAGCCCCCCGATGCCCATCTTCTGGTATATGGTGTCTTTTGTCCTGGAATAAATCATAAGGAAGCTTTCGTAACGAAGCGCCGACGTCTCGAGGCGGAACCAATCTAGGGCTCCGGCGGAGCTGTTCTGCTGGGGAAACATCCCTCCGGGAGGGGGAAATCGTCGCCATCGTCATCACCATCGATCCTCTCATCGAGAGGGGGTCAATATCCATCAACATCTTCACCAGCACTATCTCTTCTCAAACCCTAGTTCATCTCTTGTATCTGATCTTTGTCCCAAAAAACTCAGATTGGTACCTGTGGGTTGCTAGTAGTGTTGATTACTCCTTGTAGTTGATGCTAGTTGGTTTATTCGGTGGAAGATCATATGTTCAGATCCTTTATGCATATTAATACCCCTCTGATTATGAACATGAATATGATTTGTCAGTAGTTACATTTGTTCCTGAGGACATGGGAGAAGTCTTGTTATAAGTAGTCATGTGAATTTGGTATTCGTTCGATATTTTGATGAGATGTATGTTGTCTTTCCTCTAGTGGTGTTATGTGAACATCGACTACATGACACTTCAACATTGTTTGGGCCTAGGGGAAGGCATTGGGAAGTAATAAGTAGATGATGGGTTGCTAGAGTGACAGAAGCTTAAATCCTAGTTTATGCGTAGCTTCATAAGGGGCTGATTTGGATCCATATGTTTCATGCTATGGTTAGTGAGGGAGTCCTGGATTAGGGGGTGTCCAGATAGCCGGACTACCATCATCAGCCGAACTATCATCAGCCGGACTATCATCATCAACCGGACTCCAAGACTATGAAGATACAAGATTGAAGACTTCGTCCCGTGTCCGGATGGGACTTTCCTTGGCGTGGAAGGCAAGCTTGGCGATACGGATATGTAGATCTCCTACCATTGTAACCGACTCTATGTAACCCTAGCCCTCTCCGGTGTCTATATAAACCGGATGGCTCTAGTCCGTAGGACACAACAACAACCATTACAATCATACCATAGGCTAGCTTCTAGGGTTTAGCCTCCTTGATCTCGTGGTAGATCCACTCTTGTAAACATCCACAATATCAATATCAATCAAGCAGGACGTAGGGTTTTACCTCCATCAAGAGGGCCTGAACCTGGGTAAAACATCGTGTCCCTTGTCTCCTGTTACCATCCGCCTAGACGCACAGTTCGGGACCCCCTACCCGAGATCCGCCGGTTTTGACACCGACATTGGTGCTTTCATTGAGAGTTCCTCTATGTCGTCACCGATAGGCTTGATGGCCTCTTCAATCGACAACGACGCAGTCCTGGGTGAGACTTTTCTCCCCGGACAGATCTTCGTATTCGGCGGCTTCGCACTGCGGGCCAACTCACTTGGCCATCTGGAGCAGATCGAAAGCTACGCCCCTGGCCGTCAGGTCAGGTTTGGAAGCCTAAACTTCACGGCCGATATCCGCGGGGACTTGATCTTCGATGGATCTGAGCCACAGCCGAGCGTGCCGCGCTGTCACGATGGGCACGACCTAACTCTGCCGCCGGACAGCACCTTGGAGGCTGCACATGAATCCGCTCCGACCCATAGTCCGGAGCCGATCGCTCAGATCGAGGACGGATGGCTGGACACCGCCTCGGGAGCTGCAACTTCTACGGCGATGGAGCCGAACACTTACCTTGTCCCGCATAAAGCTCATGACTCCGAGGTGCCGGACTCTCTGCCAGACTCCGAACCTCCTGCGCCCCTGCCAGTCGAATCCGATTGGGCGCCGATCATGGAATTCACCGCTGCGGACATCTTTCAGCACTCATCCTTCGGCGACATCTTAGATTCGCTGAAGCATCTCTCGCAATCCGGAGAGCCCTGGCCGAACTACGGCTAGGATGGTTGGGATGCGGACGACGAAGAAATTCAGGATCCACCCACCACCCACTTCGTAGCCACCATCGACGATCTAACCGACGTACTAGACTACGACTCCGAAGACATCGATGGTATGGACGACGATGCCGGAGACTATCAAGAACCAGTGCCTACAGGATGCTGGAAGACCACCTCGTCATACGACATATACATGGTGGACACCCCAAAAGATGGGGACGGCGAAGAAGCAACGGAGGTCGATTCCTTAAAGAAACAGCCCAAGCGCCGACGTCAGCGGCGCTGCTCTAAATCCCGCCACAGCAAGAATGGAGATTCTGGCACAGGAGATAATAACACCCCAGAAAGTGCCGAAGACAACCCCCTTCAGCACGATCCAGTGCACGAGGAGGTAGAAGCAAGCCCTCACGAGAGGGCGGCAGACGAAGAGGTCGAGGATGATAATTACTTACCTCCCTCCGGAGACGAGGCAAGCCTCGACGACGACGAATTCGTCGTGCCTGAGGATCCCGTCGAACAAAAGCGTTTCAGACGTAGGCTAATGGCCACGGCAACAGCCTAAAGAAAAAGCAGCAACAGCTTTAAGCTGATCAAGACCTACTGGCCGAGAGATGGACCGAGGTCCTCGCGGCCGAAGAGTATGAACTCGAACGCCCCTCCAAAAGTTATCCAAAACGCAAGTTGCTCCCCCGACTAGAGGAGGAAGCGTACAAACCTGCATCACCAGCGCACAATACGGCAGACCGACCACCTCGTGGCCGCGACAGAGAGGCATGCAAGCCCTCCACCAAAATCGTACCCCGGCATCGCTCAAAAAGCATGAAGCCACGGGGGAACGCGCCGGACTTGCGGGATATATTGGAGGACAAGGCAAGACAATCCAGATCTATCTATGGATCACGTGGGTGCCCCAAGACCCACGACGAATACTGTCGCGCCGGATACAACTACTCCGGCCGGGCCGAACACAGCAGACAACGCTCTCTCGAGCTACGTCGCGATATTGCTCAATACAGAGGCGCCGCACACCCACTATGCTTCACTGACGAAGTAATGGATCATCAAATCCCTGAAGGGTTTAAACCCGTCAATATCGAATCCTACGATGGCACAACAGACCCCACGGTTTGGATTGAGGATTATCTCCTCCATATACATATGGCCCGCGGCGACGATCTTCACGCCATCAAATATCTCCCGCTCAAGCTTAAAGGAACAGCTCGGCATTGGCTTAACAGCCTGCCCGCAGAGTCAATTGGATGCTGGGAAGACCTGGAAGCCGCATTCCTCGACAACTTCCAGGGCACGTATGTGTGACCACCGGACGCAGATGACCTAAGCCACATAATCCAGTAGCCAGACGAATCGGCCAGGCAATTCTGGACAAGGTTCTTAACAAGGAAAAATCAAATCGTCGACTGTCCGGATGCAGAGGCCCTCGCTGCCTTCAAACATAACATCCGCGACGAGTGGCTGGCCCATCACCTAGGACAGGAAAAGCCGAAATCCATGGCAGCCCTCACATCACTCATGACCCGCTTTTGTGCGGGAGAGGATAGCTGGCTAGCTCGCAGCAACAACCTCAGCAAAAACGCTGGCAGTCCGGATACCAAGGACCACAATGGCAGGTCGCGTCGAAACAAAAACAAACGCCGCATTAACGGCGACAGCAATGAGGATACGGCAGTCAACGCCGGATTCCGAGGCTCCAAGCCCGGTCAACGGAAGAAGCCATTCAAAAGAACCACTCCGGGCCCGTCCAATTTGGACCGAATACTCGACCGCTCCTGTCAAATACATGGAACCCCCGAAAAGCCAGCTAACCACACCAACAGAGATTGTTGGGTATTCAAGCAGGCAGGCAAATTAATCGTCGAATACAATGACAAGGGGCTACACAGCGATGACGAGGAAGAGACCCGGCCGCCGAACAATAGAGGACAAAAGGGATTCCCCCCTCAAGTTCGGACGGTAAACATGATATACGCAACGCATATACCCAAGAGGGAGCGGAAGCGTGCACTAAGGGACGTATACGCGATGGAGCCAGTCGCCCCAAAATTCAACCCATGGTCCTCTTGCCCGATCACTTTCGATCGAAGAGACCATCCGACCAGTATCCGCCATGGCGGATTCGCCGCATTGGTTTTAGACCCAATCGTCGATGGATTTCACCTCACGAGAGTCCTGATGGACGGCGGCAGTAGCCTGAACCTGCTTTATCAGGATACAGTGCGCAAGATGGGCATAGACCCTTCAAGGATTAAACCTACAAAGACAACCTTCAAAGGCGTCATACCAGGTGTCGAGGCCAGTTGTACAGGCTCAGTCACACTGGAAGTGGTCTTCGGATCCCCGGATAATTTCCGAAGCGAGGAGTTAATCTTTGACATAGTCCCGTTCCGCAGTGGCTATCACGCTCTGCTCGGACGAACCGCGTTCGCAAAATTCAACGCGGTGCCGCATTATGCATACCTTAAGCTCAAGATGCCAGGCCCTCGTGGAGTCATCACGGTCAATGGAAACACGGAACGCTCCCTCCGAACGGAGGAACATACAGCGGCTCTCGCGACAGAAGTACAGAGCAGCCTTTTAAGGCAATTTTCGAGTCCGGCCGTTAAACGACCGGACACGGCCAAACGCGCCCGGAGCAACATCAACCAAGACCACCTGGCACGTTCCGAGCACGCGTAGCAATGCGGCCTCAACCCCAGCCCTCGCACAATTGTAAGACAAACTCTCCGCGTACATAATTACGCCCTGGAGATACCATGGGCATAGGGGGAGAGGCACAACCACAACAGACCCAGAGTGCGGTTCGACCACACCAGGGGCTCCCAAGTGTGTCGCTCTTTTTATCTTTTATTTCTCTCTTTTTTACAGAACTCTGTCCGGCGGCGAACCTGCCGAACTCATGATGCAACAGCCAGGGAGGGACAAAGGCCGCGACGAACACTCAGGTGGTCTCCATTACGAGCATTAAATTTGTTAAATACACCATTCCGCGGCCTACCCCTGGAGGGAGACGCCTTTAATTCGTCCAATCCCTTGCTTTCCGCACTATTTGTATCATTCCGCACTCATAGCAGATCTTCTCGAATAAAATGCAGCACTTTTTGCCCATAATTGCATTACCTTATATATATATATATGTTCATTTACGACATGTTGCATCCGTACATTTTGGTACGGCCAAATACACCAGGGGCTTATGTTCCCCGCATTATGGTGTGATAAAGTCCGAACACTTTCACAAGTGCGGCACCCCGAACTTATAGCATTATATGAATCGGCTCCGAATCATGTCTTGGGTCAATAGTTGGGTTTGCCCGGCTCCCATGTTTGGCACCTTACGTTCCGTTCTATCGGCTAAGGTAGCACTGGGAGAACCACTGCGATTGCGCCCCGGTTGAGCCGGGTTAACGCCTCAGTGGAGAAAGCTAAAACTGACTGTCATGATAAGGCGAGAGACTGGTCGCTGTTCGAGAGGTCCTTTTCGGGTCCTTAAAGACCTACGCCGCTTCGAGCGAAGTTCCGGATAATGTCCGACGAAGGCGTGGATAGCGCCCCGAATTCGGTCTTCCGAATACTAGGGGCTTCGCCGAAATTTAAAATTATAGAATTCTATGGCTAAGTGAGAGTGTTCAAGCACTATAAGTCCGGTTGCCTTGTTCGTTGTGTTGAGCGCCTCCCTAGATGGACCCAAAAATGGGAACAAGAGTGCTCAAGTTTATCCCGAACACCCCAGCACTCGTGGCATGGGGGCTGAAGCCGACGACTTGCCATCTCTCAGATTTAATAAACGGCCGCACAGAAGGTAATATTTTAAATTAACAAGCGTTGCTTAGCGCATATGAACAAAGTTTTCAGCGCACAGGATAACACATTGCGAATTTACTCAATAATTACATCCCTGGGGCACTCATCCGCAATTTTGCGGGCACCCTTCAGGACAGTCTTATAGTACATCTCGGGCGTACGATATTCCTTGCCCGCTGGTGGCGCGTCAGTGATTAGCTTCTCCGCATCCAGCTTGCCCCAATGCACCTTTGCGCGGGCAAGGGCCCGACGAGCACCTTCAATACAGGCGGAGCGCTTGATAACCTCCACCCAGGGGCACGCATCCACCAACCGTCGCACGAGACCGAAGTAGCTCCCAGGCATGGCCTCTCCAGGCCACAGCCGGACTATGAGGCCCTTCATGGCCTGCTCGGCCACCTTGTGGAGCTCGACCAGCTGCTTCAGCTGGTCGCTAGGGGGCACCGGATGGCCGGCCTCAGCATACTGAGACCAGAAGACCTTCTCCGTTGAGCTCCCCTCCTCGGCTCGGTAGAATGCGGCGGCATCAGACACGCTGCGAGGCAGATCTGCAAACGCCCCTGGAGAGCTCCGAATTCGGGTAAGTAACACGTAATTTACATTCACATGCTTGCTTTGCATGAAAAATGCCTTACCCGCCGCTATCTTCCTCACCAACTCAATCTCCTGAAGGGACTTATGGGCATCGGCCTTGGCAGTCTTGGCACTTTCGAGAGCCGAGGCAAGCTCGGACTCTCGAGTCTTTGAGTCACGCTCCAAACTCTCATGCTTTTCCATGAGAGCCTGGAGCTCTTGCTGAACCACCGCCACCCGCGCCTCCTGCTTTTCTCGCTCTGCCCGTTCCGCGGCCGCATTGCGTTCGGCCGCAGACACGGCCTCCTTCAGGGTCGCCACCTCGTTCGTGGCCCCTGCAGTACCCATGTTATCCTTGTTATTTTTTGTTGCAACCTAAATCCTTTTCTGTAAGGTACAAGTTCAAAGTGGTGTTACTCACCTTCTTTGTCCTGGAGCTGCTTCTTGGCGCGGCCGAGCTCTTGCTCGGACCGCTCGAGCTCCTGCTTCAAAGCACCGACCTCCGCAGTCAGTGCGGCAGAGGTCAGCAGCGCAGCCTGCAACCCATATTGACATAATTTTTTAGCAACCCTGCGTATATCTTCTTTTTTTCAGATCCTCAGTCCGGCTTTTCTTTCCGAACACCGAACCGAGCATCAGGGGCTACTGTCTATGCGGTATTACATTGCATATTTTTTAACTTCTTACCTCAAAGCCTGATAGAAGGCTACTGCAGGCTTCGGTCAGCCCGCTCTTGGCAAGCTGTACCTTCTGAATCACCGCACTCATAATAGTGCGGTGTTCTTCCTCGATGGAAGCGCTCTGCAGCGCCTCCAACAAATTGTCCGGCGCCTCCGGTTGGACGGAAGCCGCCGGCGTCACGGTCTTGCCCTTCGTGCGAAGGGGCCGCCGGCCGGACTCCGGAACCACTGCGGGTTCTGATATGGAGTCCGGCGCAAAGTCCGGGAGGACGCCTTGTGGCGCCTCCGGAGCCTCCCCCTGATGGGTCCCTTCTTGGGATCCCACCTCGGCGTCCTCGGTGTCGCGAGGGGTGGAGGCGGTCGGGATGGAATCTACATCCGACGGAGCCAACGACCCGCTCGATGAAGCGGGGAGATCATCATTGGCCGGACTACAGGCAGCATGCGGCATCAGAATGACACTATGTGACACAGAAAAAGAAATTATAAATCACTCAGGAATCCGGATACTTACGATCTCGCTGGAGGCCTGGCCCTTGAAGGCCATTCTTCCTCGCCAACGTTGATGTTGGCGGAGCTGTCCGGGGGAATAGTCCTTCCCCTCTTGGACCCTTCGGCCTCCCCTGTTGGGGAAGCCTTCCTCTTCCTCTCTCCCTCCTCTGGGAGAGAGTCCTCTTTCTCCTCCTCGTTTTCGGGGGAGGAGTCCGCCCCGGAGTCGTCGGACACCTGAAAACGGGAACTCTTTCGAGCACCCGTGGCCTCCTTCTTGGCCTTCTTCTCCGGCACCACGTGCGGTGCCGGAACCAGCAGCCTCGCTAGATGGGCGTCTACTGGGTTTTCTGGCATGGGAGCCGGGCAGATAATCTGCTCCGCCTTCCTCATCCAGTCCTGTCAAAGGAAAAGGGGAAATTAAAACCCGCATAGAGTCAAACTATGAAAAGCAAGTGTCCCGTAAAGGGGTAGAATCACTTACCTCGTCGGCTTGGCGCTGCGAGCGAAATCCGCGATCTTCAGTCGCGGATGCGGGGGCTTCGGCGCCCTTAAACAGCACCCTCCAGGCGCCTTCGTACGTCGTGTCGAAGAGCCCGCTCAGCGCCTGGTGCTGTTCCGGATTGAACTCCCACAGATTGAATGCCCGCTCTTGGCATGGGAGAATCCGGCGGACGAGCATGACTTGGACCACGTTAACCAGCCTGAGCTTCTTCACCAGCTTCTGGATACAGGCTTGGAGTCCCGTCAGCTCCTCCGAACTACCCCACAGCAAGCCCTTCTCTTTCCAGGAGGTGAGCTGCGTGGGGATACCAGATCTGAACTCGGGGGCCGCCGCCCACTTAGGGTCACGCGGCTCGGTGATATAGAACCACCCCGATTGCCACCCCTTGACGGATTCCACGAAGGCCCCTTCGAACCAAAGGACATTGGGCATCTTGCCCAACATGGCGCCTCCGCACTCCGCTTGAGTGCCCTTCACTACCTTCGGCTTGACATTGAAGGTCTTGAGCCACAAGCCGAAGTGGGGCTGGATGCAGAGGAAGGCCTCGCACACGACGATAAACGCCGAGATGTTGAGGATGAAGTTCGGCGCCAGATCATGGAAATCCAGGCCGTAGTAGAACATGAGCCCCCGGACAAAGGGGTGAAGTGGAAAACCCAGTCCGCGGAGGAAGTGGGGAAGAAAAACGACCCTCTCATGGGGCCTGGGGGTGGGGATGAGCTGCCCCTCGTCGGGCAGCCGGTGCGCGATGTCGCCGGACAGGTAGCCGGCGCTGCGCAGTCTTTCGATGTGCTCCTCCGTAACGGAGGAGGTCATCCACTTGCCTCCCGCTCCGGACATAACTGGGGAAGGTTGAGACGAGATGTGCGGGCTTGGGCGCTGGAGCTCGAGTGCGCGGAGATGGATAAGCAAAGGAGGAAGAAGGCGTAGGTGAAAAGGTGAATCCTTATCCCTTATATGGGCGGGCGAAGTCTACGCGTCCCCCACCGGCCTGGTAAAACTCGCTTATCCCCCAAGCGTCACCATCAATGGCGCGGTTGGGTTACCCACGTCCGTATTGATGAGAATCCCGGATTAAGGGGGAACACGATCTCTGCTTCGACAAGACGTGCCAAGGAAACCGCTTCGCTAAATGCGCTGAGGTGGTAGAGTAAAAAACGATTCAAGTAATGGCTTGGTAGTGGCGTGACGTCATGCCGCAAAAAACGTCAGCAGATTGAACTTGTGTATATATTATTCTCTCTACGGTGGAATGTGGAATTTATTTTGCAGAGCCGGACACTATCCTGGTGTTCACAATCTTCTATCATTCGGAGGAGGAACCCGCCTTGCAATGCCAAGCAATATACGCGCCGGACTTATCGTCATTGAAGCCTGGTTCAGGGGCTACTGAGGGAGTCCTGGATTAGGGGGTGTCCGGATAGCCGGACTACCATCATCAGCCGAACTATCATCGGCCGGACTATCATCATCGACCGGACTCCAAGACTATGAAGATACAAGATTGAAGACTTCGTCCCGTGTCCGGATGGGACTTTCCTTGGCGTGGAAGGCAAGCTTGGCGATACGGATACGTAGATCTCCTACCATTGTAACCGACTCTATGTAACCCTAGCCCTCTCCGGTGTCTATATAAACCGGATGGCTCTAGTCCGTAGGACACAACAACAACCATTACAATCATACCATAGGCTAGCTTCTAGGGTTTAGCCTCCTTGATCTCGTGGTAGATCCACTCTTGTAAACATCCACAATATCAATATCAATCAAGCAGGACGTAGGGTTTTACCTCCATCAAGAGGGCCTGAACCTGGGTAAAACATCGTGTCCCTTGTCTCCTGTTACCATCCGCCTAGACGCACAGTTCGGGACCCCCTACCCGAGATCCGCCGGTTTTGACACCGACAGTTAGGTTTACCTTAATTCTTATTTCGTAGTTGCGGATGCTTGCGAGAGGGGTTAATCATAAGTGGTATGCTTGTCCTAGGAAGGGCAGTACCCAAGCACCAGTCCACCCACATATCAAATAATCAAAGTAACAAATGCGAATCATATGAGCATGATGAAAACTAGCTTGATGATAATTCCCATGTGTCCTCGGGAGCACTTTGCTTTATATAAGAGTTTGTCCAGGATTGTCCTTTGCTACAAAAAGGATTGGGCCACCTTGTTGCACCTTGTTTACTTTTGTTACTTGTTACCCGTTACAAATTACCTTATCACAAAAATATCTGTTACCGATAATTTCAGTGCTTGCGGAGAATACCTTACTGAAAACCACTTGTCATTTCCTTCTACTCCTCATCGGGTTCGACACTCTTACTTATCGAAAGGACCGTGATAGATCCCCTATACTTGTGGGTCATCACTCACACACATAACGACCAAAGTAGAACAAATCGAACGGAAATAGTAGCAACAACTCAAGAAAAAACAACGAGCAAAAAGAAAGACACTCTCTCTCGAAGCCTAATGATCTATAAAATTATCTCCCTTTGGCAACAAGTACCAAAAAGATCGAATAGGTATAGAGTTATACGTCTCTCTAGGCACGATCCTAGACAGCTCCCAAAGGAGACTTCTGGCTGCTGGGTCCGGTGTGCATAGATGGCGTGAAGAGAAGTGCATCTGTGAAGGCTTCATCTAATGTTGGCTGAGCTGGGGGCGTAGAGGCTGGAGTTGGCACAGTGCCAGTGGTAGCAGGTGTAGAGTGAGTGGTCCTCATCTCTCCAACTGGAACGGCAACAGATCTGGATGCTCTGGGCACTATCTGAAACCTGTCAATCGTAGCTCGTTCATCTCCACTGTCCTCTACAGTGACTCTAGCTGCATAAACCTCATCTCTAAGCTTCTCCACAGTAGTTTGTACCTCAGTGATCTTTACATCAAGATCATGAACCTTAGTCTCAACTATCCGCTCTAGGCTCTCCTGGTTCTTGATGAGGTTGGCCAGACTTCGCTCAATCCTCAAGGTAGCTTCCAGTAGATAAGTCATCTGGTCATTCTTTGTATTGAGATTGGCTACAGGAGCATTGGGTGCAGATGCCTCATGTGCTCCTATAGCTCCTGCAGTTGCTTGTATTTCCGCTTGAGCTTGAGCAGACAAAGGATGTGAAGGGTCCATCACTACAACATTGTACTCAAACTCAGGCTGCAATGGGACATGCTCACGATCTAGTAGATAAGTGCTTGTTCCAACCTTGCAGTTGATGTGCAACTGAATGTGCGGAGCAAATACACATGATCTCTTCTGGTCAGCTACGGTTCTCAGGGCTGTCTCAACTATCAGGCTCATTATTTTGAACTTTTGCGGAGTGTCAAAATAGTGTAGCAATTGGATGGAGTGGCCACGGATCATCTTGTCATTTCCAGACTTGAGCAAAATAGTGTTCCTCAAGATAATATTAGTGGTGGCCAAACCAGAAAGCAGATGCTTCACTGAACCAAGCTTATGCATGTTAAGATATTTCCTGGGAATAGGCATGTATGCCATAGAGCTGTGATCCATCATGGGATTGCCATAGACATCATGAATTTCAGCCCATTCTAAGATGGTTGGCTAATATCTATGTCCCTTGGTCATCCACACAATTCTGCCATCTGGATAGAAATGAGCTGTGGAATAGAATTGCATGATCATCTCATCATTTCACTTTGTGAGCTTCTTCCCAACAAATGCATAAACTCCTACAAGCTTGAAGCTTTCATGTACATGGGTAAAGTAATCTTCATTGGCATCAATGTACTTCTAGTCCACCCCTTCATGTCATTGACTATGGGCTTTTTGTCAAGCAGAACGATCTCATAGAGATCATGTTGCTCTCGTGTGTGAAAGCGATAGTTACAAGCAGTCCTTCTATTGACAGAATATGGATTAGACATCCTCCACTGACGCAGTCCTTTATCCTTCGTGAGCATCATGTTTTCTGCCACTGGACGAGAGTTGCCATGGTCTGGAATCTTTGGCTTTAACTTCCTGAGCACTAGTGGCTCATCATCAATTTCAGCCTCAGGCACTGGGGCCTTGTTCTTCTCACTGGCAGAGATGTTCCTGGTAGACCTCTTAGGTGTTGGAGCTTTGAGCTTGGACTTAGGCTTGGAGGGAGCAGCAGACTTCATACCATCTAACATAAGCTTTTGAATCTTGGATGGAGGTTCCTTAGCTGCTGGTTCCTCCCCCTCATCATCATCTTCTTCCACCATGGAAGGTTTGCCAATCACATGAGCAGTAGTCTTCCTTGGCCATTTCTTCTTCTTGTCTGCATCAGCCTCTGTATCACTTCGCTCCTCAAGTGTGAATGTCATTGTTTCCCTTGGATCTATGGCTTTGTCAAACTTGGAAAGGGGAACTTTTCTCACTGCAGATCTATCCTTGGCACTTGGCCTGGTACTAGCAGATGTACCATACTCGTTCCTCAACACAGCCCTCTTCTTTGATGTGGCCTCACTAGCCACAAAATCTTCATCCTCATCATCTGAGTTCTTCTTCTTTCTAGTCCTTGTAGCAGCTTTGGGCAATTTAGGTGAGCTCCTTTATCCTTCATAAAAGCTGCCCTCGGGACTGGATCCCTCACTGAAATCCTCATGCTGCTCTGACACGTTCTGGTTGTCACTGGCACTAGACATCTTGCAAGCAGACCCTATGAATAGATAGGTATGGGCAGAGTAGATGAGTCATCACAAAAAGCGGACAGTTTTCATGAAAATTGAGTTCAAATCTTAGTGTTAAGTTTTCACAGAATGCATTTCGGATCCACTGATGTCGGTGTACTAGAATAGGGGTACCCTAGTACCCCGAACTTGTGCACGGGCAGTTGCAGCACCCCGCGGCAAGGCTTGCCGGGTGAACGCCAAGATCCTCCTTGGTTCCCTTGGAGCCATTCAAGAACAAAGTATTTAAGCTCAGGAGACAAGGCCCCGGCAAGAGGAGCTTGCCGGGAAGGCCAACCAAGGCACTCCAAGGAACTTGCCGTGACGCGCCACGCGCTCCGGCAAGGCAACAAGGCCCCGGCAAGAGGAGCTTGCCGGGAAGACCAACCAAGGTACCTCGAGGCCTGGTGAGCGACAAGCCAATCCCGACAAGATAACAGCAGCGGCAAGGCACTTGCCGCGGCAGGCGGCCACTCTGTGCCCACGCTCCAGCGCATCCACCAACGTGTCGCTCTGGGGGCCTCTCCAGGCGCGCGTGGCGGGAGGCTGTGCAGCCAGCGGTGCACGGTGGCATGCGAAGCTGACAAGATCGCCATCGTGGTGAACGGTGGCGCCCCTAACGGTCCTTTTCTGCACTGTTTGGGCGACTCAAACGGGCATTTAATGCCCTTGTCCCCTGCCGTCAGGGTTAGGTAGGGTGCACTGTACAAGTAACTGTACCAACCACCTCACTTTTTACATTTGTACCCTTCTCTGTGTTGCCACCTGTCGGTGACCCCTTTAGCGTATAAAAGGAGGCCCATGCACAACGTAGAGGGGGTTCGGAGGTTCGCGAGGTTCGACTCATTGGTAAGACAGAAAACACTTAGCTCTCGCGAACAAGAACATAATACAACCAGACAAGCAGTAGTAGGAGTGTTATCTCTCCGGAGAGCTCCGAAGCTGGGTAAACTGCTCGTGTGCTTCGCCTCGATCTGCTCTTCGTGCGATCTCCGCCCCCCGCCGAACCGAAAGGGGCTCGGTCCGCCAGCCCCATAGGTGTTCGTGGATCAGTTTCCCCGACATCTTTGGCGCGCCTGACAGCAGAAAGCTAACTATGAACTTACGCTAGGGGCTGCGCTGGGGGTTGTTTTGAGGAGTGGTTGCCGGGTCCGTCAAGGTGGTCTCGGACCCACCCCCTCCTGACATGGTGGGGTCATCTTCGATGACAATCACCGCGGCCTTGGCCCTCTTCGCCGCTCTCTGGGCCAACGTCCTGAAAAGAAAGGAGTCCAGATTGAAGCAAGTCAAATACAAGATAAAAACAGCAAGCTTGAAGAACTACAAGAGCACCAAAGAAACTTACTCTTCTTCCTCCTCGTCGGAGCTGAGCGCGGAAAGATCGAAGTCCGGCTCCCCTCCGGTGCGGCGAGGCGGAGGAGTAGGATCCCTTGCCCGCTTGGCGGGGGCGGGGGCGGGGGCCCGGGAAGATCCCGCTCCAGTTGCCGCTGCTGCGTGAGGAGCTCCCGCGGCAACATTGCTTGCCGCGGTAGAGCGTGTCGCACGGCTCGGCGGCTGTTGACCCGGCTGCCGCCCCGCTACGTCCGCGCCCCTGCGAAGACGCCTTCTTGGCGGGGTCGGGGGCTCCGCCTGCGGCAAGCTTTCTGAAGGCTCGGGCTCTTCCTCGCCGGCCTCGCTTGGCTCAGCTTCAGAGCCGGCAGGCTCTTCCTCGCCAATGAACTCCGCGCGCTCGGCGGGGTTTGCTGCCTCCGCCTCCTCCGCCTCCTCCACGGTGAACCCGAACGCGCCCGCGGCAGCTGCGGCCGCAACCTCTTCCACCCTAGTGGCGATGCGCTGCAGCTCCTCGTCGGTGGTGTCACGGGTGAGGCTCTTCTGCTCGTCAGCGTGGACCGGCACTTCTTCCAAGTTGTCAAAGAACGCTTGTGCGACGTCATCCGCAGGCTCTTGCCAAGTTGGAACGATTCCATGTGAATCGCACAACGGCATCATGGCGCGGATCCGATCAAGCGAAGAATTATTGCACAATGGAACGACGCCCCTCGGCAGCGTGAATGGATGTTGGGGATCGCATTTGAACAACTCCAGGAGCATTGCATCCAGCTCCAAGACGGTGAAGTTGTAGTTGAGGCCCGGCCGCAGCCTCATGATGTCCGCCGAGTTCTTGAATTCCCAGGTGGGCCTCCCCCTCTCCTGCAGGGGGGCGATGCGGCGGCGGAGGAAATCTGCGCCTACAGCGCCTACAATGAGCCCGGCAAGCCTGAGGCGAAGGATCCTAGTAATGGCGATCTTCAGCCTCTCGTCTTCCAGGGCCACGTTGCTCCAGTCATTGCCGCGCACTATTGGAGCTTGGCGCACGGCGGTAAAGGGCTGCGGATTCTCCTCGACGATCCAGCACCACTCCGCTCTCCACTCCTCCCACTTGCTGCGGAGCTCACCCTCCAAGTACGCCTCCTTCTTGCCGACTCTCGAGATCCAGGCGATCCCTCCGGCAAGCGGCTCTCCTCTCTCTACCCGAGGTATGAAGAAGTGGCGGAAAAGGGCAACATTGGGGTGGACTCCGACAAAGTTTTCGCACAAATGTGCGAAAACTGCCATGGTCAGAACGGCGTTGGGGGTGAAATCAAGGAGGCGGAAGCCGTAGGTGTTCATGATATCACAGAACAACTCCGAGAAGGGCGGGCAGAGCCCGCAATAGAAGAACAACGCTAAGAATGGGTACCCGTTTGGAGCTAGTTCTGAAGCAGCGGCCGGGAGTACCCTCGTGCACGGATGCGCCCGCGTCTCCGTCGCCCAAAAGAGGTAGAAGTACTCCCTCAACTCCTTCACGCCGAGCTGGGGGGAGAAGATCGCCCGCTCCTTCCGCAGCGCCGCGAGCCGCTGCGCCTCGGCCGACTTCACGCCCTTTCCCTTGTCGGCTTTCGGAGCCATGGCGGAGGTGGTGGGGGAGGTCGACGGCGTTGGTGATGCTGGTGGCAATGGGGGCAGAGCGCTGCTCTCTCGGCTTCGAGAAGAAGGGGGGGAGCGGCGGAGGTTCGTGAAGATGGAGTAGTAGCAACCAGCGAGGGGGAACGAACTGCCCCTGTTTCCTCTGCTTATAAAGAGGGACGGGGCGGACGTTTCGGCCTTCCGAATAAAGAACCACCCATGATCTCTCCCACGACGCCGCACTCAACGCGTGCCGTTAGGGGAGAGCGCGGTGGATATGGAGCGAGATTCGGCGTGGCCCAGTCCGCGTGTGCCCGTGCCCTGTCTTGGGCCTGGCCCAACAGTGCTCGGCACCGTGTCTGGCCCAGGCCCAAGGGCTCCTGTCAGTGTACTAGAATAGGGGTACCCTAGTACCCCGAACTTGTGCACGGGCAGTTGCAGCACCCCGCGGCAAGGCTTGCCGGGCGAACGCCAAGATCCTCCGTGGTTCCCTTGGAGCCATTCAAGAACAAAGTATTTAAGCTCAGGAGACAAGGCCCCGGCAAGAGGAGCTTGCCGGGAAGGCCAACCAAGGCACTCCAAGGAACTTGCCGTGACGCGCCACACGCTCCGGCAAGGCAACAAGGTCCCGGCAAGAGGAGCTTGCCGGGAAGACCAACCAAGGTACCTCGAGGCCTGGTGAGCGACAAGCCAATCCCGACAAGATAACAGCAGCGGCAAGGCACTTGCCGCGGCAGGCGGCCACTCTGTGCCCACGCTCCAGCGCATCCACCAACGTGTCGCTCTGGGGGCCTCTCCAGGCGCGCGTGGCGGGAGTCTGTGCAGCCAGCGGTGCACGGTGGCATGCGAAGCTGACAAGATCGCCATCGTGGCGAATGGTGGCGCCCCTAACGGTCCTTTTCTGCACTGTTTGGGCGACTCAGACGGGCATTTAATGCCCTTGTCCCCTGCCGTCAGGGTTAGGTAGGGTGCACTGTACAAGTAACTGTACCAACCACCTCACTTTTTACATTTGTACCCTTCTCTGCGTTGCCACCTGTCGGTGACCCCTTCAGCGTATAAAAGGAGGCCCATGCGCAACGTAGAGGGGGTTCGGAGGTTCGCGAGGTTCGACTCATTGGTAAGCCAGAAAACACTTAGCTCTCGCGAACAAGAACATAATACAACCAGACAAGCAGCAGTAGGAGTGTTATCTCTCCGGAGAGCTCCGAAGCTGGGTAAACTGCTCGTGTGCTTCGCCTCGATCTGCTCTTCGTGCGATCTCCGCCCCCCGCCGAACCGAAAGGGGCTCGGTCCGCCGGCCCCATAGGTGTTCGTGGATCAGTTTCCCCGACAACTGAGTTGATAATCTCAGTGGTACCGAAGAACTCAAGCAGAACCTAAACACATCATTTCGGTCAGACCGAGATGTGATTCGATGTCTCTGAGTTGCTAGGGTTTCACAGTAATGTTACTTTCGGTCTCACACATTCATACTTCTTGGTGGCACGGAGACATAGTAATGCAATGGCCAGGGCGGTGGCACCAAAAATTTCAATTCGGCCGGTCTGAGATGCTTTCGGCGGAAACCTAAACCTAAAAATTTAACTCGCATCTAATCTATGGATTCGATCTGGTGGATAGACATGTTTCAAACGTATTAAGATACATGGCAAATACCTAGTGCATTAAATCAGAAAAAGTGAAGCACAAGGGGGAGGGATTTTACCCTAACTTGGCGCAAATCTCCTATGGAGGCAACAGCGGATGACAATTTCGTTGATGCCAACAGAGTCCAATGGTGAGGGCGCGTTGGACGCAACAGCAAAGTCTGGAGATGAGGTGACGGGAGTAGAGGGGGTGCAGGAGGCGCGACGTTTGAGAGATTTCAACCGTACAGAACCCGCTGGATATATATATATAGATATAGATATAGATATATATATATACCTAGCTGATGTCGGTGGCACCAAATGGAACAAATTGGTGGCACTGAGATGTGTAACTGCTTGCAGTTGCAGCAAATCGGTGATGCCGAGTTGGTCTAATCGGTAGCACCGAGATTGAAAACCTAGATCAAACAAACCATTTCGGTGAGTCCGAGTAAGAGTGGATTGGTCACATTGAAAGCAATTTGAAGGTTTTGGTTGTCAGCCCTTTCTGATCAGTAGCTCCGAGTGCGCCTCACCAAGAGGGGCCGAAAAAGACTTGATTCTTGTGATGTAGCATGAAGAAAATTTGAGAGAAGAAAGCATAAATATCTAAAGAAGGTTCTTAGGCATTCTTGTACATCCACTTGGCCAGGAAAACCAAGACAATCAAAACAACAAATGGATGTCCTCGAATGGTGAAAATAAGCAAATCAACATGCTCACACAATAAAATAGAAAATGAAAGATGTGTCAAACATGTACAAGCAATTCTAGCATCTATCAAGCAATTGGCGATGACTAGGTCATCAATATATGAGTATATATTGACTTAGGAGTCAAATGAGAACATTTGGTCATAGGTCATACTCATTGTTTAAGCACAAATGGGGTTACCACTTTTACGTACGGCATTAATGTCTTCACACCATTAGAGTTGCTTTGGCTCAATTTTTGAGAGCACATCTCCCCCTAGATGTGATATCCCCCCAAGGAGGGATGAACTAACCTTGGGTTTTGTCAATGATGACTTCATGTAGATAGTGAAGATGTGGATGCTCAATGTTGATGTAGTCCATCATGAGTTCGGAGCTATCCTTTGGAATTTTGCACTTTTAATACCTACATGGGTTAGTCCCACAAGGAACATACAAGAATATCCATAGGCATAGAGTGAATTCCACACATGATGATGTCCATGAAAGCATTAAGTCACCTTGTCCCCTGCCTTACCAACAAGAGGGTTTGTGACTCCATGAACTAGTGCAATATGTGAAGGTTGATTGCACAACTCCTTGCCAAAATGAATATGAGTGAAGTATGTTGGTGGAGTCACCCTCAAGAACACTCTAGTTCTTCTTATTTGGGACCCACATCAACTTGATGGGAATCCTTGGAGTTGTAGTCGAACTTGATGAAGTAAAGCTTGATGAAGTCTTGGGAACCCACTTGACCATGGCTTTAGGCGCTTCTTCAAATGAGTCAATCTCTTCTTGAAGCTTGTCTTTGCCATTTAGCTTGTGGTCTTGTGGTGGAAGATCATCTTGAGCTTGTGTTCCCTCAAAAGAAGTGGGGTCATACTTCTCTTGTTGAGGAACAAACTTTGTCTTGGGGTATTGATCTTCTTCCCATTCAACTCCATCGGCATTGAACTCCGTTCAAAACCAACACCTCGATTCTTCCGGTGTATTCCTTGCTTGCGTACAATTTCCTCAAATTTCTTACTCCCGGCAAGGCTCTTGTAAACACCTTTCTCTATAATTCCCTTGGGGCCTTTAGCCATGAAGCATCTTCCAATTCCTTCATTTGGTGAATCAAATATGTCATGGAGTTGGATGATACTAGAGCAAGTCCGACAACACGTTCATCTTGAGTATATCCGGAGTCAGAGTGTTACTTCTCTCGGAGTAGTTGTCGGAGTCAGAATGGGAAACCCATTCACCAACATGATCTTGATGTCTTCATCTTGTGTAGCTCTTTGATGACTTGTCTTTCCTCTCTGAATCCTTGCTTCTTTGAGAAGGTCTTCAGTCATAACGATCATCTCTACTCCTCTCTCTTAGAGGTGATTCATCTCTTTTGCTACTCCTTTTTGGTGAGTCTTCTCTTTTCTTGTAGGAAGCCATACACTCATTGGAATAGTGTCTGGGCCTTACACAATTGTAGCAATTACGGTCACGACTAGAAGATCTTTTCTCATTGTAGGACCTTGACTTGGAGCTTCTATCTTTGCTTCTACTCTTGTAGAATTTGTTGAAGTTCTTCACCATTAAGCTCAATTCTTCATTGGAGACTAGCTTGTCACTTGATGTTGTAGGAGCATCACTTGAAGCTTTGTATGCACCACTTGACTTGTTGTCGAGCTCTTCCTTATCCTTGAGTGACATCTCATGAGCAACAATTCTACCAATGACTTTTGTGGGCTTGAGATCTTTGTAGTTGGGCATCATTTGGATCAATGTGCACACGGTATCATATTTACCATGCAAAGCTCTAACAATCTTCTTGATGATTAATTTGTCGGTCATCTCTTCACTTCCTAAGCCGGCAATCTCGTTTGTGATGAGAGCAAGTCTAGAGTACATTTCGGTGACTCCTTCACCATCCTTCATCTTGAACTTGTCAAGTTGACTTTGAATCACATTCAACTTGGATTCCTTGATGGACTCGGTACCTTCATGCATATCAACCAAAGTATCCAGATTTCGTTTGCACTCTCAAGGCGGCTGATTTTGTTGAATTCTTTAGGGCACAATCCATTGAAGTGAATATCACAAGCTTGATCATTGTATTGCAACATCTTCAATTCTTTTGCAGTCGCTTCATGATCCAGTTCTCTACCATCATCAAAGAATTCACCTTGTAAACCAATACTAAAAAAAGCCCAAACGGCAGGGTTATGACCCAGAATATGCATTTTCATCTTATGCTTCCAACTAGTAAAATGTGTACCATAAAAGTAAGGACCTCTATGGTGATAGTTACCCTCACTAGACTCCATACTCTCTTAGGTCGTGAAACCAACGCTATGGTAACCAAAGCAATGAAAACCAAAGCTAACAAATACCAAAGCTCGGATACCACGTGTAGGATCGAAAGTATGTCTAGAGGGGGGTGATTAGACTACTTGACAAATAAAAACCTATCATTTTCCCAATTTTGATTGTGGACAAATTTTAGCAATTATGACAAGTCAAGCAATCAACCTACACATGCAATTCTAAGAGTATAGCAGGCACAATTAAAACATTGCACATGAAGGTAAAGGGAATGGTCTGGAGAAGCCAAACGCAATGGGGACACGAAGATTTTTGGCATGGTTCCGATAGGTGGTGCTATCGTAAGTCCACGTTGATGGAAACTTCAACCCACGAAGGGTAATGGATGTGCGAGTCCAGGGAGGGCTCCACCCACAAAGGGTCCACGAAGAAACAACCTTGTCTATCCCACCATGGCCATCATCCACGAAGGACTTGCCTCACTCGGGTAGATCTTCATGAAGTAGGCGATCTCCTTGCCCTTACAAACTTCTTGGTTCAACTCCACATCATGTCGGAGGCTCCCAAGCGACACCTAACCAATCTAGGAGACACAACTCTCCAAAAGGTAATAGATGGTGTGTTGATGATGAACTCCTTGCTCTTGTGACGTGGCTCCACTATCTTTGTCCATGGATTCGGCATTTTCCGAGGTGTATCCAACATGTCGGTTAGGTCTTCGACTGTGGCCACTAGGTGGGTGGTGGGTGGGTCGTAAAATTCCCAGTAATTCACCTCGAGGCGTTGTTGAACGTAGGCCGAGGGTGAGTCGTCTCGAATAGCCATCATCTAGATTCGGTCAAGCACCTCGTTTAACAAGGCGAGGCCTGCCGAGCTGGTATGTGGTGGCCGCTCGGGACTGGTCTCTGTTGTGGCGGGGTGAGGGGTGATCCGGGTCCAGACTGAATCCTGGTCTACGAGGGCTGAGTTAACCTCAGGGCCAGGGGTCGGATTCGGGGTCGGATAGGTAGGAGGGACCGAGGATAACACCCGGTCTTTGGACGCTACCTCCGCATTAGGGCTTGAAGCCAAATGTGCGACGTCGACCGGACACTGGGGCTCGAGGCCAGATCTGCGATTTGAGGAGAGGGTTTGGCCGAGAGTGACTCTTGGCCTCCGAACACCGCTCCCGCACTGAATCTTGAAGCTGGGTCTTCGACGATCATCATTGGTTTTGCCGAAGAGGATTCCTGATCCCTAGACAGGGTGGATATGTCCGAGCTCGAGGCCGGCTGAGGGGTTGAGGCCGATCCATAGATCGGATTGGGAGAAAGCTCCAGAGCAGTTACCATGGAGAACACGGGGGGTGCCAGGTGAGGCTGCGAACCCGACAAAGACAAGATCGCCTCGGATATCAGCTATGTACTCCAGATTGCTGAATCTAATCTGGTGCTTAGGGGAGAAACTGTTGATTTGGTCTACATGACTAGTCGGGTTGGCGTGCAGCACAATGCTGCCGAACGCGAAGAGCTGGTCGGGGACAAAGAGGTCCCCGGTGTTGACGCCATCTTCGATGATCAGGCGAGCCATCGATCTTTTGGGGACCCAACAGCGAAACTCTCAATGAAAGCACCAATGTCGGTGTCAAACTGGCGGATCTCGGGTAGGGGGTCCCGAGCTGTGGATCCAGGATCAGTGGGGAACAAGGGACAAAGAACGCGGTGTTTACCCAGGTTCGGGCCCTCTCTAGGAGGTAAAACCCTACGTCCTGCTTGATTGTATTGATGTGGATGGTATGATTACAAAGTCGATCTACCACGAGATCAGGTGAGCTAAACCCTAGGTTGATAGGGTAATGGAGGTTGCCCTAACCCTAAAGACTAAAGCCCTCCAGTTTATATAGACACCAGTGGGGTTAGGGTTACACATGGTCGGTTACAATAAAGGGAAGATCACGCTAAACCTTGACTTGGAGGGCACACCAAGGCTCGAAGGTCTTCTATCCGGTCATGGGTCCACGTCTTAGCTCGGCTCCTTAGTAGCCCATCAGTCCGGCCCATAAGGAATAGGTCGGCGGCCCGAGGACCCCTCAATCCAGGACTCTCTCACCGACCCTGTCCCTCGGCGTAATCAAGACGAAGATCTCCTGGAAGCTTGGCATACACTTCGAGCGTATTTTAAATAGTTGGCATGTTTATCCCCACATTGTAACCGGCCATGTGTAAACTTTAGGTACCGTTGACGTCTATACAAACCGTGGGGTTTAGTCTGTATAGGCTCAGATATACACCTGCAAGGTTTTAGAGCTTAGAAAAACTTATACGGTCTCGAGGTAGATCAATATGTACTTTGTACCCCCATCACAATCAATATATCAGGAGTAGGACGTAGGATTATACCTCATCAAGAGGGCCCGAACCTGGGTACAACATCGTGTCCCTAGTTTTCCTGTTACCATCTAGCTCATGTCACCAAGCTTGGGACCCCTACCCAAGATCCACAGGTTTTAGCACCGACAACAGGCTGTGAACAGATCCTTGGCAAGGGGTTCCAGGTACTTGATAATCGACGGTGATTTGTACCCCATATAGATCCCTAGTTTATTATGTGGGCCTATAGATGTCCGTTGTGCTGGTGAGATCGGGATGTATGCAACACATCCGAACTTATGCAAATGGGAAATGTTAGGAGGATTTCCATGTACCAATTGCAGAGGGGAAGTATTGTGATATGCGTTTGGCCTCAGTTGTGTGAAGTCAGCAACGTGTAAAACAGCGTGACCCTAACAAGAGGTTCGCAAGTTGCAATTTATAAACAAAGGTATTGCAATGAATTTGATCCTCTTAATCAATTATTCAGCCGAACCATTTTTTGTATGGACATATGGAACGGAGTGGTTAACTTCAATCCCCAAAGTCATGCAATAATCATTGAAAGCACGTGTCGGATGGCATGCATGCGCCGGCGGAAGTGACGAAGTCCACCAAATCCATGGCTGCGACGGGCAATGAGGCGGTAGCGGCGGTCGTCCTTGCGGATCAAACGGAGGAAGGAAATGAGGTCGGACATCTCACCGGCGAGTCTCGATCTCTTCCTCATTTCCGTTGTTTCACTCTCTAGTAGTTCTACATGTGTGATAACGTGTTTGAAGTGAAATGGAAACTTCTACTGATTTGATCGTTACTGTCCGAACATACACGGCACTTGAGAGGGATGCGTCGGTTCAAAGGAGGAAGAGAGAGGCATCGGTTGCATAGGCAAACCGCACGACGGTTATGGACAAGGGGAGATTCTCCACTAATTACATGTGCTAATTAATCACAACATCCATAGCCACTGGCTTACAGTCTTACAGCTCGGAAATGGAGATTGATAGCAAATTACACTGAAAGTAAAACAGTATCAACGGCAAGCGACTACCAGAGAGTGCCGAGAATGTGCTCCTGACTGCTCATTTCTCTGAGAAAGAGGTGTTTGAGGCCATTACACAAATGGAGAATAATAAGGCTCGAGGACCGGATGGGTTTCCGACGGAGTTCTACAAAAAGTGCTGGCATTTTATTAAGGGAGCTTTGATGCCCATGTTTCAGGAGTTTTTTGAGGGTCAGCTTCAGCTGTTTAAGCTGAATTTTGGAACGATAACTCTTCTTCCTAAGAAGACAGACGTTGTTCGCATTGAGCAGTTCAGACCTATACGTCTGCTTAATGTGAGTTTCAAAATCTTCACCAAGGTCGGGACGAACAGACTTATGCAGATTGCGCACTCTGTGGTTCATCCGTCGCAGACTGCTTTCATGCCTGATAGAAATAGCCTTGAAGGGGTTGTTGTCTTGCATGAAACGCTCCATGAAATCCACTCAAAAAAACTTGATGGCGTAGTTTTTAAAGTGGATTTTGAAAAGGCATATGATAAAGTTAAATGGCCTTTCCTTCAACAAGCTTTGCGTATGAAAGGCTTTGATCTGGCTTGGAGAAACCAGATTGATTCCTTTACGCAAAAAGGGAGTGTAGGGATTAAAGTGAATGACGACATAGGACACTATTTCCAAACACACAAGGGGCTAAGGCAAGGAGACCTGATGTCACCGATCCTGTTTAACATAGTGGCTGATATGCTGACTATTTTAATAGGTCGGGCAAAGGATGCAGGGCAGGTAGGTGGCCTGGTTCCACATCTAGTTGACGGAGGGATTTCCATTCTTCAGTATGTTGATGATACTATCATCTTTATGGAGCACGACTTGGCGAAAGCAAGAAACATGAAGCTGCTGTTATGCATTTTTGAACAATTGTCTGGCCTCAAAATTAACTTCCACAAGAGCGATTTGTTTTGCTTCGGAAGAGCAAAGGATGACCAGGACACGTATAAAGAATTGTCCGGATGTGAATTGGGTTCCTTACCGTTTACGTACTTAGGTATACCCATTCATCATCGTAAGCTGACTAACATTGAGTGGAAATGCATCGAGGATCGTTTTGAAAAGAAACTGAGCTGTTGGAAAGGGAAGCTCATGTCATATGGAGGACGATTGATTCTAATTAATCCGGTCCTTACCAGTATGCCTATGTTTCTCTTATCCTTTTTCCAGGTTCCGGTGGGTGTCAGGAAAAGGTTAGATTTCTACCTATCTTGATTCTTTTGGCAGAATGATGAGCTCAAACGAAAGTATAGGCTTGCTAAGTGGGATATAATCTGTAGGCCAAAGGACCAAGGGGGTCTAGGTATTGAAAATTTGGAAGTCAAAAACATATGTCTCCTTAGCAAGTGGCTATTTAAACTGGCATCTGAGACGGAAGCTACTTGGGCACAAATTTTGCATAATAAGTATCTTTATGCTAAAACCTTGGCCCAGGTAAATGTCAGGCCTTCTGACTCACCTTTTTGGAAGGGTTTGATGAGAGTAAAACAACTCTTTTTCAACAAGTCAAAATTTATTGTCGGGAATGGTGCTTCTACGAGGTTTTGGGAGGATACGTGGCTTGGGGAGACTCCCCTTGCACTACAATATCCTACTTTGTACAACATTGTGCGACGTAGAGAAGCCTACGTGACAACTGTTTTACAATTCACTCCCCTTAATATTAGTTTTCGGAGGACGCTAGTTGGAAATCGTTGGGAGGCCTGGCTCCATCTTGTTAGACGTTTAATGGAGGTTCGGCTGTCCCAGCAACCAGATCAGTTGTATTGGAAACTTACTAAGAACGGTGTGTTCTCGGTTAAATCTATGTACCTGGATGTCATTAACTCTAGCGTCGTTCCTTCCTCGATTCACGTTTAGAAAGTAAAGGTTCCCTTATGAATCAAAGTGTTTATGTGGTTTGTGCATAAACAAGTCATTTTGACTAAGGATAACCTGGCAAAACGCAACTGGGTGGGCTCTTCTAGGTGTAGCTTTTGCGATCATAACGAAAACATCAAACACCTCTTTCTCGATTGTCCGTTGGCTAAGATTCCGTGGCGGTCGATTCATATTGCGTTTAATATTAATCAGCCCACCTCTATCAACATGTTATTTGGAACGTGGCTTGATGGGGTTGATTCCAATACTCCAAGACACATTCGTGTTGGCGTCTGTGCTTTATTTTGGGTAGTATGGAACTGCAGAAATGATTTAGTCTTTAACAGATCAACAAACATTCACTTTTTACAGGTTATCTTTAGGGCCACGACGTTCATCCGTATGTGGTCGCTACTCACTCCGACGGAGGCTAGGGAGCGTTTGGTTACTGTGTCTACCCGATGGGAGATGGTAGCGCGGGATATTTTCAACCGGTTTGAATGACGGTCATGTAATAGGATAGACATGTAGTGCTCCTATTGTGTTTGCCAGCCGGTTGTGGCTTTGGGTTTTAGCTCTTTTGAGCTTTTTGTTTATTTTCGCACCTCGATACTTGGCGACTTTGTTACTGCATTATCTTTTTAATAATATGAGCCATATGCATTTTTCTGATGCAGAGACTGGGGTAAACCCCCTTTTCAAAAAGAAAAAAAAGGAAACGCTAGAGGACAGAGGATAACTAAAGCGATTGATTGTAGCCGTTCCCTTGCCACCCGCCGTTGGATCTTGGTAACTCGGCTGGAAGCGTTATGCGATTTAACTGAAGGTGTCGACAGGCTTCAGATACAGGTCTAGTCGAGACTTGGACGGTGACAGAAGAGGCCACATGTTGAGGTAGCATACGTGGTCTCCTATGCTGTGTCACGTAGGCCGCTCAGATGGAGGGCCCTTTGGAGGGTAGTACTGGTAGTAATCTTGATTGCTGGTACCAAACCGCCACGAACGGTTCCATTCTAGGCGCCGCTGTTTTAAAGACCGTGGCTCGCAGCACCCGATCCTAAGGGCATTTCCAGCCGTTGGGCCCTTAGGACGCATACAAATCGCCTCTTGGGAACGAGTCGGCGATACATTCGGCGCTGGGGCGGTTTTGCGTCCAGTCGTCGTCCTCAGGCGCTGAAATTGGCCCACTTTGCAGCCCAATTTCGACGAATAAACGGCCCATATGGGCGAGAATAGACTCATATTCGGCGTGGTTTCGCCGTATCTCGACGTTCAATTATCAACACAATTATTCCTTATCACATATTTCATCACAGAAAAATCAAATACTTCAACAAAATACTACAACAACAAATAGTTCAATACAAATTATATAGTTCAACAAATAAAAACTCGTATTTCATCACGCGGCGTCCCCCTTGAGCCTCCATAGGTGCTCAATCAGATCTTTCTGCAGTTGATGATGCACATGTGGGTCTCGGATCTTCTGACGCATACTGAGATAGGCAGTCCAAGTTGCCGGTAGCTGGTGATCAACTTCGGCTAGAGGACCCTGCCTGTAGTATGGTTCAGTGTCAAACACTGGGTCTTCTTGCTCGCTCTCGATGATCATGTTGTGCAAGATGACACAGCAAGTCATGATCTCCCACATTTGCTCGCTCTCGATGATCATTTGATCTCTCCTCATCCGAGTCCATCGCCGAGACAGTCAAAACCCCAAACACCTTGCGCTCGGTGGGCGTGTACTCGCCGTTAAACCGCGCCTCCGCGGCCGGAAACGCCCAGCTGCTGCGGGAGGGGCTGCCGCGGCGAAGCGTTGCTATTTTCCGGCGGGGAATGGCTATCTAGCGGAGTAGGCCGGCGGCCGTCGCCGGGATATAGCTAGTGGTGGCCGAGGGCGCGGGGGGTGCGAGGCGAGTCGGGGAAGAAAACCTTGACTTTTCCTCTGTCGGTGTGGGCCAGGCGTGCTTTTCCCTAGCGCCGGAGCCCCCAACGGCTCCCCAGCGCGCCGGGTTCGGCCTGTGACCGCCGTGCGGAAAAAAGGTCCGAACCGGCGATTTTCGACGTCCTAGGGACGTGACTGGGCCGTTTTTTTGGCGCCGGCGCCGAAAAAGTTGCCTGGAAGGGCCTGTTGGAGACGCGGCTGAAGATGCCCTAACAAGCTCGACCTTTTTCTAGCTTAGCCCGATCTCACCATCAGATCAGATGCTCCATCCAACAAACAGAATCAACCTACCGGTGTAGCAAGCACGTGACGTGCCACCACTCATCCCAGCACTGACTGTAGAGAGTGCTTCCCTGAGTCATAACCGAGGGAAAATATCCAATGATACCAGCCTCGCATTTCTCTCATCTTTTTCGTACTACCAGCGCAAAAATCGCACTTCTATGCGGCAGTTCTTATATTACTGGCAAATCCATTCACATCACACAACTGTACGCACACACTTATTTTTTCCGTGGAATTCCAGAGCGAGCATTCAACGAAAGGGAGGAGCAACACGCATATCGGCCGGTCGACATCTCCGAGGCCCTTTCGAACTTGTTTAAACAACCGGCACCAATTAAAAGACGACGGTGAGGGCAGGCGTCGTCGTCAGCTCGGGCTCAGCCCACCATCCGCGAGCAAATCCGAGGCGGTACGGTGGACTGATTGGAAGGTGGGAGAGACTTTTGTGCCGTGCGGCACACCACCGTCTGTCTTTGATTTCGAAGAAGGGGTCAAAGAAAGGGTGCGCCCAACCGAACCGCACATGCCCAGCCGAGTGGGGAATGAACTCCAAGCAACAGCGAAGAAATTGATCGCAGATCGGCTGGCGTAGGACACGGTTCGATTGCTACGTGCGACAGCATCCATGTAGATAGATGTTGGTCTCGCTCTCGCGTGTCTGGTGAGTGCCCCTGCACGCATCCCTGGCACACGGCGACGGCGATTTGTTTGCTTCGTGCACCTAAATTCTTTTCTTTTCACGTGGCTTCTCAGGACGACCCTGGGCGCACGGAAGCCCCCTGCTAATTCCGCAAAGACCATCCTCCCGTTTCCCTGCCAAGTTCACAGCATGTGCCGAGACGATAATAGTAGGAGTCTTGCCTGGCTGGTCTTTAGCTTGAACCACCAGGGATATTTAGTAGTAATAGCTGGTAACGCTGACCTAGCTATTTGCCAGATTCCGGAGCCAGACCAGACTCCTACAATGGCCGGCTCCGAAGTCACAAGTCTTTGCTTGCTTATACCGAACTAAAGAAAAAAAGAAAAATATCTTTAATGGTAGTTGGAACATGCAACAATGGATAAGAAGAAGAAAGCAGGAATAAATGGTGCGCGGGCTTTCTTGGTTGTCTGCTCACGCTACTGCCCATACTGACTGACCACTACGCTGGTGGAATCCACGCTATCCCAAACGGCAACGCACATCTTCATCACTTTTTGCTCCCATCTTTTCCATACAACTAAGCAATTTCCCCGTGGATAACTTAGAAATTTGCAACCACCTTGCATTTGCAGCCAGTAGAGACAGTTGACACTGACACTACTCTTACAAGCAGCAAGAATGCAAAGTCTGATCATGACCAAACAAACACATTACCACCATTGGAGAGGATGGTTGGTGCAAAGGCTGACCTAAGGCTTGCATGTGAGGAGCAAGTAGGCCAGCCACCGGATCATAATTAGTCCAGACTTGCAAAGGAGCAAGAAATATGCCAAGAATGTCCCACGGAATAAACTCATGTTAAATGTCAAGGCTAGATGGAATGTACCGAGAATATTGATAATTATTCTATCTGAGTATCTACAGCTTCCTTCCCAAGTAAGGTGGAAGAAAAATTAACCAGCCGATACAGGATGAACTACATGTCCACTCTCAGATTATCAAGACATGACTAAACTCTCCCGAGCTCCCAACGCAAGAGCGGAGAATGCATGCAAAGCAAAGGCTTAACTTATTGCATCCAGCGCGACTCTCGCAACTTCAAGGATAACTCTCCATCAGAGGTGAAGAAGGTGTTTATGTTCAAAAATATGGTTTTGGTCCTGGCAACCAAGTTCAGCTGCTTCCTTTTGGACCAGCTTGACATGGCGACAAATTCATCAAGTGAGGAAAAACATCACAGAAGAATCAGCGCCGGCCGAGTACCCTACTTCTAATGTTATTCCTTGACTTCACCATAGGTTGCCTGGTGTTACTCTTAGGCTTTGGTATGTCCCCCAGCTCCATTACTTGTATCGTGCGCTGCTTCTTAGCTGTGGCCGATGGAAGAGTACAGTTAGGTAAACCACAAGATCATAGATGTGAAGAAAGAAAATATTGCGATAGAAAGACAACACGAACCATTTTCAGCTTCTTGGTAACGTTCCTGGAGCCTACGCTTGGCTGCTTCCAACCTTACGTTGCTTTCCAAGCCATCCTGGGTCTTTGGCCTTGCCGACTCTAACCTGACTCCTGATGAAGGCTGTGCACGAAGCCTTGATTTCTGGAGTCAAAGGATAGATATAAGTCACGAGATCTTAAGCATCATCATAGCTTAAGTCTCAGTAACATGTGATACTTACATCCACATGACCCATTGTAGGTTTTCTTTCGACACCGAAGTGTTCCTGGGTCTGTTTGTACTTCATCTCACCGATGGGCTTCTGTTGAGTAGCTGCCTTCATTGGTCTCATAGATCCAGAATCAGAACTCAGGGGCCTGGATTGCTTGTTGAGCATGCCTTGGGGCTTGGCTTGCAAATTTGAACCTTGAGGTCTTTGCTGGTTTGTATGCCTCATTGGTGGTTCTTGCCTTGTCAATTCTGGCCTCCGGAACTGATCTCTTTCAACAGTTCCAACAGGTCGAGTAAGTTCTGGTTTTGACACAGTTGAATGGTTTGCAGGCCTCCTGCCATTGTTTTCCCTCTTGTTTCCAATGCGAGCATCATTGTTGTGTCTCAAGTCTGTCATAATATAATGTTAGTTATCACACAATCTATGGAGTGCTAGCATAGCAAGGGAAAACTAAGCAATTTGGGTGGTTGTACTCACTTCCATCTTCATCCATTTCGTCAAAGAACTTCAGGTTGCAAAGGCGAACAGGCAAAGTAACAATGGAAGTTAATTAGCTTATTGTTCAGCACTAAAACAATTCAGATAGCAAGAGTGGATATATTAGTACCTCAGAGAGTTGAATGGCAGTAGTCTCAGGTGCAAAGAATGCTCCTTCATCCAAAGGTGGAGAAGGAAGGCCTTCTTCTTCATCATCATCATCCACAACAGAAGGGTTTGAAGTTCCTGGGGAGTTGTCTACAGGTAAAAGCAGCAATAATATAGTAAGCTAAGAGGCTTGCAACTGAGCATTCATTCACTCAGAATTAACTCTGAAACTGATGGATGAAATAATGTAACATTGAACAAATTCAGATCCTTTACCTGCAAGGGCAACGTTGGTAGTACTGACCCACTCATCAACCAAAATTTTCCAATCCCTGGAAACACAAAAGGTAACTGAAGATGTCAACAATAGTTTACAAGATTGCTTTGGACTCATGCTAACAAGGTAATTTTCTCATTTTTCTTTGGGATGGTGAACAAAGGTAAATGGTGACTATGTAGCAGTGCAGATGGACTGGTACTAGTCAAAAAAAAAATCAGAACATGAGAGAAGTAATTTGCCTCACTGAACTCTTCAAATTCAAGCATGAACTAGTTCTATAAAGCCAAACTAGATAAAAGTTCATGAAGCTTACTGAATGAGAGCCAGCGCGAGGTGACGAATCTGCTGCGAGCTGTGCTTCCGAAGGCCATTAACAGCCCTCCCAATCTCAGTAGCCTACGATGAACAGCCCCAAAGATAAGCAAACCAAATAGCAACAAAACCAGATATCTCATATGTGGTATGCAAAATAGGTACCCTAAGCGTGGAGACGGACAATTGCATCAGCTGCAGCCTCCTAAGTGAGTCGAACAGAGTAGCATCCGACTGCAAGACACCGTTTGTGTTTTAGTTCAGAATCAATGCTAAGTGCTCACTGGAGTAGACAAATAACAGGTTTGGCAATGAACACAGATAGGAGTCCATACATGGTCTTGCTTGTGCAGGAGGAGCTCCTTGATGCGGAGGACCTCCCCAACGATCTGCGACTCCTCATCGATCTCGTTGGTGAGGGCCTCCAGCTCCTCAGCCTCCGGGTCGTCGTCTTCAGCGTGGTGGTCCTCCTCCGCCGGTGCGGCCGCGTCCTGCTCCTCCTCCTCCTCCTCGTCGTCGTTGTCGTCATCATAGTTGTGGCCGTAGTTGCTGGCGGCGGCGCGGCGGAGGCGCTCGTCGTCCTCCGAGTCGGAGTCTTCATCCTCGCTGATGCCGCCGCCGAGCGCCCCACCCCCGGGCGCGCCGAGGCTGCTGCTATCGACCTTGGACTCCTTCTCGGGGACGCGGCGCACGCTGCCCTTGTCCTCCGCGACGGCGGGCGTGGCGGGGGGGACGGAGCCGGTGCTGGCGGTGCAGCCGTGGCAGGAGGGGCGGGCGAGGAGCGCGTTGAAGAGGCGCTCGGCTATGCGGTCGCGGCGGCGCAGGAACTCCTGCGGCTCGTCGGCGGCGGCGACGAGGATGGCCTTCTCGATGGTCTCGCAGATGCTGACGCCGGCGCCCCGGAAGAAGCCGCGCCACCGGTCGAGCCCGTCGTCGGCCATCGCCCCCGAGATCGCGACCCCGACAGACGGGAACAAACAGCTAGCACTACTAGAAGAACCGATGCTCCGCCGATTACCTCGGGCGGGTTCCTTGCGAAATTATTACTACGCCGCGGCCGAGAATCTAATCCCAGCCCCCGATCGCGAATCCGATGCCCCCCGGAATCCGCCGATCGTGAAAGCGAAATTCGCCAAAAAAATCAAATCGACGAACGGGGCGAGCGAGCAGAAAACGAATCGGGCCGAAACGAATCGAGGAAACCGAGTCGAGTTGGGTTGTGTTTCCCTTCGTTGGTTGCTTGGCCCCCAAGTGCCGGTTTCCTTGCGGATTTCTGCGGCGGCAGGAAGAACCTTACCAAATCCTATCTGGCCCTTGCGGAAAGGGGGAGGTAGGGTGGGGTAGGGCTGGGCGTGGGAGGGGTAGGAGGAAGAAGACGGTGCGGCTCGGCTGGGCTGGGGGGAGAAGGCGAGGCTCGCGAGGGCGATGCAAACACCAGGAAGGGTCGGGGCGGAGATGGGGACGGGGCGGGGCGGGTGGATAGGGACGCGGATGGCAGGGTACGCTACGCGACCCGAGCCCACGAGGACTACGAGCACCGGCACGCACGCACGCACAGCGCAGCTAACTGAACAAGAGCTACTCCCGCCCCGTGGGCCCAAAAGGCCAAAATACGCGCGGTAAAACAAACCGGGTCGCGTCACCGGTTCGCTTCGCTTCGCTTCTTTTCCTTCGGCAAGCGCGATCCCTCCTTTTCCTTCTGCAGGAGCGGGGCGACGCGGCGGCCTCGTGGTGGCTTCTTTGGTTTGACCCCCCCGAGTCGACATGCACTCTCTTTCTCCCGCCTCCCCTCACCTCCCCTGGTTTTGTTTAGCAGTATAGTTTGGTACTGGCATTAACTACTTCGATCGCTGCCCATGATTTACTCCATTATTATCGGCAGTGCCAATTGATTGGCTAATTTCCTTCTCATCTCACCAGATATCCCTCCAGATCAATCAAACATAAATGTTCACTACTCCATTACTGAAATGATTTTGGTTTGGGGCAGTGGTTCTTTTCGAATCGAAATAAACCTATGATAGCAACATCCTGGACCCCACCACGGGTCCGTGAAAGCTCGGTTACCTTCTGTAGACTCTAGTGTAGTTTTCTCTTTTAGCTGCAGCAGGGGTGGCTCGTTGCGGTTAACGCCCTTGGCTCAGCTCCAGCGGTTGCTTCCAAAATGGCCCAGGCAACCGTATCCCCGGGTTGTTCCAGCCAGGGATTCTCGACGCGCAAGTGGCATGTGTTTCTTGCTTCCTTTCGGAAGGAATATGTGGCTCTTGCCATCTCTAGCTCAGCTCGGTGCACCACAGACTTTTCACTACTTCAGTTGTGAGCTTGTGGCTGCCTCTCCTCTGGGGCAAACTGCACGGCAAGAGCAGAAAAACGGTGCGTAGTAAACGTGGTTAGTCATGAGTTGAGGTATTTTTTTCATAGGCTATATTTTTCTTCCTCTGTTTTTTTTACAAGGTACTCCCTCCGTAAAGAAAGATAAAAGCGTTTAGATCACTACTGTACAGAGAGATTGATTTTTCCTTCTTCCTCTATGAATGAGAAGACTGCCAACTCTCCGGTGTACTCTCCAAGAAAATAACCCACCGTAGAATAAAGTAGGAAAATAAATCATGTTTAAGCATATCAAAGTTGTATTGTGTTTGTTTGGCATGTCAAACTGAATACGTTTTTTTAACTGCAAATTGTACAACGTTGGTGCAAAAACTTGTGAATTCATTCGGAACTCCTCAGCGATTGGTTGTTTTCGAGTTTCAACAACACTCGGCTACCTCAATGACCAAGAAGATTCGGTTAATTCAATGAAAATCGGGCAAACGTAATCAGGGGCGTAGCAAGGTCTAGGTTGCTCGGGTCGTGGCTTACAAAATGTTCGTTGATTGTGGTACTTTTTGTGCACTGTACAACACTGTACATAATGATGCTATAGTTATAAGTGTTCGCTCGTGTCTTAGGCTGATCCTGGCTACAACACCTGTTACAATCACCCGATTTTCATTTAATTAATCGGCCGACCTGGTTACCTGCAAAGACTTACACTCTCGAGAAGAGAGTGTTCGTCGAGACCAACTACAAAGAGTCATTCCCATCAATTATCACCCTCGATCCGATAACTGTGACTTCACCACAAAACGCCCACCAAAAGAGGCATCATCTTCAATAGTTGCCCGAGACCCATGTTGGAGTGTGCAATAGACATTGAACGCAGAACACCTACCTACCTCCTCCCCAATGATCCTCCTGAGCAACATGGGCGGAAACCCTACCACCACCTTAGGTCGGCCATCTATGCTCTTGAGCCGTTACGATGGCGACTGACCTCTCCAGTCGCATCCAAAGGAAACAGGTAGACCCCAATGGTTTAGAGTGGTGGCGGTATGTTTTCCCTGACGTCGACCATCCCCTACCAATGAGGCTCTAGCTATCGGTAGCGCGACTCGTTCCAGATCCCAGCCTAAGCTTTTGTCTAGGCACTCTCATGGTGGCACCCCGATACGTCTCCAATGTATCTATAATTTTTGATTGCTCCATGCTATTATATTATCCGTTTTGGATGTTTATGTTCTTTACTTTACACTTTTATATCATTTTTGGGACTAACCTACTAACCGGAGGCCCAACCCGAATTGCTGGTTTTTTGCCTATTTCAGTGTTTCGAAGAAAAGGAATATCAAACAGAGTCCAAACGTAATGAAACCTTTGGGAGCGATCTTTTTGGAACAAACACAATCCAGGAGACTTGGAGTGGACGTCAAGAAGCAGCCAAGGCGGCCATGAGGGTGCCTGGCACGCCCTAGAGGTGTGGGCGCGCCCCCCACCCTCGTGGGCCCCTCGTGGCTCCACCGACCTACTTCTTCCTCCTATGTATATCTACGTACTCCGAAAACATCCTGGAGCACCACAAAAACCTATTTCCATCGCCGCAACCTTCTGTACCTGTGAGATCCCATCTTGGAGCCTTTTTCGGCGCTCCACCGGAGGGGAATCGATCACGAAGGGCCTCTACATCATCGCCAAGGCCTCTCCTATGAGTTGTCAATAGTTTACCACAGACCTTCGGGTCCATAGTTATTAGCTAGATGACTTCTTCTCTCTCTTTGAATCTCAATACAAAGTTCTCCTCGATCTTCTTGGAGATCTATTCGATGTAACTCTTTTTGCGGTGTATTTGTCGAGATCCGATGAATTGTGGGTTTATGATCAAGTTTATCTATAAGAAATATTTGAATCTCCTCTGAATTCTTTTATGTATGATTTGTTATCTTTGCAAGTCTCTTCGAATTATCAGTTTGGTTTGGCCTACTAGATTGATCTTTCTTGCAATGGGAGAAGTGCTTAGCTTTAGGTTCAATCTTGCGGTGTCCTTTCCCAGTGACAGCAGGGGCAGCAAGGCACGTATTGTATTGTTTCCATCGAGGATAAAAAGATGGGGTTTATATCATATTGCTTGAGTTTATACCTCTACATCGTGTCATCTTGCCTAATGTGTTACTCTGTTCTTATGAACTTAATACTCTATATGCATGCTGGATAGCGGTCGATGTGTGGAGTAATAGTAGTAGATGCAGGCAGGAGTCGGTCTACTTGTTGCGGACGTGATGCCTATATACATGATCATGCCTAGATAATCTCATAACTATGCACTTTTCCATCAATTGCTCGACAGTAATTTGTTCACCCACCGGAATACTTATGCTATCTTGAGAGAAGTCACTAGTGAAACCTATGGCCCCCGGGTCTATCTTTTATCATATAAGTTTCCGATCTACTTTATTTTGCAATCTTTACTTTCCAATCTATATCATAAAAATACCAAAAATATTTATCTTATCTTATTATCTCTATCAGATCTCACTTTCGCAAGTGATCGTGAAGGGATTGACAACCCCTTTATCGCGTTGGTTGCGAGGTTCTTGTTTGTTTGTTTGTGTAGGTACGAGGGACTTGTGAGGAGCCTCCTACTGGATTGATACCTTGGTTCTCAAAAACTGAGGGAAGTACTTACGCTACTTTGTTGCATCACCCTTTCCCCTTCAAGGAAAAACCAATGCAGTGCTCAAGAGGCAGCAAGAAGCATTTCTGGTGCCATTGCCGGGGAGGTCTTCGCTCAAGTCAAGACATACCAAGTACCCATCACAAACTCATCTCCCTTGCATTACATTATTTGCCATTTGCCTCTCGTTTTCCTCTCCCCCACTTCACCCTTGTCGTTTTACTCGCCCTCTCTTTCTCGTTCGCCTCTCTCTTTCGCTTGCCTTTTGTGTGCTTGTGTGTTGGATTGCTTGTCATGATGGCTCAAGATAATACTAAATTGTGTGACTTTTCCAATACCGATAATAATGATTTCTTTAGCACTCCGATTGCTCCTCTTAATGATGCTGAATCTTGTGAAATCAATGTTGCTTTGTTGAATCTTGTTATGAAAGATCAATTCTCCGCCTTCCTAATGAAGATGCCGCTACTCATCTAAACAACTTTGTTGATTTGTGTGATATGCAAAAAAATACACGGATAGTGATATTGTTAAATTGAAGTTATTTTCGTTTTCACTTAGAGATCATGTTAAAACTTGGTTTTCGTCTTTGCCTAAAAACAGTATTGATTCATGGAATAAGTGCAAAGATGCTTTTATCTCTAAGTATTTTCCTCCCGCTAAGATCATCTCCCTTAGAAACGATATTATGAATTTTAAGCAACTTGATCATGAACATGTTGCACAATCTTGGGAGAGGATGAAATTAATGATACGTAATTGCCCTACACATGGTTTGAATTTGTGGATGATCATACAAATTTTTTATGCCGGATTCAATTTTGCTTCTAGAAATCTTTTAGATTCGGCCGCGGGAGGCACTTTTATGGAAATCACTTTAGTAGAAGCTACTAAACTCCTAGATAATATTATGGTTAATTATTCTGAATGGCACACCGAAAGATCTATTAGTAAAAAAGTTCATGCGACGGAAGAGATTAATATTTTGAGTAGAAAGATGGATGAACTTATGAAATTGTTTTCTAATAAGAGTGCTCCTATTGATCCCAATTATATGCATTTGTCTACTTTGATTGAGAATAATAATGAATCTATGGATGTGAATTTTGTTGGTAGGAATAATTTTGGTAACAACGCGTATAGAGGAAACTTTAATCCTAGGCCGTTCCCTAGTAATTCCTCTAATAATTATGGTAATTCCTACAACAATTCTTATGGAAATTTTAATAAGATGCCCTCTGATTTTGAGAATAGTGTTAAAGAATTTATGATCTCTCAAAAGAATTTCAATGCTTTACTTGAAAAAAAATTGCTTAAAGTTGATGAATTGGCTAGGAACGTCAATAGAATTTCTCTTGATGTTGATTCTTTGAAACTTAGATCTATTCCACCTAATAATGATATCAATGAGTCTCTCAAAGCCATGAGAATTTCCATTGATGAGTGCAAAGAAAGAACCGCTAGGATGCGTGCTAAGAAAGATTGCTTTGTAAGAGCATGTTCTTCAAGTTTCCATGATAATAATGATGAAGATCTAAAAGTGATTGACGTGTCCCCTATTAAATCTTTGTTTTGCAATATGAATCTTGATAATGATGGGACTGGAGATGAGTCAACTTTAGTTAAAAGGCGTCCTAATGATTCAGAGTTTTTAGATCTTGATGCTAAATTTGGTAAAAGTGGAATTGGAGAGGTCAAAACTTTACATAGCAATGAACCCACTATCTTGGATTTCAAGGAATTTAATTATGACAATTGTTCTTTAATAGATTGTATTTCCTTGTTGCAATCCGTGTTGAATTCTCCTCATGCTTATAGTCAAAATAAAGCTTTTACCAAACACATCGTTGATGCTTTGATGCAATCTTATGAGGAAAAACTCTAATTGGAAGTTTCTATCCATAGAAAACTTTATGATGAGTGGGAACCTACTATTAAAATTAAAATTAAAGATCATGAATGCTATGCTTTGTGTGATTTGTGTGCTAGTGTTTCCACGATTCCAAAAACTTTATGTGATGTGCTAGGTTTCCGTGATTTTGATGATTGCTCTTTAAACTTGCACTTTGCGGATTCCACTATTAAGAAACATATGGGAAGGATTAATGATGTTCTTATTGTTGCAAATAGGAATTATGTGCCCGTAGATTTCGTCGTTCTTGATATAGATTGCAATTTTTCATGTCCTATTATTCTTGGTAGACATGTCCTTAAAACAATTGGTGCAGTTATTGATATGAAGGAAGGAAATATTAGATTCCAATTTCCATTAAGGAAAGGCATGGAACACTTTCCTAGAAAGAAAATCAAATTACCTTATGAATCTATTATGCGAGCCACTTATGAATTGAATACAAAGGATGGCAATACTTAGATTTATTCTCGCTTTTATGCCTAGCTAGGGGCGTTAAACGATAGCACTTGTTGCGAGGCAACCCAATTTTATTTTTATTCCTTGCTTTTTGCTTCTACTCCCTCAATTCCTAAATATAAGTCTTTGTAGGAATTTCACTATGAACCGCATACGGATGTATCTAGATGCATTTTAGAGTATAGATTCACTCATTTTACTGTGTATGTGGTCTATAGTGAAATCTCTCCAAAGACTTATATTTAGGAACGAAGGGAGTATTTAGTAATAAATAATTCATATAGCCTCAGTTTAGATGTGGTTTTATGTTTTAATTAGTGTTTGTGCCAAGTAGAACCTATAGGATCATCTTGGGTGATAATAATTTGATTTTGCTGAAAAATAGAAACTTCTGCCCGCACCAGAATAATTTTAATAAATCACAAAAAACGTGATTTTTAGTTGATTCTTTTTACAGTATATCAGTAGACAAATTGCCTAGGACTTCCTATTTTGGTAGGATTTTTAGAGTTCCAGAAGTATTCGAAAGTTACAGATTTCTACAAATTGTTCTGTTTTTGACAGATTCTGTTTTTCGTGTGCTGTTTGCTTATTTTGATGGATCTATGGCTAGTATAGGGGGGTATGAACCATAGAGAAGTTGGAATACAGTAGGTTTAACACCAATATAAATAAATAATGAGTTAATTATAGTACCTTAAGTGGTGGTTTTTCTTTCTTGCACTAACGGAGCTTATGAGATTTCCTGTTGAGTTTTCTGTTATGAAGTTTTCAAGTTTTGGGTATAGATTTGATGGACTATAAAATAAGGAGTGTCAAGAGCCTAAACTTGGGGATGCCCATGGCACCCCAAGATAATTCAAGGACAACCAAAAGCCTAAGCTTGGGGATGCCCCGAAAGGCATCCCCTCTTTCGTCTTCGTCTATCGGTAACTTTACTTGGAGCTATATTTTTATTCGCCACATGATATGTGCTTTGCTTGGAGCGTCTTGTATGATATGAATCTTTGATTTTTAGTTTACCACAATCATCCTTGATGTACACACCTTTTGGGAGAGACACACATGATTTGGAATTTATTAGAATACTCTATGTGCTTCACTTATATCTTTTGAGCTAGATAATTTTTGCTCTAGTGCTTCACTTATATCTTTTTAGAGCACGGCGGTGGTTTTATTTTGTAGAAATTTTTGATCTCTCATGCTTCACTTATATTATTTTGAGAGTCTTTTAGAACATCATGGTATTTGCTATGGTTATAAAATTGGTCCTAGAATGATGGGCATCCAAGTTGGGTATAATAAAAACTATCATAGAAAGTGAATTGGATGCTATGATCAATTTGATGCTTGATAATTGTTTTGAGATACAGAGGTGGTGATATTAGAGTCATGCTATTTGGGTAGTTGTGAATTTAAGAAATACTTGTGTCGAAGTTGGCAAGTCCCGTAGCATGCACGTATGGTAAAAGTTGTGTAACAAATTTTTAGCATGGGCTGCTCTTTTGATTGTCTTCCTTATGAGTGGAGGTTGGGGTCGCGCGATGGTTAACTCCTACCAACCCTTCCCCTAGGAGCATGTGTAGTAGTACTTTGCTTCGAGGGCTAATAAACTTTTGCAATAAGTATATGAGTTCTTTATGACTAATGTGAGTCCATGGATTATACGCACTCTTACCCTTCCATCATTGCTAGCCTCTTCGGTACCATGCATTGCCCTTTCTCACCTTGAGAGCTGGTGCAAACTTCGCCGGTGCATCCAAACCCCGTGATACGATACGCTCTATCACATATAAACCTCCTTATATCTTCCTCAAAACAGCCACCATACCTACCTATTATGGCATTTCCATAGTCATTCCGAGATATATTGTCATGCAACTTTCCACCGTTCCGTTCATCATGACATGTTTCATCATTGTCATATTGCTTTTGCATGATCATGTAGTTGACATCGTATTTGTGGCAAAGCCACCTTCATAATTTTTCATACATGTCGCTCTTGATTCATTGCATATCCTGGTACACCGCCGGAGGCATTCATATAGAGTCATATTTTGTTCTAGTATCGAGTTGTAATTCATGAGTTGTAAATAAATAGAAGTGTGATGATCATCCTTATTAGAGCATTATCCCCTATATGAAAAAAAGAAAGGCCAAGTAAAAAAAATTAAAGGCCAAAAAAAAGAGAAAGGCCAAATAGAAAAAATAAAATAAAAAAGGGGGACAATGTTACTATCTTTTTCCACACTTGTGCTTCAGAGTAGCACAATGATCTTCATATAGAGAGTCTCCTGTGTTGTCACTTTCATATACTAGTGGGAATTTTTCATTATAGAATTTGGCTTGTATATTCCAACGATGGGCTTCCTCAAAATGCCCTAGGTTTCCATGAGCAAGCAAGTTGGATGCACACCCACTTAGTTTCTTTTGTTGAGCTTTCATACATCTATAGCTCTAGTGCATCCGTTGCATGGCAATCCCTACTCCTCATGTTGACATCAATTGATGGGCATCTCCATAGCCCGTTGATTAGCCTCGTCAATGTGATACTTTCTCCTTTTTTGTCTTCTCCACACAACCTCAATCATCATATTCTATTCCATCCATAGTGCTATATTCATGGCTTACGCTCATGTATTGCGTGAGAGTAAAAAAAGCTGAAGCGCGTTAAAAAGTATGAACCAATTGCTTGGCTGAAACCGGGGTTGTGCATGATGGGAGTATTTTGTGTGACAAAAATGAAACATAGCCAAACTATCTGATTTTGTAGGGATAAACTTTCTTTAGCCATGTTATTTTTGAAGACATGATTGCTTTATTAGTATGCTTGAAGTATTATTACTTTTATGTCAATATGAACTTTTATCTTGAATCATTTGGATCAGAAAATTCATGCCACAATAAAGAAAATGACATTGAGAAATATGCTAGGTAGCATTCCATATCAAAAATTGTATTTTTATCATTTACCTACTCGAGGACGAGCAGGAATTAAGCTTGGGGATGCTTGATACGTCTCCAACGTATCTATAATTTTTTATTGCTCCATGCTACTATATTACCCGTTTTGGATGTTTATGGGCTTTACTTTACACTTTTATACCATTTTTGGGACTAACCTACTAACCAGAGGCCTAGCCCGAATTGCTGTTTTTTTGCCTACTTCAGTGTTTCGAAGAAAAGGAATATCAAACGGAGTCCAAATGGAATGAAACCTTCGGGAAAGATCTTTTTGGAACAAACGCAATCCAGGAGACTTGGAGTGGACGTCAAGAAGCAGTCGAGGCGGCCATGAGGGTGCCTGGCACGCACTAGGGGGTGGGCGCGCCCCCCACCCTCGTGGCTCCACCGACCTACTTCTTCCTCCTATATATATTTACGTACCCCAAAAACATCCACGAGCACCACAAAAACCTATTTCCACCACCACAACCTTTTATACCCATGATATCCCATCTTGGAGCCTTTTCCAGCGCTCCGTCGGAGGGGGAATCGATCACAGAGGGCCTCTACTTCATTGCCAAGGCCTCTCCTATGAGTTGAGAGTAGTTTACCACAGACCTTCGGGTCCATAGTTATTAGCTAGATGGCTTCTTCTCTCTCTTTGAATCTCAATGCAAAGTTCTCCTTGATCTTCTTGGAGATCTATTCGATGCAACTCTTTTTGCGGTGTGTTTGTTGAGTTCCGATGAATTGTGGGTTTATGATCAAGTTTATCTATGAGAAATATTTGAATCTCCTCTGAATTCTTTTATGTATGATTTGTTATCTTTGCAAGTCTCTTCAAATTATCAGTTTGGTTTGGCCTACTAGATTGACCTTTCTTGCAATGGGAGACGTGCTTAGCTTTGGGTTCAATCTTGCGGTGTCCTTTCCCACTGACAGCAGGGGCAGCAAGGCACGTATTGTATTGTTGCCATCGAGGATAAAAAGATGGGGTTTATATCATATTGCTTGAGTTTATCCCTCTACATCATGTCATCTTGCCTAATGTGTTACTCTGTTCTTATGAACTTAACACTCTAGATGCATGCTGGATAGCGGTCGATGTGTGGGGTAATAGTAGTAGATGCAGGCAGGAGTCGGTTTACTTGTTGCAAACATGATGCCTATATACATGATCATGCCTAGATAATCTCATAACTATGCACTTTTCTATCAATTGCCCGACAGTAATTCGTTCACCCACCGTAATACTTATTCTATCTTGAGATAAGTCACTAGTGAAACCTATGGCCCCCGGGTCTATATTTTATCATATAAGTTTCTGATCTACTTTATTTTGCAATCTTTACTTTCCAATCTATATCATAAAATACCAAAAATATTTATCTTATCTTATTACCTCTATCAGATCTCACTTTCACAAGCGGTCGTGAAGGGCTTGACAACCCCTTTATCGCGTTGGTTGCAAGGTTCTTGTTTGTTTGTGTAGGTACGAGGGACTTGTGAGGAGCCTCCTACTGGATTGATACCTTGGTTCTCAAAAATTTAGGGAAATACTTACACTACGTTGCTGCATCACCCTTTCCTCTTCAAGGTAAAACCAACGCAGTGCTCATGAGTTAGCACACCCCCCATGTCTCCGACTAGTAGTGACACGACTTATTATGCATATTGGTGAAGTATTCCAACCATGGGCATTCTTGTGGCAAGGTGAAGGGCAACACGATGCTTGATCTGGAAAGGCCTCTGTCCTTGATCCAATGCATGGTTGATATGGCCCCTGTGGGCAAATGGACAGGATGAGCTTGCCCCTGTAGGGCATTCAATGATAGTGGAGCATCGAACAGAACGATTGGTTCTGGGCTAGGGTAATGTAGACTAACGAGGTAAAGCGGGTTTTGATTGATGAGGATGGTGCATACGAATTTAGTACCTTGTTGAAGTCACCATGATTATGTTGAGCTCATATCCCCATCACATGGTGCGCTGAAAGAAACCCTGGATCCAAGACCTCTCGGATCGAATGATGTCGACACTCACTGTCATGACCCTCTTGGGACATCATCTTTTGAGGTGGAACTAGTTGGACGAACTAGAGACATGGTTGTTGAGGTAGTGGCTACTGCGGTTCCTTAGCATGGCGATTTGTTTTACATTCATGCTGACAAACTATCGAGTTGGATCCTGGTGTAGGTCTCGACAATGGGCCTCGACGATGTGTTTGATCGGGCCTTCCATGCTTCTCAAGTCATGCTCGACTTAGAGCTTTCATTGAGTAGTCTAGGCAGCAACAGTGATGCATGAAAGGTGGTCGTCCATGGTAGTCTTAGTTGGTGCAATCCTGGCCTTTTTCTCCTTTTTTTTGCTTTAAAGCTTGTTGTCAAAATCAGAACGGTCTATTGTTGTTGACGCGTGTGGTCGACTATTTGCCATGGGTCGGAGTGGGTCTCGTGCAAATGTTGCGATGATAGCTTGTTTAATGGTCGTCTACAATGAATTCGTGGTTTTTTTAAACCTACAATGAGTTCAGGGTTGCTGCATCAAGGCGATGGGTGATGACACTGGCGCTTGTGGTTGGCCTAAGGGCATTTCCAACGGCAACCTAAAAAAATCCTCTCGCATCCGTCCGCGGACAGGGGGACCAGTCCGCGAACACGGATGCAGGAGGACGCCATCCAACGCTAGCCGCATACACTTCAAACTCCTTGTACGTGCATCTAGTGTACCGCTAGTTGGTTTTGGTGTGTTGATGACAAACATGGTTGGGGGACTAATGTGTTTGTGAGAATTGCAGGATAACACATGTAGTAGTCCCTCATTGATTCAGTTTACCTACCAGAGATGACCCCTAAAAATGTATGAAGACATTGAAGACAATGGTGGCTCGTGAAGACATTCACGTTGAAGAGAATGACGACGAAGACATTCACTTGAAGACTTTGGAGTGCGAAGGCATACTTTCTTTCGTAGTTTCCTTTTCTTCTTTCTTGAGTCATAGGAACCACCGTACTATTAAGTGGGGTCCAAGTGAACAAAGTCAGTTGGCTGAAGTGATGCTCAACCAAATACTATGTATTCGAGCGAAGACGATGAGAGCAAATCTTATCCAAAGTTGGATGAGTCACCTTTGCTTGTAGCCCAAGCCAAGCTGTTGCATGTGTTTGAAATCCGACCGTTGGACACATGTCGGTTCCTTAGTGACCCAGGGTCATTTCAGACATATCAGGCCGGGTTGCCACTTGGCTATAAATAGCCCACCCCCTACACCATAAATTGGTGGCTGCTCAGAGTTAGTGCATGGCTTTTGACGTTTGAGAGCAACCCACCTCCGAAGCCTTTGAGAGAGAGATCCTTGCGAGGACAAAGCCCAAAACACCCAGAGCCAAAGAGTGTTAGGTGATACGTCTCAAACGTATCTATAATTTTTGATTATTCCATGCTGTTTTATTATCAATCTTGGATGTTTTATAATCATTTTATAGTCATTTTATATCATTTTGGTACTAACCTATTGACATAGCACCAAGTGCCAGTTGTTGTTTTCTGCATGTTTTTTTACATCACATGAAATCAGTATCAGACGGAGTCCAAATGCCACGAAGCTCTACGATGATTTTTTATGGACCAAAAGGAAGAAGTTGGGCCCTAGTTGTACCTGGGGGAGTCCCGAGCAGGGGACAACCCACCAGGGAGAGCCAGGAGGCCCAGGCGCGCCCTGGTGGGTTGTGCCCACCTCGGGTGCCCCCCCCCCCGACCGCCTCTTTGCTCTATAAATACCCCAATATTCCAGAAACCCTAGGAGAGTCGACGAAATATTGATCCAGCCGCCGCAGAGTCCAGAACCACCAGATCCAATCTAGACACCGTCATGGAGGGGTTCACCACTTCCATTGGTGCCTCTCATATGATGCATGAGTAGTTCTTTGTAGACCTACGGGGCTGTAGTTAGTAGCTAGATGGCTTCCTCTCTCTCTCTCTCTCTCTCTCTCTCTCTCTTGATTATCAATACAATGGTCTCTTGGAGATCCATATGATGTAAGTATTTTAGCGGTTTGTTTGTTGGGATCCAATGAACTTTGAGTTTATGGTCAGATCTATGTTTTTATCCATGAAAGTTATTTGAGTCTTCTTTGATCTCTTATATGCATGATTGCTTATAGCCTCGTATTTCTTCTTCGATATTTGGGTTTTGTTTGGCCAACTTGATCTATTTATCTTGCAATGGGAAGAGGTGCCCGGTAGTGGGTTCGATCTTACGGTGCTCGATCCCAGTGACAGAAAGGGAACCGACACGTATGTATCGTTGCTACCAAGGATAACAAGATGAGATCTATATCTGCCACAATAGATAAATGGATCTCGTCTACATCATGTCATCGTTCTTATTGCATTGCTCCGTTTTCTCATGAACTTAATACACTAGATGCATGCTGGATAGCGGTCGATGTGTGAAGTAATAGTAGTAGATGCAGGCAGGAGTTGGTCTACTGATCTTTAATGTGATGCCTATATAATGATCATTGCCTGGATATCATCATGATTATTTGAAGTTTTATTAATTGCCCAGCATTAATTGTTTTCCCACCATTTGCTATTTTTCTCGAGAGAAGCCACTAGTGAAACCTATGGCCCCCGGGTCTCTTTTCATCATATTTGCCTTTGCGGTCTATTTTCTCTTGTGTTTATTTTTAGATATATTAAACCAAAAATACAAAAATACCTTGCTGCAATTTATTTGTTCCGCGATCTATTTAACCTATCTACCACTTTTTACCTCACGTTATTTTCCCACTAGAGGCGTCGTACCCGAAAGGGATTGACAACCCCTTTAACACGTCGGGTTGCGAGTATTTGTTATTTGTGTGCAGGTGTTGTTTACGTGGTGTGAGGAAGTTCTCCTACTGGTTCGATAACCTTGGTCTCATCCCTGAGGGAAATACCTGTTGTCGCTATACTGCATCATTCCTTCCTCTTTGGGGAAATACCGATGTAGCTTCAAGCGACATCAAAAGGAATTTCTGGCATCGTTGCCGGGGAGGATCTTCAACATACTAGGTTCTTAATCACAAATCTCATATCCTTGCAATTTACATTATTCGCCATTTACCTCTCGTTTTCCTCTCCCCCACTTCACAAAAAATTGCCGTTTCATTCACCTCTCTTTTTTTGTTCGCCGTTTTCTTGTCAGATCTATCCTTTTGTTGCAATCATGAGTGATTTCGGTATGGCACCAACAGATGATGGCCTAACTCCTAAATTTGGACATACGAGCAATCTAGATGCTAAAACTTTTATCTTGGGGCAAGGGAATGTTATGGGAAAAGAACGCAGTCAAGAATTTTTCAATTGTGTTGGGAATCTAAGTCTTGATGATGCTCCTATACTTAAAACTACTAGATCTTATGCAGATGCTATTTCAGCACTAGTTCTGAAACTTGAAAGTAGATTTATTTGTACCAATCCTACTTTGCAAAGATTGTTTTTTGAGCTTCCCGACATAAAGAATCCTAGGGCCAAAAAGTTGGCCACTCTCGTTCTTATAAATGAATTCAACTACATAATACAGGAAGCTAGGGAAATCTTTTATTTTTATGGTATGAATCATGAAAAACCCGTGATAGATGAAATTCTTTACAATAGTGATTATGCACTAAGGCATTTGCTTGGGGATAATAAGATCTTTGATGAGAATCTTAAAAAGGAAGTCCCCGTTCTAGATATAATCCAACAAGTTTTTAATAATGTTAATCAACACTACTCTTGGATTGTTGCGGGTAAGGAAAGGGGTTATGATGAAAACCAACTAAGGAATGCTAAAGTTTCCATGGATAATATGTTTTATGTTGTGTTTACAAAACCCCATGATGAAAATACCTCTAAGAAAATTAAGAAGAAAAAGGACGACAAAACTTAGTCCCTTGCTTTATGCCTAGCTAAGGGCATAAAACTATAGCGCTTGTTGGGAGGCAACCCAATGAATAAAATTTATTTTTGCTTTTGGCTTTCTGTTCTTGTGTGTTAACACAATTATGCTACTGGTATGATTGTGTTTTTTGTGTTTTAATTAGTGTTTGTGCCAAGTAAAGCCTTTAGGATCTTCTGGGGTGATAGTTGTTTGATCTTGCTGAAAAGACAGAAACTTTGCGCTCACTTTCATAAATCACAGGAAAGAGCTTTTGCCCTGATTCTTTTTGCAGAAGATTAATATAAAAATTACTCTGGTCTTCCTAATTTGTTAGAATTTTTGGCGTTCCGTAAGTATTCGAAAGTTCCATATTACTACAGACTATTCTGTTTTGACAGATTCTGTTTTCTTTGTGTTGTGTGCTTATTTTGATGGCTCTATGGTTTTCTTTGATGAGTTTTTGCCAAAAAAAGTTGGAATACAGTAGATATAATACAAAAACAAAATAAGAATTGGTTTGACACATCACTTATAGTAGTGGTTTGCTTTCTTTTACTAACGGATCTCACAAGGGTTTTGTTGAGTTTTGTGTGATTGAAGTTTTCAAGTTTTGGGTTATCTTACGATGGATGAAAGAAGGATAGAAGAGACTAAGCTTGGGGATGCCCTGGCATCCCAAGCTATTATCCAAGAATGAGCAACCAACTAAACTTTGGGATGCCCTGAGTTGCATCACCTCTTTCTTCTAACGACCATCGGTATTTTACTGGAGGTTATATTTTTATTCATCACATGATATGCGTTTTGCTTGGAGCGTCTTGTATGATATGTGTCTTTGCTTGTTTTATTTTGTGTTTAAGTCATCAATACTTGCTGGACACACCTATTTGAGAGAGCCAAAATTATGTCATGACTTGTTATAATTGCTCTCTATGCTTCACTTAAATCTTTATGAGCAATGGACTTGCTCTAGTGCTTCACATATATCTTTTTGAGCACGGTGTGATTAGTATTCTTGAATAAATGCTCTCTTGCTTAACTTAGATTTATTTGAGAGTTAGTAAAATTTTGAAGAAATTCTCTCTTGCTTCACTTAAATTATTTTGATAGAAAGAAAATATGTTATGCTCATGATCTTCACTTATAAGTGTTTGGGCTTATGAAAAGCAACACATGAAAATTAGTCCCAAAGTGATAGATATCCAAGAAGGATAAAGAAAGAAAAAAATATGTCATGAAGATCATTGGACAAAATAAACTAGATTCTAAGTAATAATTTTGAGATATGATGATGTGATATGTGAGTTATGTTGATGAGTAACTGTGCTCTAGTAAGAATATTGGTGTTAAGGATTGTGATTCCCTATGCATGCACGAAAGTCAATAGTCATGCAATGAAAATTATATCCTACTTGTGGTGCATTATTTGGTGTTAATTATGCTTAATGCTTTCTTATGAGATTATTCGTTTCTTGGTTGGTCGCTCTCAATCTTTTTGCTAGCCTTCATTTTGCACTAAGTATGACCTCTACTTGCGCATCCAAAACCCTTTAAGCCAGTTTTGCCACATGAGTCCACTATATCTACCTATATGCGGCATTCTTTTGCCGTTCTAAGCAAATTTGCATGTGTCATCTCTAACTTTCAAAATAAACTTCTCTTTTGTGTGTGTGTTTCGCTCGCGGAACGGTAACAGGTGGCTAATATTTTCCATGCTGGATGTGTTATTCTCACGATGAGTGTTTATTCACTTGTCATTGCACGAGAGTAAGGCAAAGGTTTTAGGGATGCCCAGTCCCGAAATGCAAAAAGGAATTTACTTTATGTTGTCAAATAATAAATTCCTTGGAAAGTGTTGGTATGGAGGGCAACCGTGGATACGGCTAGCCATGGAAAGTGAAAGTATGGTGGAAAAAGGAATAAACTTTATTTTCTATTTGGGAACCGCCTATGATATATCTAGCATGGAAAGTGTTGGGAACTCTGAGTCATTTTTTTGGTGGGATGGATACACCTCCCAAAATGTTTTTATCTCTAATTTCTCGCTTTGAGCTCTGGCACCTCTACAAATCCCTACTTCCCTCTGCGAAGGGCCTTTCTTTTACTTTATGCAATTTTTATTTTTGAAATTGAATCTCCATCCTCTCTTATAAAAGCACCAACTAGGAGGCAATATGATCGTACTTAAGTATTGGGTGTAGCTAATATTCGAGTGTCTTTCATGAATATGAAAGGATCAATGTTTGAGCATGTTGGGCTAGGGATAACTTGTTTTAGCATTGATATTTTGAAAGACATGGTTGCTTGTTTATATGCTTGAGTATCTAAATTATTATGTCAAAACTAGACTATTGCTTTGAATCACATAAAAGTCCAAATGTCCATGCTATAAAGAAAATAATATGATATGACATGATAAACATCACTCCACATCAAAAATTCTATTTTTACCACTTACCTACTCGAGGACGAGCAGGAGTTAAACTTGGGGATGCTGCTACGTCTCCAACGTATCTATATTTTTTATTATTCCATGCTACTTTATTGTCAATCTTGGATGTTTTATAATCATTTTATAGTCAATTTATATTATTTATTTGTACTAACCTATTGACATAGTGCCAAGTGCGAGTTGTTGTTCTCTGCATGTTTTTTACATCACAGGAAATCAATATCAGATGGAGTCCAAATACCACGAAGTTTACGATGTTTTTTTATGGACCAAAAGGAAGAAGTTGGGCCCTGGTTGCACCTGGGGGGAGTCCCGAGGAGGGGACAACCCACCAGGGCGCGACAGGAGGCCCAGGCGCGCCCTGGTGGGTTGTGCCCACCTCGGGTGCCCCCCGGACTGCCTCTTCGCTCTATAAATGCCCCAATATTCCAGAAACCCTAGGGGAGTCGACGAAATATTGATCCACCCGCCGCAGAGTCCAGAACTACCAGATCCAATCTAGACACCGTCATGAAGGGGTTCACCACTTCCATTGGTGCCTCTCCTATGATGCGTGAGTAGTTCTTTGTAGACCTATGGGTCTGTAGTTAGTAGCTAGATGGGTTCCTCTCTCTCTCTCTCTTGATTATCAATAGAATGGTCTCTTGGAGATCCATATGATGTAAGTCTTTTGGCGGTGTGTTTGTTGGGATCCAATGAACTTTGAGTTTATGATCAGATCTATGTTTTTATCCATGAAAGTTATTTGAGTCTTCTTTGATATCTTATATGCATGATTGCTTATAGCCTCGTATTTCTTCTCCGACATTTGGGTTTTATTTGGCCAACTTGATCTATTTATCTTGCAATGGGAAGAGGTGCCCGATAGTGGGTTCGGTCTTACGGTGCTTGATCCCAGTGACAGAAAGGGAACCGACATGTATGTATCATTGCTACTAAGGATAACAAGATGAGATCTATATCTTCCGCAATAGATAAACGGATCTGTCTACATCATGTCATCATTCTTATTGCATTACTCCGTTTTCTCATGAACTTAATACACTAGATGCATGCTGGATAGCGGTCGATGTGTGGAGTAATAGTAGTAGATGCAGGCTGGAGTCGGTCTACTAATCTTGGACGTGATGCCTATATAATGATCATTGCCTGCATATTGTCATGATTATTTGAAGTTCTATCAATTGCCCAGCAGTAATTGTTTTCCCACGTTTGCTATTTTTCTCGAGAGAAGCCACTAGTGAAACCTACGGCCCTCGGGTCTCCTTTCATCATATTTGCCTTTGCGATCTATTTTCTCTTGTGTTTATTTTCATATCTATTAAACCAAAAATACAAAAATACCTTGCTGTAATTTATTTGTTCCGTGATCTATTTATCCTATCTATCACTTTTTACCTCGCGTTATTTGCCCACTAGAGGCATCGTACCCGAAAGGGATTGACAACCCCTTTAACACGTCGAGTTGCGAGTATTTGTTATTTGTGTGTAGGTGTTGTTTACGTGGTCTGAGGAGGTTCTCCTACTGGTTCGATAACCTTGGCCTCATCACTGAGGGACCTACCTACCATCGCTATACTGCATCATCCCTTCCTCTTTGGGGAAATACCGACGTAGCTTCAAGCGACATCATTAGGCATCAGTGAAGTCTTTATGTCCGCGTGATCTGAAGACTTGTTACACTTGAGGACTGTGCATACTCCAGCCGGTTAGGCGTCACATTCTGAGGATCCCAGAGTCATTTTGAATTGCCCGTGGACAAGGTCTATGAAGGTTTGGAAGTCTACCTTGAAGACTTACCCGAGTGATGGGGCGAGGACTAAGTGTTCTGAGCTCTAGGGGAATGAGGTGAAGACACAATCTTCTGAGTTTGATCTCAGCCTCCCTAACCAGACGTATAGTTGTCACAACAACTGGAACCGGTCTACCAAATCCTTGTCTTCACCAAGCAACTGGTTCTATCCCCTACACTCCTTACTTTTCAGTGTGTCTTCGTGAAGTCATTGCTTGCCTGCCTGATCCATTTGACTTCACTGTGTGAAGACATATAACTGTTTGGCTTCGTACTATCTTCCATTCTGATCCTGTCTACCTAGCTGCTGTTAGTCTTCGTGCTTTCACTGAACTGCTTGCTTGACTATTGCTTGCCTAGTGTAGTTTACATTCCGCTGCATATCATATAGGTTTTGGGTACATATTTGTCTTCAAAGCTCTTGTGTTTTGAAGACTTTCATAAAAATCGCCTGTTCACCCCCCCTCTAGTCGATAACTAGCACTTTCAACTGGTATCAAAGCAAGGTGCTCCCTTGTTCTCTGTGATTCCGTTTAACCACCTGGAGTTTTAGCTATGTTGACTGCAGGGATAATCAAGGTCTCCGCTGCGTGCCCAGTCTTCGATGGCACTGATTACCCCTAATGGAAGAATAAGATGCACATGCATCTTGAAGCCATTGGCATCAAACTCTGGTATGTCGTCAAGACAGGCGTTCCCAAGGTCGGTGAAGGTGTTACCACTGCTGATGTCAAGAGGATCACACAACTGGACTCAACTTCCAAGAACATTATCTATGGTCATCTGACCAAAGGGCGGTACGACGGTGTGAGTGCACTGGAAACTGTGAAGCTAGTCTGGGACTGGCTGTCCAAGGTCAACGAGGGTGTCTCGATTCAGAGAGACTCAAGGATTTTCGCAATCTCTTCAACTGCTTCAAGAGGAATGACAATGAGAATGTCCAGCTCACGTTCGATCGCCTCAATGTTATCACTAATGAGTTTGGTGCACTTGGCGCTACTAAGATCACCAAGCATGAGATCATGAAGAAGCTTCTGCGATCACTTTACAACTCATTTGACATCCTAGTGTTGGGTTCTACGGTAGGGTGCGTCGACTGCAAATGAAAATTTCCTATGCGTGGAACAACCAAGAACATGCTATGGGAGATGGATCACAAATCGTTACCACTAGACGCCCAGTGCCATGCAGCGGAAGTAGAGTTGTGGCAGCGCGTTCCCGGAGTCGCCTCGCGTTCCCGGAGTCGTATCCTCCTTGCCGGTCTCCCACGTAGCCGACCGGATCCCGTGAACAGGTTTGCCGGAGCGGAGCAAGTGCATTGCCTCTAACGGTATCCGCGCGTGCATGAGGAACATCATGCGGCGGACTGCTAGGTCCGATCACACAACAGATGGCGAGTGGAGTTGGCTAGTTGCAACACATGTAAAGCCCTAACGATGGCGCTAAAGCGATAAACTAAATAAGTGTGTCGCACCTCCACTATTTATAGGCATCTGTCGCGGGCTCAACTCTTGGGCCTTGCACGAATCCTAAAGCCCAAAGTCTACTCGGTCGTGTTCTAAGTCCAGCTCGGATCACATCCGACCAATGTCCTCCGAACCGACCTCGTAGGTTCCTTCCCTTAAGGCGCGACCCCTTAGGTTCAAGTTGTCTTGGTCACAGTTCGGATCACCTCCGACCTGCACGGTTGGTAGCGGCCTCTAGCAAGGCGTGCCGACCACCAAGGAAACTATGAAGCTGGCTAGGCAAACCTGTACAACGTGTCACACTTCTGTTCCCTTTGCCTCACGATATATGTTGTCGGACTCAAGGCGAGACTATCATCCTTGTGCTAGCCCGACCTCTTTCTTGTTCGAGTGATACCGACCACAAACTGGATTATCTCATAATCCTCGTCGCATGGCCATGCTTATCCTGGTCGGATCACATGAGGGGCCCAGAGTATATCTCTCCTAATCGGAGGGGCAAATCCCATCTTGCTCGGACATGTCTTGCAGCATGGGTCTAGACTAGCCTGAAACCTACCTTTGTAACTACCCAGTCATGGAGTAGCGTTTGGTTGCCCCAAAGCAGGTCTGTCACCATCCCGAGTACATGCGCCAGCTCAGGTCTTAGGACATAGAATGTATGTTGTACTGAGACTCACAAATGACATATCGCTGCGTCTCATAGTTGGGTCTGTCCGACTCACACCTTATCTCGACTCGGATCCGACTACGTCGGATCCGACTAGATCCTTCTGAGTCCATATTATCTGGTTAGCATCCAATGCTCCGTGTCTAGTGAGACCAAGCCATCCACTGTGTCATATGCTAGTCTAGTTGGTTGCGCGTCCACACAACCCTTTCGACTAGGGACCTTTTAGGACAGTAATCATACAATGCATAGTCCCACAAACAAGTCACGTACTTGCTGATATACATCATTGATAATGTCGAAGGACTATCTTTATTCATAAACACAAGGAAATATCATCATACATGATTGCCTCTAGGGCATATCTCCAACACCTAGCCCTGATGATACAAAAATGTCCTGACTCCAAAGATCTTGATCCGTCTGATATACTTGAGAGGCTCAACACACATGAGTTCTAGCTATCTGAGAAGCGTGATATCTATGGCCCCAACTATGGTCGATCCCATGCTTTGTAAGCTAAGGTCATTTCCTCATCTGAATAAGAATCTGACTGTAGTTCTGGTGATCCTGAAGACATTGGCAAAGAGGTTGCAATGCTTGTGAGGAAGTTCTAGAAGTTCTCCAAGAAGAATCATTCCAACAAGTCTTCAAGACCCGGCTTAAAGAACGATGAGGCTTCATCTCGTGATTACAAGAAGAGAACATGCCACAAATGCAAGAAGACAACGTGTCCTCAATGGGACAAGGAATCAAAGAAGAAGAAGAAGAAGAAGACGAAGACGAAGAAGAAGAAGAAGAAGAAGAAGAAGAAGAAGAAGATCAAGGAATATGATTCTAATGACAACAAGAAGAAGAAATCGTCAAAGTCTTCTTCTCACAAGAAGACCTCATCAAGCAAGGCTTGTGCATTTATTGGCAAGGAGATGGATTCAGAGGAGGAGTCTGCTTCTAAGGAGGCGGAGGTGGAGTCTCAGGAGGAGTATGATTCAGGCGTGGTAAGCCTGGCTCTGGCTTCGGCATTCATCGCCAAGTCCATCTTCAACACTGAAGACAATGGTCACACCGCCGAAGCTAAAGCTGATGATGAGGATGACTCTACCCCAACCTACTACTTCATGGCACGTGGTGCCAAGGTAAACTCATGCGAGGCTTACTTCCAAACCTCCAGTGAAGATGACTCTGAATGTGAATCCAAACCTAGCTATAAGACACTTGCTAAAATTGCAACTGAGCAACAAACTGCTATGGAACATATTCAAAAGCTACTAGACAAAAGTAATGACCTGTTGGACGCGGAAATGAATCGATCTCAGTTCTTAATTGAAGACATCAAAAATCTTCACGTTAAGTATGAGGAACTTGTGAGTCGTCATGAAACTCTCTCAGCCTCTCATGAGAAGCTTTCCTACGATTATCTTCAAAGGAAGCAATATCTTGAGAAATTATGAGCGTCTCATGAAGATCTTCAAAAAGAGAATGATTCACTACTCGCTCAACAGACCAGTTCCACTCAGGAAGAATTTGTTCCACCATGTTTAAAATGTCCTAAGCGTGATAATGTTGTCTCTGTTGCTGAATCTTCTGCTGCCTCTAATGTTGCAATATCTCCAATTGCTATTGTGGTAACTAACCCCTCTATTGAGGATGCCACTACTATTGCTGATGAGAATGCTAGGTTGAAGACATTGCTCGAAACAGGCATGTACAAAAGCCTCAAAGGGCATCAGACTATGTGTGATGTCCTCAAGAAATAGATTCTGAACCGAAACCCTAGGAAAGAGGGTGTTGGGTTCGAGAGGAAAATGAATGTTGATGGTTCTTATTGGACGTCTAAGCAATACCCCAAAACCACCTGGATTGCTGCTAAGGATCCTTTAGTGGACCCATCCACTTTATCTGGCTTCACTTGTGCTAACCCCATTGTCATTGATGAATCCTTTGACGCCAATTATAAACTATTTAAGAATCATAACGGTGAAGTGCTTGCCAGGTATATTGGTACTAACTGCAGGAATGGGCCACCCTTGAAGAAGATCTAGGTGCCCAAAATTTGTCTTGAGAAGCTTCTCGTGAATGTCGTTAGGACACCACCAGGGAAGAAGACAAACCCCAGACCAAAGGAATCATATGGCCCAAAGGCTTCATACAAACAGAGGACCACACATGGTCACCCTAACGCCAATGTTTTGCAGGAGAACCATCATCAGACTCATGAATATGAGCGTGTTTCTTCTAACCGATGTGTTCACAAAACTAAGAACTTTTCTGCATGTTCATATGAGTATTATTCTCCTCCTGCGAAGCTATTTGCTAGGGCTCGCAAGCCAAAGTTCTCAGATGCTGCACTTAGACTTATTGCTTCTAAGCCACCCCTGAAGATGTGGGTGGTTAAGAAGAAGTAACTTCTCTTGCAGGGAAAGGTCTCCAGCCAGAAATCAAAGACTTCTGACGCCAATGCTGGGGACCTAAAACATCTTGTGGTACGCAAGATAAATTGCCAGAATGGTCTTACCATGTATTTCTTCCCAGGGTTTCTTAACGAGCATCCTATCATGCCCTTTAGGTGAAGCCTATCCCGCTAACTGCACTTTAGGGTATGACTCTGAAAGCCATTGAATGGATCATGGACAGTGGCTACACCAACCACATGACTAGTAATCGAAGTCTTCTCATGGATTGAACCCTACGTCCATCTACTAAAAGCCACATCACATTCGCTGACACTAGTAAAGGCAAGGTATTGGGTCTTGGCAGAGTTGCTATCTCAAAGGATAAGCACATGGATAAAGTGATGCTTGTTGAATCCCTTGGATACAACTTAATGTCTGTGTCAATGCTCTGTGATGTGAATATGATTGTGATATTTGGAAAATATCGTTGTCTTGTGCTAATGGAACTTGACAAATCTTTAGTCTTCGAAGGCTATCGAAAAGGTGATCTGTATATGGTAGATTTCTCAGTAGGACCACATCTTCCCATATGTCTTCTAGCAAAAGCTTCAGAGTGTTGGCTCTGGCATCGTCGGCTAGGACATGCGGGCATGAGGAACTTACACACTCTTGTGAAGAAGAAGCACATCATTGGCATAGAGGGTGCCAAGTTCAAGAACGATCATCTATGTGGTGCTTGTGAAGCTGGGAAGATGACTAGAGCTAAGCATCCCTCAAAGACAATCATGACTACCTCACGTCCCTTCGAGTTGCTTCACATGGACCTATTTGGCCCTACTCACTATTCTACCCTCATTACTACTGCACATCTCTATGGCTTCGTCATTGTTGATGATTATTCGAGATACACTTGGGTGCACATAATCTTCTATAAGAATGAGGTGTAGGATGTCTTCAGACGCTTGACAAATTGAGCCATGACAAATTATGGCGTCAAGATCAAGCACATCCGGAGTGACAATGGCACTGAGTTCAAGAATGCCAGCCTCGACATTTATCTTGATATTTTGGGCATCACACATGAGTTCTCTGCTCCATACACACCTCAGCAGAATGGCATCATGGAGCGCAAGAATAGAACACTCATTGAGATGGCACGCACGATGCTCGATGAATACAAGACTCCAAGAAAATTCTGGCTAGAAGCCATTGATACTGCATGCCACATCATCAATAGAGTTTATCTTCACAAGTTCTTCAAGAAGACATCTTATGAACTTCTGACTGGTAAGAAGCCAAACGTCAGTTACTTCAAAGTCTTTGGTGCTAGGTGCTGGATCAAGGATCCACATCACACCTCTAAATTCTCACCGAAAGCACATGAAGGTTTTATGCTTGGTTATGGAAAGGATTCGCACACCTACAGAGTCTTCAACCTCTTTCACTACAAAGTGGTTGAAATTGTAGATGTGCGATTCGATGAGACTAACATCTCGCAAAGAGAGCACATGCCAAATGTGCTAGATGAAGCTACACCAGGTGAAGCTATCATGCTAATGGGCACTAGAGAAATCATACCCACCAAGGAACAAGCTGAAGATGAGATCATCATTTCTGCACCTAATCAATATGAAGACAATGCTCAGTCTGAAGCCAATCCTGAAGATGAAGACAACAGTCAGCCTGAGCAAAATCTTCATCCTGTTCATCCTTGGGTTGCTAATGAAGTCCAAATTGAGAAGATTATTGATAGCATTAATGCACCAGGTCCTATTACTCGATCAAGATCTAGGCAACTAGTAAACTTCTGTGGTCACTTTGCCTTTGTCTCTATATCTGAACCCAAGAAAGTTGATGAAGCCTTCATGGAACCTGAATGGATTCAAGCTATGCAAGAAGAGCTTCAACAGTTTGAGTTGAATAATGTCTGGGAGCTTGTCAAACATCCTCATCCTTGCAAGCACAATATTATTGGCACCAAATGGATCTATCGCAACAAGCAAGATGAACATGGACAAGTTGTCAGAAACAAAGCTTGCCGCGTTGCTCAAGGTTACACACAAGTGGAAGGAAATGATTTCGATGAAACCTTTGCTCCCGTGGCTAGGCTTGAAGCCATTCGCATACTGCTAGCCTATGCCAACCACCACAACATTCTTCTATACCAAATGGATGTGAAGAGTGCCTTCCTCAACGGCAAAATCGAAGAAGTGTATGTTGCTCAACCGCCTGACTTTGAAGATCCAAAGCATCCTAATATGGTATACAAGCTCAATAAGGCACTGTATGTCCTCAAAAAAGCACCTCGCGCTTGGTATGACACACTCAAAGACTTCCTGAAGAGCAAAGGCTTCAAACCTGCTTCTCTAGATCCCACTCTCTTCACAAAGACATATGATGGTGAACTGTTTGTGTGCCAAATATATGTGGATGACATTATCTTCGGCTGCACTGATAAGAGATACAGTGATGAGTTTGGACACATGATGCAAGAGCAATACCAGATGTCCATGATGGGAGAGCTGAAGTTCTTTCTTGGTCATCAAATCCCTCAACAACGAAATGGCATCTTCATATCACAAGAAAAATACCTCAAAGACTGCCTAAAGAAGTTTGGAATGCAAGACCGCAAAGGGTTCATGATACGTCTCCAACGTATCTATAATTTTTGATTGTTACATGCAATTATATTATCATTCTTGGATGTTTTACAATCATTTTGTAGTCATTTTATATCATTTTTTTGTACTAACCTATTGGCATAGTGCCCAGTGCCAGTTGCTATTTTCTGCTTGTTTTTTACATCGCAGGAAATCAATACCAAACAAAGTCCAGACATAGCGAAACTTTTTGTGGATTTTTTTGGACCAGAAGACATCCAGTGGGCCAAGGAAGTACTTGAGGGGAGCTCTGAGGGGAGCACAACCCACCAGTGCGCGCCTGGAGGCCCAGGCGTGCCCAGGTGGCTTATGCTCCCCTCAGAGCTCCCCTCAGGTACTTCCTTGGCCCACTGTGGGTTGTGCCCACCACGGTGGCCTCCTGCACCGCCTCTTTGCTCCCAATATTCCAGAAACCCTAGGGGAGTCGACGAAAATCAATTCCAGCCGCCACAAGTTCCAAAAACACCAGATCCAATCTAGACACCATCTCGGAGGGGTTCATCATCTCCATTGGTGCCTCTCTGATGATGCGTGAGTAGTTCTTTGTAGACCTACGGGTCCATAGTTAGTAGCTAGATGGCTTCCTCTCTCTCTTGATTATCAATACAATGGTCTCTTGGAGATCCATATGATGTAAGTCTTTTTACGATGTGTTTGTTGGGATCTGATGAACTTTGAGTATATGATCATATCTATGTTTCTATCCATGAAAGTTATTTGAGTCTTCTTTGATCTCTTATATGCGTGATTGATTATAGCCTCGTATTTCTTCTCCGATATTTGGGTTTTGTTTAGCCAACTTGATCTATTTATCTTGCAATGGAAAGAGGTGCTTTGTGATTGATCTTACTGTGCTTGATCCCAATGACAGAAGGGGGAAACGACACGTATGTATCATTGCTATTAAGGATAACAAGATGGGGCCTATTTCTACATAAATAGATCTTGTCTACATCATGTCATCGTTCTAATTGCATCACTCCATTTTCCATGAATTTAATACACTAGATGCATGCTGGATAGCGGTCGATGTGTGGAGTAATAGTAGTAGATGCAGGTAGGACTCGGTCTTCTAATTTTGGACGTGATGCCTATATAATGATCATTGCCTGGATATCGTCATGATTATTTGAAGTTCTATCTATTTCCCAACAGTAATTGTTTTCCCACTGTTTGCTATTTTTCTCGAGAGAAGCCACTAGTGAAACCTACGAGCCCCGGGTCTTTTCTCATCATATTTGCCTTTGCAATCTATTTTCCTTTGCTTTTGTTTTCAGATCTATTAAACAAAAATACAAAAATACCTTGCTACACTTTATTTATTTTGCAATCTATTTATCCTATCTATCATAACTTTATCACATCTTCTCGCCAATTTGAGGTATTGTTACCCTAAAGGGATTGACAACCCCTTCACCACGTCGGGTTGTGAGTATTTGTTATTTGTGTTGTCGGTGTACAAAAGTAGGGGCTCTGCTTTTGAACCCTTAACTTGCGCGGGCAGTCAGAGCCACCCGCCACGGCCACGCATAACAGGGCAAGAAAGGGAAGCCGGAGAGAAGCCGAAGGCACGAGACAAACAAGGCAACATCAAGGACCAGGGCCACAAAGTGCAAATGGGCGAAGCAGGTTTCCCTGGCAAGACCCTTGCCGGGAGCAACCTCCGCAGCATCGACAAGCCCCTTGCCGGGGCAGCTCACCCACACCAGTGGAGCGGGCCACCCTCGAGCCACGGTCTCCAACAACCATGTTGGACCAGGGCTCGGGAGGCACCTCCATGGTGGCATGCAGATCTTTGTGAAGACATAGAATGCTCAAGATCAGATGAGGATTGGAAAGCAACAATCCTCACCAAGATCCTTACTGAAGGAATCCACAAGACCCCCTACGAGACTCTTGTCGGGGACGCCAACGCGCCATGACAGGACCCTTGCCGGGCCACCCGGCAAGACCCTTGCCGGGCCACCCAACAAGACCCTTGCTAGAGGCGACAGCAGGGCCACTGCCAGGCCCGCACCAACCAACTCCCCGCCGTTGTTCACATGCAGCCGCCAACCCAACCAGCTGGGCAGGCACCTGCGTGGCAACATGGAGCTTCCAGGCCAACTCAGCACGCACCTGCGTGGCGGCATGCAGATCTTCATGGAGGCTCCACCACCGCGCCACCTCAGCTGCTTGTTTGCCTACATGGCGCCACATGCATTGCTAGCCAGGGCGCGTGTCGAAGCGAGGAGAAGCGGCGACGGATGGGACGGGCCTCGCTCCCATCCCCGATAAAGTGAAGGGACACCTAAGCCTCGCATTAAATGCGCTTTGTCCTGTAATACTGGCGATAAGCTCATAGTGTTGTAGCACTTTCCACCTCCTGTGTGCCACTGTGGCAGCCCCTTTCGCCTATAAAAGGAGGCCCATGGTGCACTGGAGAAGGATTCGTCTTTTTGGAACCTAGCAGCACCCGGAGCTAGTTCAAGAGCTCAAGAACACTAATACATCCACCAAAGCAGGATCGTAGGGTTTTACGAATCTTTGCGGCCCGAACCTGGGTAAATCCCCTTTGTGCTGTCTACTAGTCCCGCTCTTCTCACGATCCCGCCCCCCGCAACCGTAGTAGGGATTCTAGTGATCCCATAGGTGTCGTTTCCCACCGACATCTTTGGCGCGCCTGGTAGGTGGTAGCGCAATTGTGAGAATCTGGTCTAGCAGTTGGCCTAGCAGTTCACCATCGCCACAACTCTTGCGGAGAAAGGTGGCCAAGAGAGCAGCGCAGCCTACGAGCGTAAGGGACACCAGGGCGGCGGCGAGAAAGCTAAGTCATGCCAACCTTTAAACTCTTCTCCTTAATATAAGGTTATCATCCTCGAAGATTCTGCCTATGCATGGAAAACCTGTATGCAGAGGGGCCCTCCCGTGATTGGAAACGCCCTTGCTCTATTTCGAGTCCGCTCAACAGTCCAAGCGGCCGCGTCGAGAGTGACAGGGTAGCCTTCCGCCGCCGGCAACACTCTCGACTCTGACTCGATTCAAGCTCGACAGATCGAGCGGCCGCGTCGGGGGCGGTAAGGTGGTTTGCTCGGCAGCAAGCACACCCGGCAGGCTAATGAGGACCCGTCCTCAAGATGCCACCCTGGGTTTACGTGCCGGCAGACCTACCCAGTAACGTAGGGCGGACATTCAAAGGAAAACCGAACAGGAAAATAACATGCATAATTTTAGGAGCACTGCAAAGTTATATTACACAAATTGCCACTGCGGTTCTAACTCAAGATAGCATTGTCTTGGTCATGAACCCACAGCGGCGACGAAGAACGGGGTGCCTAGCCCTGGCGCTGGCCCTCCAACCTCTTGATTTTGTCGAAGCGGCTGAGGATGGGCTGGATATGCCCATTGAGCGCCGCGATGTCGGCATCCTCCGGCAAGCTCTTCAGCACAGCTTCGAAGTCGAGGTCCGGGTGCCAGTGCGCAATCTTGGTGAGCACCCTGGTCATGGTCCCCCGGCAGAGTACCTGGGATTCCTCGGCCAGCTAGGCCGTCCGGTTGGAATGAAGCCGCCCCAGGGCGCCAACGACCTTCTCAAAGTATATGGTCAGGTTGGCGTTGGGGCTCAGGTTCGCCTCTGGGGCATACCTCATGTTCGGCATTCCCATAATGGCCAGCTGATTGGCGGCTGAGTTCGCAACAATGGCAAGGCGTTCGAGCCAGCGCTTCTCGCCTGCCACTTGGTCGTTGAGGCTGGCGGTCTCGTTCATCCGCAGCTGCTTCTCCGTCGCCAGATCCTTGGTCAGGATCTCTTCTTGGGCCCTGGCCTCCGACAGCATATTCTCGAGATCCCCCAGCTTCAGCTGGAGGTCTTTGATGGAGCTGTTGGCATTGGAGAGCTCTCCGGCCTTGCTGATGACTGCACCCTGTGCTTCCACCAGGGCGCCGTTGAGCGTGTCCCTCTCCTGGGCCAGCTTCAAAGCTTGCCCCTCCAGCTCCTTCACCCTGCCGGCGTGGACCTGAGCCTGGGCATTGAGTGCTTCTTGATGCCTCTGCCCCAGCTCTTGGGTCTGATGCACGACGAGCTTGCCCACCTCTTCATCCTTGTCGCAGTGCGTGGCGGCAAGTTTCTCCTCGCGCGCGGCAAGGTCCTCTTCCTGGGATTTTAGTGCGGCCTCGTGCTGGGTCTGGGCGGCTTCGGCTTCGTCGGCCAAGTTCTTCGCTGTCTCTTGGGCCTTCTCGATGTCGGCCTAGCTTCATGGTGAGCTCCACGTCGCATTTGGCTAGCTCACTCTGGTCGGCCTTCAGCTCATCCTGAGCCTGGCGCCACCAATCTTGCACCTCGGCAACGCACCCTTCGAAGTCCGCCTCCACTTTCTCCACCACCGCCGCCTTGGACTTGGCCTTCTCCAGGCGAGCGCGGTGGAGAGCCTGGAGCTTTCGAAAGCTGGTGCCCATAGCCCGGAGTAGCCGCTCTTCCTGGGAGCCATCACCGTCAACACTTGGCTCGTCGACAACCTCGAGCCCGGCGGCGGCAAGCACCTCGCCGTTGAGCATCTCCCCCTCGATGGGAGCCCTGGAGCTCGACGCGCCTGGGAGATGGACGAAGAGATCCTCGGTCGCCCTCAAGTACCTGTCGGAGCCGGAGGCAGCGGAGGAGGAGGGCTGTTCGTCGACCGCCACCTCCTCGGCAAGCCCCTTGCCAGGATCTTCAGCGGGCCCCTTGGCAGCGTCTTCAGCGGCACCCTCAGTGCTCTCCTCGGCGGCAACATCCTCGGCGACGTCCTTGAGCACGGTGTCAACGTCCTTTGGGTCTGTCGAGGAGAAATCTGGATGCCAAGAAGGAAACAAGACAAAAGCTGATATCAGAATCAGTAAAAAAGAAGAAAAGATGCATGTGGAGACGGAGAAAAAATGGTTTACCCACGCCAGAACGAGAAGCGGAAGCCCCTTCTCCGCCGAGGTCCGGCGTCGAGGCAAAGCCACCGGCGCCTGCGTTCTCCTCCCCCTCCTCCGTGTGCATGGCCTCGGTGCTTGGTGCCCTTGCCGGGGACGCCCGTTGGGGCGGTGTGGTTGACACAGGCGGCACGATCGAAGAATCCCTCTGTGGCTCCCCTTGGTGCTGCTCCCCTCCTGTATCCACGACATGGTTAACACTAAAGCATCACACATGACGCACGTTGATAGAGGGTGGGTGATGGACTCATGCTGGGGGCTGCTGTCCGGGCTGCTCGACACCACCAGTAGCATGCCAGAGGTGCCTACCGGGGGCTGGCCACTCGCTGAAATCCTGGCCCTCTTTATCCTCTGGGCCAGCGTCTCCACATCCCTGCAAGACGAAGACAAGTGAGCAACTCCGTCAGGGGAAGTGTAAGAAATGAGGGAGGAAAGCAGAAGCTTACTCTTAATTTTCTTCCTCCTCCTCCTCTGTTGCTTTCCTTTTTCTCTCCGGGCTGAGAGGCCCAGAGTCTCTCTCCAGGCTGAGAGGCCCAAAATCGAAGGCAAACCCCGCGCCAACATCTGCCAGCGGCGGGGAGGGCGGTGGCATCTGGGTATGCCTGGACGATGAGGAAGCAGATGCCTTCCCCCCTCGCCGCCACGGCCTTCGCTGCCTTCTTCGTCACCATGGCCCTTGTCTGGCGCGCCAACGCTTCCTGAGCCAGTCGCAGCTACATGGCCCGGCCGGAGCGAACCGGCTTGCCGGAGGCGGCCCGCCGTAGGACTCGCCCCCTCCTAGTGGCAGGAGGGTCGGAGGCCGCGATCTCCTCCCCTTCGTCCTCCTCCGAAGACCCGTCGATGGCATCCTCGACAAGGGGCCCCGGCGCTAGTGCCGCTGGCCTCCCCAGCGGTCGCCGCCCACTGGGTAAGATCCTCCTCCTCCGCTAACATTGCGGCCCTATCCACCGTGCCGCCAGCATTGCCGGCCTCCTCGACAAGCTTTGCTGACTCCGCGGCGAGCCTTGACTCCCGCACCCTGGCGGCAATGTAGTCCAGCTCCTCCTGGGAAGTGTCCTGGACGAGCCGCAGCTCGGCAGTGACGTGCGCCTCGTGCAAGGTGTCAAAGAACTCCTGCACCTTGAGCTCATCAGGCGCGACCCAGCTTGGGTCAAGGCCATGCGCGTTGAAAAGCGGCATCATGGCGATGATCTCCGACCGGCGAGAATTGTTGCTGAGCGGGACCAGTCCCACCGGCAACTTGAAGACAAGCTCCTTGTCCACTTTGCCGGCCTTCGCGACAGCCTTTGCAACCTTGCCGGACCGCTCGACCTCACCTTCCTCATTGACCTCGAGCCGGAAAATCCGCTGGCAGAGGTGGGCATGCCTCAACACCATCAGATTCTGGTCGAGGCCGGGGCGGAGCCTCATGATATCAACATCGTTCACAAAAAGCTAGGCCGGCCTCCCCTTGTCATGCAGAGGGGCGATCCGATGGCGGATGAAGTCCGCCCCGATCATCTCAAGGGTGATCCTGGCCCGTGTAAGCCTGAGAATCCTGGTGGTGGCGATCGTGAGATTCTCATCATCGGCGTCGACGTTGCCCCAGTCCTTTCTGCGAACCGGCGCCACCCGACGGACCTTGCAAAACGCTGGCGGGTTCTCTTCCTTGATCCAGCACCACCGGCCCCGCCACTCTTCCCACCTTTCCTTCATGGCACCATCCGGGTATGCTCCCTTGGCTCTCGGGATCCAAGTGACATTGCCGGTAATGGCGCCTCCCTTTTGGATCCGAGGGGAGAAGTAATGGCGGAAGAGCACCGTGTTGGGATGCACCCCGGCAAAGCCCTCGCAAAGGTGTGTGAAAAGGGCCATGCACACTGTCGGTGTCAAAACCGGCGGATCTCAGGTAGGGGGTCCCGAACTGTGCGTCTAGGCGGATGGTAACAGGAGACGAGGGACACGATGTTTTTACCCAGGTTCGGGCCCTCTTGATGGAGGTAAAACCCTACGTCCTACTTGATTAATATTGATGATGTGGGTTACAAGAGTAGATATACCACGAGATCAAGGAGGCTAAACCCTAGAAGCTAGCCTATGGTATGATTGTTCTTCGTCCTATGGACTAAAGCCATCCGGTTTATATAGACACCAGAGAGGGCTAGGGTTACACAGAGTTGGTTACAATGGTAGGAGATCTACATATCCGTATCGCCAAGCTTGCCTTCCACGCCAAGGAAAGTCCCATCCGGACACGGGACAAAGTCTTCAATCTTGTATCTTCATAGTCTTGGAGTCCGACCGATGATGGTAGTTCGGCTATCCGGACACCCCCTAGTCCGGGACTCCCTCAGTAGCCCCTGAACCAGGCTTCAATGACGACGAGTCCGGTGCGCATATTGTCCTCGGCATTGCAAGGCGGGTTCCTCCTCCGAATAATTTATAGAAGATTGTGAACACCAGGATAGTGTCCGGCTCTGCAAAATAATTTCCACATACCACCGTAGAGAGAATAATATTCACACAAGTTCAATCTGCTGACGTATTCCGTGGTGTGACGTCACACCACAACCAAGCCTTTATTTGAAACGTTTTTATTGTACCACTTCAGCGCGTTTAGCGAAGCGGTTTCCTTGGCACGTCCTGTCGAAGCAGAGATCGTGTTCCCCTTATTCCAGGATTCCCATCAATATGGACGTGGGTAACCCAACAGCGCCCGTTGCCACGCCCCCTCCATCGAAGGCGGGTTCCAAACGATCACGGGGACGGCTCTTGGTATTCTTCCTCTTTATAATGAGACCAAGGCCCGTTCTTTTTATTCAATCCTCTATCGAATTCGCCCCTCTCCCTGAGTTCCAACACCTAGGGCTCTGAATTCAGGTACCTTCGATCCTCGACAATGTCCGGTCCTGATCTACGAGGCCGGTGGATGCCCTCCTCCGTCACGGAGGAGGACATGCTAAAGGTGAGAGATGCCAGGTATTTAACCTATGAGATTTCGCATAGGCTGCCTGCCCGAGGGCAAGTTATCCCAACTCCCGAGCCTGGCGAGATCGTCGTGTTCATGTCTCACTTCCGTCGGGGTTTAGGCTTCCCGACGGATCCCTTCATGAGGGGGCTCATGTTTTACTATGGGCTGGAATTCCACGACCTGGCTCCGGAGTCCATCCTCCATATCTCATCATTCATTGTCATTTGTGAAGCCTTCCTCCGCACTACCCGTCACTTCGGCTTATGGCTCAAAACCTTCAACATGGAGCCGAAGATGATTGAGGGGCGTCAGGCAGAGTGTAGCGGGGCGGTTATAAGCAAGAGAGCCGAAGCTCCATGGCCCAAGGGCTCTTTCCAAGAGGAGCTCGGCTTGTGGCAACAGGAGTGGTTTTATATCACCGCTCCCCGGGGCAGCAGGCAGAAGCCGCCGCCCGTCTTTCGCTCGGGCCCTCCACAGCAGCTGACGTCATGGGTCAACAAGGGGCGTGACTGGGGGCCGCCCAAAGACGTCCCCCTGTTGCAGGACCGGATTCGAATCCTCCAAGAAAGGGAGATCAATCTGGTCGCAGTGGTGCAGGTCATGTTGATCTGGCGCCTACTGCCCTGCAAATGTCGCCCCCTCCGCCTGTGGGAATTTAATCCGGAGGGGCCGCGAGCTCTTCAACACTTCATGGGTTTGACTCCCATGGAGATGTATAAACTGTTCTTCGGATTGCAAGAGACACATCCGGAATTGTCTGAGGATGCTGGCCTAAGCTGCAATCGCCTGGATACTCAAGTAAGTAGCCTTGTGTCCGGACACACCATCCATTTATTTATCGTGAGCTTGCCTTTTAACCAGCTATCCCTGGACAGGAGTGGATAGCGCAAGCAAAACTGATACGGTGTCCGGCCCCCTCCCTGAGACCACGCAGGATCCCGTGTTAATCAAAATGTTGGGGGTTGCACCTTCAAATGAGGGTGAAGGGGGGCACAGGGAAACTGTCACCTCTGCTAAGGAGGCATTTAGTAAGGGAGAAATCGAGAGTCCCTCCTTCCAGGGGGAGAAGCGGAACGCTTCCGAAGACCCGGAGGCCAAGGCCTCAAAGTGGGGAAAGAAATCTGTACCGGAAGGTCCTGCGCCACAAAGCGTCCCGGCCGTACTGTCTCCTCAGAGGAATCAGCCCTCTAACGAGCCATAAGTAAAAAGGGGGATTTTATAATTGTTAGACACCCCTGCTTAATGTCTAAAGGTAACCGAAGTTTTTACCTTGTAGTTCAGATCTCAGCCCATCTCAGCATAGCTCATCTTCGGGAGACCTTCGTCCGGAGATGATGGAGAGCGAAACGCCTCCATCTGCCGCCCCATCACACGGGGCAGACGACCCTGAGGTGTCGTTGTGGAGGGTCTCCCCGAGTCCGGCGGGGCCGGAGAGTTCGGCACCCATTGGAGTACGGCCGGTGGAGCTGCAGGATTTGCTTAAGAGGGCGTCCATCTCAGAAGATCACCGCACATTAATGGGTAATGTGATTGAGAGGATCTCGTCCGCCAAAAGCGGGTTGTATGAGGCCGTCGGAAGTTTACTGATGGGATTTGAGGTATGCAAAAAATGACATACCTGTTGACAGTTTTGCACATGAAGTGCGCCCTGTATAGTAGCCCCTGAGACTTGGTATGCTGTCGAAAATGGCAGCGTGCCTAGGATCATAATCTCAGTTATTAACTGTCGCCTTTCCTATGCAGGTGGCAGAACGTTCGGTGGCCAGCCGGACGGATGGATTCGCCGAGCTGAAGAAGCAACTCGACGCTGCCGATGCGGACATCTCGCTGGTCAATAAACGACTTGATGAGTCACAAGGTATGTGATTGCGCCGCGGTCGCTTAGTAAGGGAGCTGATACCCATTCCTTACAAGTTGTATGCTTGATGCAGATGGTGCTGCTGCTGTGGAAGACCTTCGAGCAGAACTTGCTCGGGCCAAGGAGCAAGCCAGAAAAAGCGAGGCGGCTGCCTTGAAGGCAGCAGAAGAGCTAGAAGCCGAGAAGGCTGCTCACTGCCGAAGCAGGGAGGAGATGGCCGGAATGGCCATGAAGTTAAAAGTTGCTACCGACCGCCTAGAGGTTCTTAAAGGAGAACGCCGAGCGGAGCAAGAGGACCTGAAGAAGGCCGATGCCGAAGCCAAGGATGCCCGTAGTGCGATGCGGGCTATGAAGGAGGAACTGCGTTAGGTCGGAGACATTGTGGCTGGAAAGCCCTTTATGCTGCGTAGGAAGTTCACGGATCCGAAGTATGCTCAGCTCGGCCGATTGTACGGTGCGGAGCATCCTTATCTGGACTTGGCGGCGAGTGCGGCTGACGCAGTCGTGCACTTTCGAAGCCAGGAGGATCATGAAATGGAAGAGCTTTTCTGGTCTCAATTCCATAGTCCGGAGCGTCCACTTCTGTTGAGTGATCGGCTGGTTGAGTGGGCTGAGCTGAATAGATTGTTCGGACTAGCCATGACGGATGTGGTAACTCATCTGTGGCCGAAAAGGCCCAAGCCGAAGAGTTATTTTGGCTTGTTGCAGCAATTCCTTGGGGCAGTGCCGCATATTAAGGCGATGAAGCGGTCAGCATGCATAGAAGGTGCACGGATGGCTCTCGCCCCTGTTAAAACATACTGGGCGGAGATGGATGCCACCGCTATTGCATCCCGGGGTTCGGACAAAAGCCGATTCCCCACGGAGCATTACTTTGAGGAAGTCCTGCAGGGCGCTCATATAATAGAGTCGTAGTGCTCGAAAGATGTTATGTTTGAATGACATGTATGATTTCTAAGATCATGTTTATAATGCAATGACTTTTTATACTTGTGTGTTCAAGTATTAAACTATCTCCTGTGCGGCCGTATATGTATGTATAATCTGAAAGATGGCAGTCTTTGGCTTCAGCCCCCACGCACATGGTGCGGGGGTGTTTGCAAAAAGAAAAACACTTTTTTACACTTAATCCAACGTCTTGGTCCTTTTAAGGAGGTGATAGCATAGCAAACTAGGCAACTGGACTATAATGCTTTATCACTTTCACCTTGCCATACAAGCTCGAATGTGGGGCTACTATATAGCCCCTGATGGCACCGCGCTTCTCCGAACTTGGGGCGCGTATGTGCCTGACCGGGAAGCGGTCCTTTGTCAAAGCGGAGGAATTCTAAACATTCCAATGGTCGATCGAGTGGTTGACCAGTCTCTCGCTATATCATGACAGTCAGTTTTCGACTTCTCTACTGAGGTGCTCTCCCGGCCGAACCGGGGCACAATCGCAGTAGTTCTCCTGGTGCCACGTTAGCCGATGATACGGAACGTAAGGCAGCAAAACACAGGAGCCGGGCAAACCCAACATTTGACCAAAGACATGATTCGGAGCTGATGCATATAAGGCCTAACTCGAGACGCCGAACACTCCTTGAGGTGTTCGGTCTTTATGATATCGGGCAGAACAAAGCCCTAAGCCCCTAGTGTCCATGTACAGACGGGAACTTCTGACGCGGCCGATGCCAAAACGCCAGCCTCCTCCTCGGCTCTGGTAGGAAACCGGGGGATGTGTATCAACAAGAGATAGTGAGAAAGGTTTGCACAGGGTCTTAATCTGAAAAGAATCCTTGCAACGGGTCCCTACTGCACGTCTGCGCCTGTATCTCCGTTGTGTTGTATCCTGGACGGGTGTAGCACGTGCTTCATCTGTAAAAGAGAAGGACTTAGTTTCTAAGAAATATCGTGCAAAAAGTGTATCAAAATAAAGTATAATTTGGAAGATGAAGAAAGTTGAGCTTTATTGGCTTTCATCATTTATGCGCGCGGCCCCCTAAAAAAAGGGGTATGCGGCTGGGAAGCCCCTTGCCAGACTCGTCTAACCATGTCCGAGGTCTAAATGACCTGTTTTTAGGGGCTTTGACCTGCAAGGTCGAAATAATGTGTGGCTGTCTAGGCAGCCGCACATTCTCGGTGGTCGAGAGACACCTGGAGTTTTAAGAATATGCCACGTGGACCGGGCATTTTTAAGCGTAAGAGACGCGTAATGTGGTATTGCATTAAAGCGCGCGAAAGTTGCACGCCCCAGTAGTGCTTAAGGGCTACTGCTAAATGGGGCGATGGAGGGTGAGCTTTTCGCGACGGAGGTTGTCGGATGAACCGAACACGACCCCTAGTTGTACAGAGCCTGTAAAATTGGCTAAAAAGGCCTGGCATCACTCCTTTGAAGGAAGTGCTGCTATAGCGAATTTTGGTGGGTTCTATCCCCAGTCTGCGGACGGTGTCCTGGTATAGCAGGGGCCACGCTGCGTGTTATCACGTGAAGTGAGTTCACTGTTTTGACTTCTAATGGGAAAGTCTTTTGGTTTCCGGAGCGCCGCTTTTGGGTTTCGTCACTTTCACTTGGTGTGTCGAGCCATTTGTGTTCGGCGTTAAGTCGGCCGGACTGCTTGAAGACCCAACAATCTCTGTGGGTATGGTTTGCAGGCTTCCCGGAGGTACCGTGTATTTGACACAGTCTATCCAGAATCTTGTTGAGGTTGGATAGCTCGTCACTGTTATCCTTTAAGGGCAGTGTTTTGTTATTCGGCCGAGAGCTTTTGAATCCGGTGTTGACCGCCGTACTATTTGGGCCATTCTCCTTGTTCCGGCGCTGATCTTTTTTGCGTCGTGATTTCCCATTTCCATCCCTGATTTCGGATGTACTCGGGTCGCTGGTTCTGCCTCTAGCCAACCAGCTGTCTTCCCCCGCGCAAAAGCGGGTCATGAGACTTGTTAGTGCGGCCATTGTTCTTGGTTTTTCCTGGCCGAGGTGTCTGGCGAGCCATTCGTCTCGGACGTTGTGTTTGAAGGCTGCTAAGGCTTCAGCGTCCAGACAGTCGACTATTTGGTTCTTTTTAGTGAGGAACCTGTTCCAAAATTTGCGTGCTGATTCTCCGGGCTGTTGAGTTATGTGACTTAAATCATCTGCATCTGGAGGCCGAACATAAGTCCCCTGAAAATTTGCTCGAAACGTATCCTCAAGCTCTTCCCAACTCCCAATCGTATTTTCTGGGAGGCTTTTAAGACAATGCCGGGCCGGCCCTTTGAGCTTGAGGGGAAGGTATTTTATGGCATGGAGATCGTCTCCTCTTGCCATGTGTATGTGTAGGATATAATCCTCAATCCAAACTCCGGGGTCTGTTGTTCCGTCGTATGCCTCTATGTTTATGGGTTTAAATCCCGCTGGAAATCCATGATCCAGCACCTCGTCGGTAAAACATAGTGGGTGTGCGGCGCCCCTGTATTTGGGTGTGCCATTGTCTTCAAATGCTCGACTGGTTATGTTACTTCCTGGAGTCTTCTTTTTTGGCCCATAGATAGACCTAGCCGGGTTATCCTTTTTCTGAAGATCTTTATGTTGATCATGTGCCGGCTTGTGTGTGGCGCCCCGTGTTGCTCTTGGCCTGTCATCTGGTCGTCTATCCGGCCAGGCGGCCCCTTTATTTTTTGACTGCGGGGGCTCGAAGGCCTCCTCGTCAAATTCGGGCAACAGCTTGCGCTTCGGGTAGCTCTTTGTCTGGTGACTAGTGCCATATTTATCTGCGGTGTTGAGTACTTTGCTCCATCTCATTCTGAGTGTGTCTTCCGCTGTTTTGAGCTTCCGCTTTTGCTTCTTCAAACTTCTTGCAGTGGCGACGAGCCTGTTATGGAGATTCCTATGCTCTGGTGATGTGAGATCATCTTCACCGGGGATGGGTTGCTTGTCCGGTTCATGTCCAGCTGGCTGCTTGTTGACGTGTGCGTCGTCCACTGCTTCGCCCTGCTCTAGGGCCGGGTCCATATGGGTACCGTTTTTGTCGATGCCGGTCTTCGGGCGGCGCTTGCGTCGCCGCTTTGTTTGTCTGTTGGGGGAGTTGTCCTTCGCCACGTCCCGTTTTTCCTCATTGTCGCTTCCTTTTGGTGTGTCCACCATGCATACATTGTGGGATGGGGTGGCTTTCCTGCGCCCGTTAAGCGCTGGTTCTTGGTCGTCCCCGGCATCGTCGTCCATACCGTCGATGTCCTCGGAGTTGTAGTCTAGCCTGTCAGTTAAATCGTCGACAGCGGCTACCAAGTGGGTGGTGGGTGGGCTTTGAATTTCTTCGTCGTCCGCATCCCAGCCGTCCTGACCACAATCTGGCCAGGTCTCTCCTGATAACGAGAGGTATTTTAGCGAACTCAAGATGTCGCCGAAAGGTGAGTGTTGAGAGACGTCCGCTGCGGTGAACTCCATGATCGGCGCCCAGTCGGATTCGATCGGGGCGGGCACGGGAGGTTCGGAGTCCGGCACCTTGGAGTCACGAGCTTTATGAGGGACGAAGTCAGTGTTCGGCTCTATCGCCGTAGAGGTTGCAGCCCCCGAGGCGGTGTCTAGGCATCCATCCTCGATCTGCGGAGCTGGCTCCGAATTGAAGATCGGAGTGGTTTCAAGTGCGGCCTCCAGGGTACTGTCCGGCGGCAGAGCTAAATCATGCCCGACGTGACAATGCGGCACGCTCGGCTGTGGCTCGAATCCGTCGAAGATCAAGTCCCCGCGGATGTCAGCCGTGAAGTCCAAACTTCCAAATCTGACCTGATGGCCCGGGGCGTAACTTTCGACCTACTCTAGATGGCCAAGCGAATTGGCCCACAGTGCAAAGCCGCCGAATATGAAGATCTATCCGGGGAGGAAGGTCTCACCCTGGACGGCATCGTTGATGATGATCGAAGAAGCCATCGAGCCTATCGGTGACGACATAGAGGAACTCTCAATGAAAGCACCAATGTCGGTGTCAAAACTGGCGGATCTCGGGTAGGGGGTCCCGAACTGTGCGTCTAGGCGGATGGTAACAGGAGACGAGGGACACGATGTTTTTACCCAGGTTCGGGCCCTCTTGATGGAGGTAAAACCCTACGTCCTACTTGATTAATATTGATGATGTGGGTTACAAGAGTAGATCTACCACGAGATCAAGGAGGCTAAACCCTAGAAGCTAGCCTATGGTATGATTGTTCTTCGTCCTATGGACTAAAGCCATCCGGTTTATATAGACACCGGAGAGGGCTAGGGTTACACAGAGTCAGTTACAATGGTAGGAGATCTACATATCCGTATCTCCAAGCTTGCCTTCCACGCCAAGGAAAGTCCCATCCGGACACGGGACGAAGTCTTCAATCTTGTATCTTCATAGTCTTGGAGTCCGGCCGATGATGGTAGTTCGGATATTCGGACACCCCCTAGTCCGGGACTCCCTCACACACCACGGCATTCGGGGTAAAATCCAGGAGGCGGAAGCCGAAGGTGTGCATTATGTCCTTGAAAAAATCAGAGAACGGAGGACAAAGCCCACAAGAAAAGTAGGCGACGAAGAAGGGATACCGATTTGGGGCAGGACTAGCGCTGGCAGGAACGACGCGTGTGGCTGGATGCCCCGCTGTTTCTCCCCCCGTCTTCACCCCCACAGGAGCTTATAGTACTCCTGTCATGGAAATATCACGTCAGATGTCCTTGGCAAATGACTTAGTCGTGGAGCCATCGCGACGGGTTAGCTTAAAGGGGTTAAACCGGACAAAGGACACGGGAGTTTTATACTAGTTCGGCCCCTTATGATGAAGGTAAAAGCCTACGTCTAGTTGTGATGGGATTATTGGGGTTTCGATGACCAGGGAGCAAACACGCTATGCCTGGCTTTCGAGTTCTTGTTTCTTGTCCCTGAACCGCCGCTGGGTCGTCCCTTTATATACACAGGTTGATGCCCGGCCGGTTTATAGAGTTCCGAGGCCGGCTCATACGAGTGTCCGGCTTGGTCTCTACCTTCCTAACTTACAATACAAGTTATACAACTATGGCGGTTTACCACTATGGGCCCTAATCGGCCTTTGGGATTTGGGCCTCTAGCTTCATCAGTAAAGCGCCATCTTCCAGGTCTTCATGGGCTTCAGTGTAGTTGAAGGTGAACCGGCCCCTCCTGGGCGGTTTATACTCAGTAGTTATATCCCCAACATTAGGCCCCAGATTGATTTGAACCAGTTCATGTCAATCTTCAATACTTAGAAAAACTCTGTGAACATCTTCTTACACTTTTTGTAAACCGCCATGATGTCTTCTCCTGTAAACTTTGTTAAACCGCCGTGACGTCATCCTCTGGACATAGCAGCGGATCATCATGATGTCATCTCTGTAAAAAAAGATTCCCTTCATTAATGGTATCCCAAAGATCGAGGCGACAACTGCGCCCTCTTTTGCCGCTTTAGGCTCCTCGATTCTCGCGCCTGCCACTTATCCCCTTTCTTTATAAATAAGGCCCGGGGGTCTTTCCATTCTCTCCCCTTGCCTCTTCACCTCGTATTCCTCCTCGCGATCCGACGAACTCAAGCGCCGCCACCGCCGTCGACCTTCAACTCTGCACCGACCAGGCCGCTGCATCAACCTGAAACGCTCCAGAGATCCGCACTCTCCTCCGCTGCTCCTGAGAACCCGGTGAGTTTTCTTCCCTTAACCCTAGATCTCCATTAGGGCGTCCTATTCATCTGCGTTCATCTGTGTTCATCTGTGTTCGTCAGTGCTTCTCTGCCTTTCCTTGGTCTTTTTACTGAAGTTAGTTAGGCTTGATAGTTTCCTTTGGCGGCTAGATCCATAGTTTTAATCTGCCATACTGCAGTATCTTGCTGTTTCTGAAAAAATCCCATCTGGACCTTCTCTGTTCTGCTTAACGCCATTGTAGGACGCATAAATTTTTCTTTACTGAATCATGATAGATCCAAAATTATATCATCATTGTATGAAACTTGTTTCTGCAACACTTAGCGAATTTCAGCTCTGTTGCTTCCCTCATAGGCGGCTTAACTTGTAGAAAATCATAATCCGCCTGGTACCATTAGCCCTCACTTAAACCGCCATCTAACTTGAGTAGCAATAGCCGGTTTAACATGCATAATTACCCGGTTTAACTCTGGTTGGTATAAATCAACTTTGAATCATAAATCGGCCTTCGTGCTTTTTCAGTTTACCTTCCAATATGACCAAGCAATTCACCGGGTGCAACTGGGTTCCTTCCCGGATCACCAAAACGTAGCTCAATGGATATGTTTTGACTGGCGCTTTGGCCAAGAAAGATGTCCTCCATTGGCGAGTTCCTGGTCCTGAATGCCCTCCAGAACCTTAAGCCGGGGAAGTGATTGTGTTCATGCAACATCTAGACCGGGGTTTTAGCCCTCCCGGTTCAAAGTTTTTCCGGGATGTGCTTGCTAGTTTTCAACTCCATCCTCAAGACATTGGACCAAATTCTGTGTCCAATATATGCAACTTTCAAGTGTTCTGCGAAGTTTATCTGCAAGAAGAACCAACCGTTGCGCTCTTTAGAGATTTTTTCCACTTAAACCGCTGAACCGAATTCTCCGACGGCCCCAATACGGAACTTGGCGGTGTATCAATTCAGAAGAGGAAGGAAGTTGATTTCCCTCATGCCAAACACCACAGCCATCCGAAAGACTGGAATCAAACCTGGTTTTACTGTCAAAACACTGCACCTGCTGATGAGATCCCTCTGTTGGGTTACCGTGCTCACCGGCTTAGCAATGGCCATCCATTGCCACCACGGCTCACAGCCAAAGAACAACAAGCTTACGCACCTCAACTTGCTAAGCTCCGGGCCCTTCTAGCAAATGGCTTAACCGGCGTTGACCTTGTTTGATGCTGGGTTTCATGGGGTATCCTTCCCTTAAGCCGCCGCCCCGGTTTGATGCATGAGTATACCGGAAATGTCAAAGACCCTCAACGGTCTCATGAGATAGAAAAGACTGACGAGGAAGTCACTGAAGCCGTTAAGAAGATGTTGGATGAACCGATCGCTCAATGCAGCAAGACCGGATTGGCTCCTTTTTATACCTCCAACAAACCGCGAGCAGTAAGAAATTTACCCTTTTGTACTTTTATTGATCCATCTCTGCTTTAACATTGTTCTGATAATCCCTTCTTTGATTTTACAGGCCAAGGATTCTTTCTAGAAGAGGAAAACTTCAGACAAACCGGTGAGGGCTCCTCATCCAAAAAGCAAAGTAATAAAGAAAACAGCCAAGAAGAAAACCGCCGAGTCTTCTGATCCGCCTGAAGATATTGATGAGTCGGATCTTGAGGTAGAACTTGACTCCCTTGGTTCATTTTTCATATGCCTTATTGACAATGACTATTCCCAGGATGATGCGGAGGCCAGCCGTGCGGACCATGTAGAGGTAATCTCTCTTTCCTCCGATTCTGACCTTGTGCCGGTTCAAAGATTTCGCCACACCGTTCGGAAAGTAAAACACTCTCACCCTCTTGCTCATTTGGATCCGCAATTTTCTTTGAAGACACAACAAACTGAACGTCGTCGCACAACCCGACACAGTGGTCAGCAAGTCACTTCCTCCGGTTTACCAGATACACCAACCCGGAAGCGTCGTCCAGAGGTTTCTTGTTCTCTCAAAAAAATTTATCCCTTAAAGGGTTGCTTCCGATACCCACTTAATCCGTCTGATCCGAATTACCGGGTGTCTTCCAATTCATCATTTGGCGGTTCATCAACCACTCAGATGCCTCCCCTCAAGACCGTCCCTGGGTAAGTATACTGTCTTGAACTTTGTCTTCTTGCCGGTTTACTAACTGACCTCTTATTTTAATATCATAGTGCCAAAGCTCGTCTGAGTAAGAAAGCAAAACCCAATGCCCCTACTGAAGAGGTTGAACCAGACAGAATTTCAGAAGACGCTAATAGAGATGCTGACATCACTGTTGATGACCCTGTACCCCAAAGTCAGGATACATATCTTGAAGCGCCAGAAGTCAACCCGACCAGCCCGCATGCGGATCCTCCAAGCCCAGCCAAGGGCGAAGATGTGCCAAGCCCAGCCAGGGATACTGTCAATCCGCCAACCCCCTCAAAAGGTGGCGATGATGATGTTGTTATCACTGGTAATGGTTACACTGCCCCTGGCAACCCAGTTGCCTTGTCAAAGCATATTGCCAAGGAGGAATTTGCTGCTATGGGCAAGGGAAAAGGGAAGGCCGATTTATCCAGCTTCATTAACCTTAGCGCCGACGAGCTCCATTCCGGATTCTTAAACCGCCTCTACACAAGCCGGGATTATGAGGCCGGTTTAGTGAACTTAATGAAGGAACGTTATGAGGTAATCTGCAAAACACTTTAAATTTGCTTTGTTCTGTATAAGATCTCCTATTGTAGCCCCCAAGGGCCGGTTTATCTCCTAAAGACAAACCGGGTCTTGTAATATTTAAGAATACTTCAACTGAATAGTCCCCAAGGGCCGGTTTATCTGAACAGGATGATCTAGGACTTTAAAGAGCAAGAACATTTCAACAGAGTAGCCTCCAAGGGCCGGTTTACCTTAATGAGATGAACCGGGACTTTCTGTCCTTATTAAATGTCTTTACTGTGTACTTAACAGATCAATATTGCATTAGCCCCCAAGTGCCAAGCTTAATACTTTGTCTTGAGCCTTGGGACTTTAAGATCTCTGTTTTAAGAAGCAATCCGCATTAGCCCCCAAGTGCCAAGTGTATAACTTGTTATGTGCTTGGGACTTTGAGAGAAATTTTAACAGCTTCCTCTTCTGATTTTTGCAGACTGATATAAATACCAAAGAGTCTCAAATCGCCGATCTTCAAGAAAACATCAAGTCCCAGCAAGAAGAGACATCTAAAGCCAAAGAGGAGCTAAAGGGCGCTTTCACAGCCATGGAACAACTGAAAGATGGCTTCAAAACTGAATGCACCAACTGGGAAACCGAAAGGGCTGCTTTGTTGAAGCGGGCTGAAGACGCCGAAGCAGCTCTTAAACCGGTGGAGGAAGAGCTGACTGGGCTGAAACATCAAGTGAATGCCATGACAGCTGCAGTTTTTGGTAAGTACTTTATACTATCCTGTTCTGAAGTATCTTCAACTCTGCCGGTTTAACATTTAAGTTTCAAAACCGTTTCAGGTAATCGCATTGCTCATCTAGGCGCAGATATGCGGATGAAGTTGAAGGCAACATACACATTGATTGAGCAATTCTATACTGGTGCACAATGAGTCATCTCTGCAGCTTCATACAACAAACCGGCACCCACCTTGATCAAGGATACCTTGGCCAGGCTCTCAATGACTCCTGCTCAGATAGAGGAGTTGAAGTGATCGGCTGCCAGAGCAGGCACTTTGCTAGCGCTGACTCGTGCCAAATCATGGATAGCTGACCTGGACCCAGTTGATATCGCCAAGGGCTATCTGGATGAACAAGAAAACGGATCAGCATTCGATAATGAAGCCGTCAAGGCCCCGACCAAGGAGATGCGTCCGATAGCAAGTCAGTTGGCTGAAGAGGTGAATTTGACTTTGCATCGGTCCTTCTATGATGCCAACAACCATCAAGTTGACACTGCTGTGAAGGAAGTGTAGAATCTTATTCCGCCAATTCGTAAGCACACTTATGCTCCTGACGTTGAACCGTCGAATCTTATAAGTGAAGAGGCTGTCTTTCAAGCTTTAACCCAGATTGACTGGACCACCGTTGACTTCCAGCCACTGGGTGGAGAGGAGGAGCTTGAACCGACGCCTGAAGATCCATCAACATCACGTCAACCCGGCGATGAATCTTGATCCGGCAATCTGGTTATTGGCACAGACTTTGTTCTGTGAAAACAATCATTATTTTGGGCCTCAAAGCGCCTTGTAATAGGCTAGTTAAAATACTTTGATCTGTAGTACTGATGCATGACTTTGTTAATCCGCCATGATATGTGATGTGCTTAAGTATACTTTGACAATTTCATGCATTCCTAATATCTGCATAAAAAAGAATTGTCCGGGCGGTTTACCGCCGGACGGGTCATAATGCCCAAGACAAAGCTTGGTTTATTACCAAGGCTGAATACAAATATGAAATAAATCATACCTGTGATATTAAATCACTTATTTGGTTTACCAACTATGATTGGATGAAGTGTGAAAACCCAAATCTTGAGTATTGATAACTCCCACCATGCAGTGATGGTGTGTAATAAATCATGCCGGGTTATGATGAACACCAGATGATCAAACTGGCGACGTGTAGTCAAAGCCAGACCGGGTTTTGTAACACCGGTTTGATAATAAATATGGTCAGACAACTTGTAGTTGAAAGCCAAGCCGGGTTAACAAACACCAGTTTAATAATGAGTATGGTCTGATAACTTGTAGTTGAAAACCAATCCGGGTTAACAAACACCGGGTTATTATGATGACTGAAAAGCCACACCGGGTCAATAGACACCAGCTCAAGATAAGTTTACTGAAGAGTAAAAATTTGGCAAAAAGCAAACAAATAATCGTGTAGTCAAGGCTTTTCAAGGGCTGTCAGGCCCAAATTCGAGGCTTTTCATGGGCTGCCAGGCCACTGAGTTAAACCATTTTGCAAAGCCTTTTAAGATGGACCTCCAACTAACCAATCGTCGTTTTAACTTTAACAAGTTCAGGGTCTGTATAAGATTGACTTGTCAAACGTTCGGCAGGTCATGCCAGGATTACCTGGATAGGAGTGGCTTACTTGATGAAGGCAGGTTAACCCGGGGTTTTAGGTGAATACACCAGGCTTCCAAGCCGTGCTTGATAGCAGTTTACAAGGGTCCTTTCAAACTCTTTGTTGTAGTGCACAAAGAGCCCCCAAGTAACTTTGTGAGTTGTGCTCAATGGGTGCCTATGTTTTTGCTGTGCATAGCATCCAGACTCTCTTTGGCCCCTTGGGTGTGAAGCTCCCAAGCTGTATTGTGGCATGATAGCCGGTTTAATAGGTAGTACTCTGCTTTGTCAGCTGAAGCCCCCATGTAACTCAAAAGATATTTGAGAAAAAACAGCAGAGGCCCTGCTTATAGCAAGGATGCCGGTTTATTATATTGATCATAATATATACATTGTTGAAATATGTACATAAGAGAAGCCTATGGCTCAAGTATAGTAAGGCCGAAGGAGAGCTATGTTCCACGGCCGCCGGGTCTCCTCCTCAGAACTGCGTGAGTTGTCTCGAACGTCAATGAGGTAGTATGATCCGTTGTGCAGATTCTTGCTGACCACAAAGGGCCCTTCCCAAGGTGGGGCTAACTTGTGCATATCGGTCTGATCCTGGATGAGCCGGAGCACCAAGTCGCCTTCTTGAAAGGTTCTTGTTTTAACCCAGCGGCTGTGATAACGCCGCAGGTCTTGCTGATAAACCGCCGAATGAGCCAAAGCCATGTCCGGTTTTTCATCTAACAGGTCCAACGCCTCCTGGCGTGCTTGTTCATTTTCCACTTCAACATAATTGGCAACCCGGGGCGAATCATGTCGAATATCACTTGGGAGGACCGCCTCTGCCCCATAAACCATGAAGAAAGGTGTGTAACCCATTGACCTGTTGGGGATGGTGTTGATGCTCCATAACACAGAAGGCAATTCTTCCACCCAACAACCTGACGTCCGCTTTAAAGGAACCATTAGCCGGGGCTTCATACCCTTCAAGATTTCTTGATTGGCTCTCTCAGCTTGACCATTGGACTGGGGGTGCACCACGGATGCTATATCAAGCCGGATGTGCTCTCTCTGACAGAAGTCCTTCATCTCACCTTTAGAAAGGTTTGTGCCATTATCCGTGCTGATACTGTGTGGAAAACCAAAGCGGAAGATAATCTTTTTAATAAACTGAACCACCGTGGACGCATCACACTTGATTACCGGCTCTGCTTCAACCCACTTAGTGAACTTGTCAACTGCCACCAATAGGTGGGTCTTCTTATCCTTGGGTCGCTTAAAAGGTCCCACCATATCAAGCCCCCAAGTAGCAAACGGCCAAGTGATAGGAATCATCCGTAGTTCCTGAGCCGGAACATGAGCTCGGCGTGAAAATTTCTGACAAGCATCACACCGCTTTACCAGGTCCTCTGCATCAGCATGAGCTGTCAAGCAGTAGAACCCATGACGAAAAGCTTTAGCCACTAGAGACTTTGAACCGGCATGGTGACCACAATCCCCTTCATGGATCTCACGTAGAATCTCTTGGCCTTCCTCGGGAGAGACACAACGTTGGAATACGCTTGACACACTGCAATGGTGTAACTCGCCATTGTGAATAACCATAGACTTGGATCGTTGGACTATCTGTCGGGCTAAAACTTCATCATCCGGTAGCTCGCCCCGGTTCATATACGCCAGATATGGAACCGTCCAATCTGGAATGACATGTAAAGCGGCGACCAACTGGGCCTCCGGATCAGGAATAACTAAATCCTCCTCTGTAGGCAACTTAACAGACGGGTTATGCAAGATATCTAAAAAGGTATTGGGTGGTACCGGTTTACATTGAGATCCCAGCCGGCTTAAAGCATCTGCTGCCTCGTTTTTGCGCTGGTCAATGTGCTCAACCTGATAACCGTCGAAGTGACCCGCCACAATATCCACCTCACGTCTGTAAGCCGCCATGAGTGGATCTTTAGAATCCCAAGTGCCAGAAACTTGTTGGGCCACCAGATTAGAATCTCCAAAGCATCGTACTAGCTTAAATTCATTTCCTTGGCTACACGGAGACCGTGGAGTAACGCTTTGTACTCAGCTGCATTGTTAGTACCAGGAAACATTAAGCGGAGAACATAACGAATTTTATCACCTCGAGGGGAAGTAAGGACAACTCCAGCCCCCAAGCCCTCCAATTGCCCGGATCCATCAAAGTGAATAGTCCAGTATGTGTTATCCGGTTTTTCCTCTGGTGCCTGTAACTCGTTCCAATCATTGATGAAGTCAACAAGCGCCTGAGATTTGATGGCTGTTCGAGGCACATACTTCAACCCATGGGGACCGAGCTCAATTGTCCACTTTGCAACCCGGCCAGTTGCCTCCCTGTTCTGAATTATATCGCCCAAAGGAGCAGAACTGACCACTGTGATGGAATGGCCTAGAAAGTACTGCTTGAGCTTCTGACTTTCCATAAAAACCCCATATACCAGCTTCTGCCAATGCGGATATCTTTGCTTTGACTCGATAAGCACTTCGCTGATATAGTAAACCGACCGTTGAACCAGATATTCCTTCCCAGCCTCCTTGCGCTCAACCACAATGGCCACACTAACAGCACGGGCATTAGCAGCCACATACAATAACAAGGGCTCCTTGTCAACCGGAGCAGCAAGGACCAACGGTTCAGCCAATTGCCGCTTCAAGTCTTCAAAAGCCGCATCAGCCGCATCACTCCACACAAAAGTGTCTGTTTTCTTCAACATCTGATATAGAGGGATCGCCTTCTATCCCAAGCGGCTAATAAACCGTCTTAGGGCTGCAATTCGACCCGCCAGACGCTGAACATCATTAATACAAGCCGGTTTAGCCAAAGATGTAATCGCCTTGATCTTTTCCGGATTAGCTTCAATGCCTCTATTGGACACCAGAAAGCCTAAGAGCTTGCCTGCCGGAATACCGAAGACACACTTGTCCGGATTAAGCATCATCTTATAAACCCGAAGATTGTCAAAGGTCTGCTTGAGATCATCTACCAATGTCTCCTTCTTCCTGGATTTTACTACAATGTCATCCACATAGGCATGAACAGTGCGCCCAATCTGAGTGTGAAGACAATTCTGCACACAACGCTGATAAGTGGCCTGGGCACTCTTAAGACCAAAAGGCATAGAAACATAACAGAAGCCTCCAAAGGGAGTGATGAAGGCTATCTTCTCCTGGTCCTTAACTGCCATTTTGATTTGATGATAACCTGAATAGGTATCCAAGAAACTTAAACGCTCACAACCCGCCGTCGAATCAATGATCTGATCAATGCGTGGGAGAGCAAAAGATCTGCTGGACAAGCTTTGTTCAAATCTGTGTAGTCCACACACATGCGCCAAGTGTCGTTTTTCTGAAGGACTAGCACCGGATTAGCCAACCACTCAGGGTGAAACACTTCGACGATAAACCCCGCAGCCAACAGCCGGGCTACCTCCTCACCAATAGCCTTGCATCTTTCCTCGTTAAAGTGGCGAAGAAACTGCTTGACTGGTTTAAACTTAGGATCAATATTGAGAGTGTGCTCAGCGAGTTCCCTCGGTACACCTGGCATGTCAGAAGGCTTCCATGCAAAAATGTCCCGGTTCTCACGGATGAACTCGATGAGCGCGCTTTCCTATTTTGGATCTAGATTGGTGCTGGTACTAAACTGCTTTGATGAATCGCCAGGAACAAAGTCAACAAGTTTAGTCTCATCTGTAGGTTTGAACTTCAGGGTCGGGTCATGCTCAGTGGTGGGCTTCTTCAGAGGGGTCATGTCTGCCGGATAAACATTGTCCTTATAGAACTTCAACTCCTCTGTAGCACAAACCGACTCAGCATAGGCCGCATCACCTTCCTCGCAATCCAAAGCTATCTTACGACTTCCGTGAACTATGATGGTCCCCTTATGACCCGGCATCTTGAGCTGTAAATAAATGTAACAGGGCCTTGCCATGAACTTCGCGTAAGCCAGCCGTCCAAACAGTGCATGATATGGGCTCTGGATTTTCACCACTTCAAAGGTCAATGTTTCAGACCTGGAATCATGTTCATCCCCAAACACAACCTCCAAAGCGATCTTGCCAACAGGATACGCCGATTTACCTGGTACTACACCATGAAAAATAGTGTTTGACGGTTTAAGACTCTTGTCTATCAACCCCATGCGACGAAAAGTCTCGTAGTACAGGATGTTGATACTGCTCCCTCCATCCATCAGCACCTTGGTAAACTTATAACCTCCCACCTGAGGTGCCACCACCAAAGCTAGATGACCCAGATTGTCAACCCGGGGCAGATGATCCTCTCTGCTCCACACAATGGGCTGCTCGGACCACCGCAAGTAACGCGGTACTGCTGGTTCAACAACATTAACTGCTCTCTTGTGAAGCTTTTGATCACGCTTGCACAAACTAGTAGTGAACACATGATACTGCCCACCATTCAACTGCTTTGGGTGACTCTGATAACCTGACTGCTGCTGATTCCCTTGATTATTCTGTTGGTTATTACCACCTTGGTTGTTCTGGTTGCCCTGATTATTCTGAAATCCAGAGTTTGAACCGCCGCCACCATGAAACCTGGACCTGAACCGCCCGATGGACCCTGATCATATCGGAAGAGATCAGAGTTTTTGAACTCCTTCATAATGTGACAATCTTTCCAAAGATGTGTTGTTGGAACCTCCTTGGTCCCGTGCTTTGGGCAGGGCTGGTTTAACAGACGCTCCAGATTCATCCCTCCATCGCGCTGGGGCGGTTTACCCTTACGACGCTGCATATTGGTGTTAGCCACAAAATCTGAACTATCTGCTTTGCGCTTACCATTATTCCCATGGCTTCCTTGGTTGTGATGCTGTCCCTTTGCACCATCGTTCTTCTTTCCCTTCTCCGGTTTCTCCTCATCAGAATCGGGATCCTTGGTATTATCAGAATCGGCATACTTTACCAAGGCTGCCATAAGGGTTCCCATGTCATTGCAGTGGCGCTTGAGCCGTCCCAACTTCATCTTCAGTGACTTAAACCGGCAATTACGCTCCAGCGTTATGATTGCTTGGCCAGCGTTAATGCGGTCTGACGAGTGCAAAACTTCCGAAACCCGGTGCACCCAATGAGTTGTTGACTCATTCTCTCCTTGAACACAGGCATCCAGATCCACAATGGACATAGGCTGTTTGCATGTATCCTTGAAATTGCTATAAACCGGGCCTTCAATTGGTCCCATCACTCGATGGAGTTAGCTGGCAGGTTCTTCAACCATGTGCGGGCTGTCCCTTCCAACATCATCATAAAGTATTTTGCACAGGCCGCTTCATCCACATCCAACAGCTCCATTGCCATCTCATAACTTTCGACCCACGACTTAGGCGGCTGATCAGCAGTGTAATTAGGCACCTTACGTGGACCTTTGAAATCCTTGGGTAGTCGCACATTACGGAGAGTCGCAATGAGACATGATACTCCCCAGGAACTGAAGGCAAGCCCGGTGCCTTGGTCTACTGACGCTGCTGGCTGAACCGGGGCGGGTTGATAATGACCCGCATATTGTGCTACTAAAGCGGCCTCCCTTCATGCTCTGCCATTATCCACCACGTCCTGAGCGTTCACTTCACCACACGCCAGATTAGGTCCTTGAGGGATAGTACGGCGCCGCGCACTGCTGGACACCTTCGGTTCATCTATATGCCTTCTATAGCTTTTGCTCGGGCATGGGGTCGTGTGAATCCTGTCTCGGCTATATGAGTAAGCCTGCTGCTGCGCAATAGCAGTTTGAAGAAGATCCCTGGTCCGCCGTGTCTCAACCATCGCTGGCGATTCACCCTCCATCGGAATAGCTGTCAGCCCGGATGCTGCTGCTATCATATTATCCAAAGGGGTAGAGAAGTGACCCGGCGGGGTGTGGTATACCACGGAGGGTTGTCTGTTCGTCGAGGTGGACCCATCATCTGAGGTTGATCCGGCGCTCCGGTCCTTGGCACGACAGTCCGGTTTACTGCTGTCGGGTTGCTGGTTCCGGCCCCTGGCGTACTGAAGAGGTTGATTGCATTATAATCCGCCGTCAGGCGAGACTGATGTCTCCTCCTTAACACTTCGTTCGAGGCATTTTGATCTAGCAAAAGTCGATAATTATTGGCTTGAATCCTCTGCGCCTGGGCATCTAAAGCGGCCCGTTCCTCAGCCATCCTGGTCTCCTCAGCCGCCAAGTCCTCTTTAGACTGAGTTATCTGATCTCGTAACTTAGCGACCTCTGTGTTATGCCGATCTTGAGTCTCCGGGATAACTGTTGTGGCCAATAAGGTCGTCTAGGCGTCCAACAAACCGGACATAACTTGAGCCGGCCGGCGCGCGGTGCCTCCTGCCCCAGCTGCTGGTCCGGATGCCACCGCAGTAGAATTTCGCAAAGTTGGTTGTGTTCCGGCCATGAAGATTGCGACTCGGTTTGGCGATTCAAGAAATTCCGGATACTGGTGCCATCGGAATACCCTTCGAACACACCGTCATGAACTTGGTATAGGGACTCGGTTTCACCGGTGGATGATTCACCGTCGGAATAAGCGACCGTCTCACCTTCGGACACTGGTTCAGATCCGATCCCGTGGACACATTCTACGAACGCACGCTTCATGGTAGGCTGAATCCGAGCGGGGCTTGCACACTGAGCCATCTCGACGAGGTCGGTGCAGATGTCGGGCTCGGGGCCCGGTTCACCTATCTTGCCGATGAAAACGTGAATTCCACCAAAGGGGAACCGGTACCCGTACTCAATTGAGCCGGCCTCGGGGCCCCACCCTGCATCGTCGATGTAGAGCTTGCCACAACGACTCTTGGTCATCCGGCCAACCGCGTACCCTTTGAGTCCTTGAAAGTTGCCCTTCAAGAACTCGAAACCATCATGCGATAGCCCCACGGTGGGCACCAACTATCGTGGAAATATCATGTCAGATGTCCTTGGCAAAGGACTTAGTCGTGGAGCCATCGCGATGGGTTAGCTTAAAGGGGTTAAACCGGACAAAGGACACGAGAGTTTTATACTAGTTCAGCCCCTTACGATGAAGGTAAAAGCCTACGTCTAGTTGTGATGGGATTATTGGGGTTTCGATTACCAGGGAGCAAACACGCTATGCCTGGCTTTCGAGTTGTTGTTTCTTGTCCCTGAACCGCCGTCGGGTCGTCCTTTATATACACAGGTTCACGCCCAGCCGGTTTACAGAGTTCTGAGGCCGGCTCATACAAGTGTTCAGCTCGGTCTCTACCTCCCTAACTTACAATACAATTTATACAACTATGGCGGTTTACCACTATGGGCCCTAATCCGCCTTTGGGCTTTGGGCCTCTAGCTTCATCAGTAAGGTGCCATCTTCCAGGTCTTCATGGGCTTCAGTGTAGTTGAAGGTGAACCGGCCCCTCCTGGGCGGTTTATACTTAGTAGTTACATCCCCAACAACTCCCGAAGCATGGCCACATCAACCATTGAAGGGAAGAGGGCAAACTGCGCCCGTCGCGCCGCCAGCTCGCTCTCCGACGGCTCCGCCGCCCCGGCATCTTTGGCTGCCCCTTTTCCTTTGGTGGATTTGGGCGCCATTGCGGCTGCGAGAAGCGGAGGGTAGGGGATGGCGGAAGCGCGTCGACGATGGACGAAAGCTGGGGGCTCGAGAAGGAAGAAAGGGGACGGCGGTTTCAAGATTGGGGGAGGCACAGGGGAAGGGTAAAGTGAGCAGCGCGCCCGCGATTATTCATTTTTATGGGAAAGGCGCGGGCCGCCTCCTTTCCCATAAACTGCGATGCGACACATGCGAGTGGACGCTGTCCCACGCATGCCTCCCACATCACGCACGCTCCTCCACGACGCGCGTCCCATGCAGGTCGTGGGGGAAGCGCAGCAGACAGAACAGTTACCGCCGTAAAAATCCGCCCCAACTGCCCGCGCACCGTTCTGGGCCTGGCCCAACAACGTGTTGCGCTTATGTATGGCCCAGGCCCGGGGGCTCTTGTCGGTGTACAAAAGTAGGGGCTCTGCTTTTGACCCCTTTACTTGTGCGCGGGCAGTCAGAGCCACCCGCCACGGCCACGCATAACAGGGCAAGAAAGGGAAGCCGAAGAGAAGCCGAAGGCACGAGACAAACAAGGCAACATCAAGGACCAAGGCCACAAAGTGCAGATGGGCGAAGCAGGTTTACCCGGCAAGACCCTTGCCAGGGGCATCCTCCGCAGCACCGGGAAGCCCCTTGCCAGGGCAGCTCACCCACACCAGTGGATCGGGCCACCCTCGAGCCATGGTCTCCAACAGCCATGTTGGACCAGGGCTCGGGAGGCACCTCCATGGTGGCATGCAGATCTTTGTGAAGACATAGAATGCTCAAGATCAGATGAGGATTGCAAAGCAACAATCCTCACCAAGATCCTTACCGAATGAATCCACAAGACCCCCGACGAGACTATTGCCGGGGACGACAACGCGCCACGGCAGGACCCTTGTCGGTCCACCTGGCAAGACCCTTGCCGGGCCACCCGACAAGACCCTTGCCAGGGGCGACAGCAAGGCCACTACCAGGCCCGCACCAACCAACTCCCCGCTGCCGTTCGCATGCAGCCGCCAGCCCAGCCAGCTGGGCAGGCACCTGTGTGGCAACATGCAGCTTCCAGGCCAACTCAGCACACACATGCGTGGCAGCATGCAGATCTTTGTGGAGGCTCCACCACCGCGCCACCTTAGCTGCTTGCCTGCCTACATGGCGCCACATGCATCACTGGCCAGGGTGCGTGTCGAAGCGAGGAGAAGCGGCGACGGATGGGATGGGCCTCGCTCCCATCCCCGATAAAGTGAAGGGACACCTAAGCCTCACATTAAATGCGCTTTGTCCTGTAATACCAGCGATAAGCTCACAGCGCTGTAGCACTTTCCACCTCCTGTGTGCCACTGTGGCAGCCCCTTTCGCCTATAAAAGGAGGCCCATGGCGCACTGGAGAAGGATTCGGCTTTTTGGAACCTAGCAGCACCCAGAGCTAGTTCAAGAGTTCAAGAACACTAATACATCCACCAAAGCAGGATCATAGGATTTTATGCATCTTTGCGGCCCGAGCCTGGGTAAATCCCCTTTGTGCTGTCTACTAGTCCCGCTCTTCTCACGATCCCACGGCCCGCAACCGTAGTAGGGATTCCAGTGATCCCATAGGTGTTGTTTCCCACCGACATGTGTGCAGGGGATGTTTACGTTGTGTTGCTTGGTTCTCCTACTGGTTCAATAACCTTGGTCTCATCATAGAGGGAAATACCTACCATCGCTATGCTGGATCATCCCTTCCTCTTTGGGGAAATACCGACGTAGTTCAAGCAGGCATCAAAAGGAATTTTTGGTGCCGTTGCCTGGGAGGATCTTCAACATCAACCAGGTTCCTAATCAAAAATCTCATCTCCTTGCAATTTACATTATTTCCCATTTGCCTCTTGTTTTCCTCTCCCCCACTCCACAAAAAATTGCCGTTCTATTCGCCCTCTTTTTCGTTCGTCGTTTTGTCGTCAGATCTGTTTTTGAGTGCAATCTTGTTGTGAAGTCATCATGACTCAAGAGAACACCAAGTTGTGTGATTTCTCAAATACCAACAACAATTATTTTGTTAGCACTCCGATTGCTCCTCCCTCTACTAGTGAGGAGTCTTGTGATATTAATACTACTTTGCTGAATCTTATTATGAAAGATCAATTTGCCGGTACTCCTAATGAGGATGTCGTGTCCTATCTTAACACATTCATGGAATTATGCGATATGCAAAAGAAAAAAAGATGTGGACAATGATGTTGTGAAGTTAAAATTATTTCCGTTTTCTTTGCGAGATCGCACAAAAAATTGGTTTTCTTCTTTGCCTCGCAATAGTATTGATTCTTGGAACAAGTGCAAGGATGCTTTTATTACTAAGTATTTTCTGCCCGCAAAAATTATTTCCCTTAGAACCCAGATTACGAATTTCAAGCAACATGAACATGAGCATGTTTCACAATCTTGGGAAAGGATGAAATTGATGCTAAGGAATTGCCCAACTCATGGGTTAAATCTTTGGATGATCATACAATTTTTTTATGCGGGGTTGAATTTTTTTTCTCATAATCTTTTGGATTCTGCCGCGGGGGGGGGGGGGGGTACTTTTATGGAAATTACTTTGGGTGAAGCTACTAAATTTCTAGACAATATTATGGCCAATTACTCACAATGGCAGACCGAAAGAGCTCCTACTAGTAAAAAAGTCAATTCATTAGAAGAAATAAATTCTTTGAGTGAAAAAGTTGATGCTCTTATGAAGTTGGTTGCTAATAAAAGTGCTCCTCTTGATTTTAATGATGTGCCTTTTGTCTACTTTGATTGAGCAAAATAGTTATGCCATAGATGTGAATTTTATCTCGCGAAACAATTTCAATAACAATGCTTCTAGAGGTAATTTTAATCCTAGGCCTTTTCCTAGTAATTCCTCTAATAATTATGGTAATTACTATGGTAATCCTACTTATAATAATAATAGAAACACCTCTGACCTTGAGAATAATATTAAATAATTTATCAATACTCAAAAAGTTTTCAATGCTACGATAGAAGAAAAGTCGGATAAAGTTGATGGTATGTCTAGAAGTATTGATATAATTTCTCATGATATACAAACTCTTGAGATGAAAAAATTTCTGCCTAAATTTGAAGAATCAATTAAAGCTCTCTATGTTTCTATGGATGAAAGTAAGAAAAGAACCGCTATGCTTAGAGCTAAAAGAGAATTTTTAGAAAGGGCTTTTTCTAGTGATTACTTTCATAAAAGTGATGAAGATCTTAAAATGTGAGTGGAGAAGTGTCAACTTTAGTTAGAAGGTGTCCCTATGATTCGGAGGGTTAAAATCTTGTTGAAAATTTTGATAAAAGTGGGTTTGAAGAGGTCAAGACTTTAACTAGTGATGTGCCCACTATTTTGGATCCTACTAGATTATGCCTAGCTAGGGGCGTAAAACGATAGCGCTCGTTGGGAGGCAACCCAACTTGTATCTTTTTTCTTTTTGGTTTTATTTCTATTTTCAATAAAATACACAATTATGCCTCTAGTTAGTAAATTAGTGTTTGTGCCAAGCAAGGCCTTTGGGATGATTTGTGTGTGAGTTGATTTGATCTTGCTAAAAAATAGAAAATTTTACGCTCACGAAATTATTTTTCATTTTAATCAGAAGGGTGCTTTTGAGTTGATTCTTTCTGCATAAGATTAATAAACAAATTATTAACGTCGTCCTAATTTTTTAGAATTTTTGGAGTTACAGAAGTATTTGAAGTAGTCAGATTGCTACAGACTGTTCTATTTTTGACAGATTCTATTTTCTTTGCGTTGTGTGCTTGTTTTGATGATTCTATGGTTTTGTTTGATGAGTTTTTGCCATAGAAAAGTTGGAATACAGTAGATATAATGAAAAAAAAATATTAATGGGTTTGCAACAGTATTTATAGTAGTGGTTTGGTTTCTTATACTAATGGATCTCAGGAAGGTTTTGTTTGAGTTTTGTGTGATTGAAAATTTCAAGTTTTGGGTGATCTTACGATGGATGAAGGAATAAGGATTAGCAAAAGGCTAAGCTTGGGGATGCTCGAGGCACCCCAAGATAATATTCAAGAAGTAGCAAGCAACTAAGCTTGGGATGCCCCCCGAGTGGCATCCCCTCTTTCTTCTAACAACCATCGGTATTTTACTTGGAGCTATATTTTTATTCGTCACATATTATGAGTTTTGCTTGGAGCGTCTTGTATGATATGAGTCTTTGCTTGTTTTTTCTTTGTGTTTTAAGTCTTGAATCCTTGCTGGACACACCTTCTTGAGAGAGACAAAAATAATGCTATGCTTGATCCTATGCTTCACTTAAACTTTTAGAGCCATGGAATTGCTCTAGTGCTTCACTTATATCTTTTTGAGCATGCTGTGCTTTGTTATTTTTGAAGAAATGCTCTCATGCTTCACTTAGATTTATTTGGGAGTTAGTAATTTTTTTAATAAATTCTCTCTTGCTCCACTTCGATTATTTTGAGAGAAAGAAAAATTATGCTCATGTTCTTCACTTTAATTTGTTTGAGCTTATCAAAAGCAACATATGAAAATAGTCCCAAAGTGATAGATATCCAAGGAGGATATAATAAAAAATTCATGAAGATCATTGGAAAAAATAAACTTGATTCTTAGTAATAGTTTTGATATATGACGATGTGATATGTGAGTCATGTTGATGAGTAATTGTGCTTTAGTAAGAATATTGATGTTAAGGTTTGTGATTCCCTATGCAAGCACGAAAGTCAATAGTTATGCAATGAAATTTATATCCTACTTGTGGTGCATTATTGGGTGTTACTTATGCTTAATGCTTGGTTACGAGATTTTTCATTTCTTGGTTGTCGCTTATCAATCTTTTTGCTAGCCTTCATTTTGCACTAAGTATGATCACTACTTGTACATCCAAAACCCTTTAAACCAATTTTGCCATATGATTCCACTATACCTACCTATGTGCGGTATTTCCGTGCTGTTCTAAGAAAATTTGCATGTGCCATCTCTAATTTTCAAATTGAATTTCTATTTTGTGTGCTCGTACCGCTCGCGAGGCGGTGGGGGTGGCCAATATTTTCCATGCTAGATGTGTTATTCTCATGATGAGTGTTTATTCACTTCTCATTGCACGAGAGTACGACAAAGGTATTAGGGATGCCTAGTCCCAAAATGAAAAATGAATTTACTTTATGATGTCGAATAATAAATTCCTTGCAAAGTGTTGGTATGGAGGGCACCTGTGGATACAGTTGGCCATGGAAAGTGAAAGTAATGGTGGAAAAAGGAATAACCTTTATTTTCTATTTGGGAACTGCCTATGATGTATCTAGCATGGAAAGTGTTGGGATCTCTAAGTCGTTTTCGTTGGTGGGAAAAGTTTGCCTCTCAAAATGTTTTTATCTCTCAATTTTCGCTTTGAGCTCTGGCACCTCTACAAATCCCTACTTCCCTCTACGAAGGGCCTTTCTTTTACTTTATGCAACTTTTATTTTGAATTTGAGTCTCCATCTCCTCTTATAAAGCACCAACAAAGGGGCACTGTGATCGTATTTGATCATTAGGTGTAGCTAATATTCAAGTGTGTTTCATGTATGGATCAATGGTTGAGCATAATGGGCTAGGGATAACTTGCTTTAGTGTTGATATTTTGAAAGACATGGTTGCTTGTTGGTATGCTTGAGTATTAAAATCTTCATGTCAAAACTAGATTATTGCTTTGAACCATATAGAAGTCCAAATGTCCATGCTACAAAGAAAAGAAAATGTTATGAACATGTTAGGCAACATTCCACATCAAAAATTCTGTTTGTATCATTTACCTACTCGAGGACGAGTAGGAATTAAGCTTGGGGATGCTGATATGTCTCCAACGTATCTATAATTTTTGATTGTTCCATGCTGTTATATTATCATTCTTGGATGTTTTACAATCATTTTATATCATTTTTTGGTACTAATCTATTGACATAGTGCCTAGTGCCAGTTGTTGTTTTCTGCATGTTTATTACATCGCAGGAAATCAATACCAAACGGAGTCCAAATGCAACGAAACTTTTTGTGGATTTTTTTGGACCAGAAGACATCAAGTGGGCCAAGGAAGTACCTGAGGGGAGCTCCGAGGGGAGCACAACCCACCATGGAGCTCCTGGAGGCCCAGGCGCGCCTAGGTGGGTTGTGGCCACCTTGGTGGCCTCCCGCACCACCTCTTTGCTTTATAAATACTCCAATATTCTAGAAACCCTAGGGGGGTCGACGAAAATCAATTCCAGCCGCCGCAAGTTCCAGAAACACCAGATCCAATCTAGACACCATCTCGGAGGGGTTCATCATGTCCATTGGTGCCTCTCCGATGAGCGTGAGTAGTTCTTTGTAGACCTACGGGTCCGTAGTTAGTAGCTAGATGGTGATACATCCATTTTGCATCATGTTTTTCTACTGTTATTTATGATGTTTTATTGTATAATAATGCTTTTTGGAGTAATTATAATGCCTTTTCTGTCATAATATGCAAGGTATGCACTAAGGGGGAGAATTCTGGCAGCAGGAAATGTGGGCCTGAAAAAGCTACGTCGAGCTACCTATTTTGCACAACTCCAAATGAGCTGAAACTCCCCGAGGATTTTTATGGAATATTTAAGGAATATTGGAGCAAATAAGTACCACAGGAGGGCCACCAAGTGGGCCCAACCCACCTAGGCGCGCCAAGAGGCCCACACGCGCCCTGGTGGGTGCTGCCCTCCTCGGCCCACCTTCGATGCCCATCTTCTGGTATATAAGTCATTGTGACCTAGAAAAAAATAAGGAGAGGACATTCGGGACGAAGCGCCAACGCCTCGAGGTGGAACTTGGGCAGGAGCACTTTTGCCCTCTAGCAGGGCGATTCCGCCGGGGGAACTTCCCTCCCGGAGGGGGACATCATCGTCATCATCATCACCAACGACTCTCCCATCTTGGGGAGGGCCATCTTCATCAACATCATCACAGCACCAACTCCTCCCAAACCCTAGTTCATCTCTTGCATTCAATCTTTGTATCAAAACTATAGATTGGTGCCCATGGGTGACTAGTAGTGTTGATTACATCTTGTAGTTGATTACTATGTGGTTTATTTGGTGGAAGATTATATGTTAAGATCCATTATGCTATTCAATACCCCTATGATCTTGAGCATGTTTATCATTTGTGAGTGGTTACTTTCGTTCTTGAGGTCACTGATGTCTACTACACAACCTTCTTCTTGTAGACGTTGTTGGGCCTGCAAGTGCACATGTTTGTAGGACAGTAGCAAATTTCCCTCAAGTGGATGACCTAAGGTTATCAATACGTAGGAGGCGTAGGATGAAGATGGTCTCTCTCAAACAACCCTGCAACCAAATAACAAAGAGTCTCTTGTGTCCCCAACACACCCAATACAATGGTAAATTGTATAGGTGCACTAGTTCGGCGAAGAGATGCAGATACAAGTGCAAAATAGACGGTAGATAAAGGTATTTGTAATCTGAAATAATAAAAACAGCAAGGTAACAAGTGGTAAAAGTGAGCGTAAACGATATTGTAATGGTAGGAAACAAGGCCTAGGGTTCATACTTTCACCAGTGCAAGTTCTCTCAACAATAATAACATAGATAGATCATATAACAAGCCCTCAACATGCAACAAAGAGTCACTCCAAAGCCACTAATAGCGGAGAACAAACGTAGAGATTATGGTAGGGTACGAAACCACCTCAAAGTTATTCTTTTAAATCGATCTATAAAAGCGTTCGTACTAGAATAACACCTTAAGACACAAATCAACCAAAACCCTAATGTCACCTAGATACTCCATTGTCACCTCAAGTATCCGTGGGCATGATTATATGATATGCTTCACACAATCTCAGATTCATCCAACCAACATAAAAGTACTTCAAAGAGTGCCCCAAAGCTACTACCGGAGAGTCAAGAACGTGTGCCAACCCCTATACATAGGTTGATGGGCGGAACCCGCAAGTTGGTCACCAAAACATACATCAAGAGGCACATGATATCCCATTGTCACCACAGATAAGCACAACAAGACATACATCAAGTGTTCTCATAAAAGACTCAATCCGATAAGATAACTTCAAAGGGGAAACTCAATTCATCACAAAAGAATAGAGGGGGAGAAACATCATAAGATCCAACTATAATAGCAAAGCTCGGGATACATGAAGATCGTACCATAGAGGGAACACGAGAGAGAGAGAGAGATCAAACACATAGCTACTGGTACATACCCTCAGCCCCGAGGGTAAACTACTCCCTCCTCATCATGGAGAGCGCCGGGATGATGAAGATGGCCACCGGTGATGGGATCCCCCCTCCGGCAGGGTGCCGGGAAGGGCTCCCGAGAGGTTTTTGGTGGCTACAGAGGCTTGCGGTGGCGGAACTCCCGATCTATCTTCTGTTCTGGAAGTTTTAGGGTACGTAGGTATATATGGGTGCAGGGGGTACGTCGGTGGAGCTACGGGGGCCCCACGAGGCAGGGGGGCGCGCCCTAGGGGGTGGGCACGCCCCCTACCCTCGTGAGCACCTCCCTTCTTTCCTGACGTGCACTCCAAGTCCATCGGGTGGCTTTCCTTCCAAAAATAACTTCTCCAGTTGATTTCATTCCGTTTTGACTCCGTCTGATATTCCTTTTCCTCGAAACACTGAAATAGGCATAAAACAGCAAATCTGGGCTGGGCCTCCGGTTAATAGGTTAGTCCCAAAAATAATATAAAAGTGGATAATAAAGCCCAATATTTCCTAAAACAGTAGATAAAGTAGCATCGAGCAATCAAAAATTATAGATACGTTGGAGACGTATCAGTCACGGGAGAAATCAGGTGAACTTGATATGTGTTCGATATTTTGATGGTATGTATGTTGCCATTCTCTTAGTGGTGTCATGTGAACATCGACTACATGGCACTTCACCATATTTGGTCCTAAGGGAATGCATTGTTGAGTAGTAATTAGATGGTGGGTTGCGAGAGTGATAGAAGCTTAAACCCCAGTTTATGTGCTATTCCGTAAGGGACCGATTGGATCCAAAAGTTTAATGCTATGGTTAGATTTTATTCTTAATACTTTTCTCGTAGTTGCAGATGCTTGTGAGAGGGTTAATCATAAGTAGGAGGTTTGTTCAAGTAAGAACAACACCTAAGCACCGATCCACCCACATATCAAATTATCAAAGTATCAAACACGAATTAAGCCAACATGATGAAAGTGACTAGATGAAATTCCCGTGTACCCACAAGAACACTTTGCTTATCATAAGAAACCGTTTTAGCCTGTCCTTTGCCTCAAAAGGATTGGGCTACGTTGCTGCACTTTTGTTACTACTATTGTTACTTGCTTGCTACAAATTATCTTGCTACCAAACTACTCCACTACTTACAATTTTAGGACTTGCAGACATTACCTTGCTGAAAACCACTTGTCATTTGCTTCTGCTCCTCGTTGGGTTCGACACTCTTATCGAAAAGAGCTACAATTGACCCCATACACTTGTGGGTAATCAAGGCTATTTTCTGGCGCCATTGCCGGGGAGTGAAGCGCTCTCGGTAAGTGGAAATTGGTTAGGAAACATTATTACTATGTGCTAAAATTTATTGTCAATTGCTATTATGGAAAACAATCCTTTGAGGGGTTTGTTCGGGGTATCTTCACCTCGACCAGAACCACAATTAGTTACTGAGGGAGTCCTGGACTAAGGGGTCCTCGGACAGCCGGACTATATCCTTTGGCCGGACTGTTGGACTATGAAGATACAAGATAGAAGACTTCGTCCCGTGTCCGGATGGGACTCTCCTTTGCGTGTAAGGCAAGCTTGGCGATTCGGATATGTAGATTCCTTTCTCTGTGACCGACTTTGTATAACCCTAGTCCCCCCGATGTCTATATAAACCGGAGGGTTTAGACTTCTAGGGTTTAGTCCGTAGGACAACAATCATATCCTCATAGGCTAGATTTCTAGGGTTTAGCCATTACGATCTCGTGGTGGATCAACTCTTGTAATAATCATACTCATTAAGATCAATCAAGCATGAAGTAGGGTATTACCACCATAGAGAGGGCCCGAACCTGGGTAAACATTGTGTCCCCCGCCTCCTGTTACCATTAGCCTTAGATGCAGAGTTCGGGACCCCCTACTCGAGATCCGCCGGTTTTGACACCGACATTGGTGCTTTCATTGAGAGTTCCGTTGTGACGTCGGAGATAGGCTTGATGGCTCCATCAATCATCTACAACGACGCAGTCTAGGGGGAGATCTTCCCCCCGAACAGGTCTTCGTATTCGGCGGCTTCGCATTGCGGGCCACCTCGCTTGGCCATCTAGAGAAGATCGATAGCTACGCCCCTGGCCATCAGGTCAGATTTGGAAGCCTGAATTTTGTGGCCGATATCCGCGGAGATTTGATCTTTGATGGATTCGAGCCCATGACGGCTGTCCTCGGCAACCACGATGAACATGACCTAGATTTGTCATCTAGCCGCACACAGGAGATAGCGCCTATGACCACCCTGGCCCTAGAGCCAGAGCGGACTGCATCGTTCGAAGACGGGAAGCTCGACCCCGTCACGGAGGCCGCAGACTCAGCGGCGCTCAAGCCGCACACAGACCCAACATCAGGTTGGGCTTGTGTTACCGGGACCTCGAACTCATATCCAGCCATGGGCTCCGGACCGCATGCATCCGCGTCCATCGAACCTGATTGGGCGCCGGTCTTATAGTTCAGCTCCGCGAACATTTTCCAGCACTCGCCTTTTGGCGACGTGTTAAACTCATTGAAGTCCCTCTCCTTGTCGGGCAACTCTCGGCCGAACTATGTCCGGCTTGAGTGGGAAGCGGACGACGAAGAGCTTCGTTCCCCACCTACCACCCACTTCATTGCCAGTGTCGAGGACTTAACCGAAACGCTCGATTATGGCTCCGAAGACATCAACAGTATGGACGACGATGCCGGAGAAGAGCAGACACAAAAACCACCACCTTTAGGGCAGTGGACAGCTACTTCGTCATACGATATATACATGGTGGACACACCAAAGGAGAATGAGGCCGACGGCGATAACACCATACCTGTCGATGAACCTCCTAAACATCGGCGTCCCAAGCACCGACCTCGATCCGGCAAAAGGAAAAACCACAACATTATCACGAACGATGATGGTAATCTGAACCAAGCCGAGGACCCCGCAAACCCAGCGTTGGAGCAGGGCGTGCGACAGGATGGCGAACACAGTCCGGAGATGTTATCCTACCACAGCGACACCGAAGATAGCAATTACCAACCTGTCTCTGAAGAGGAGATCAGCCTAGGCGACGACGAGTTTGTCATCCCAGAAGAACCATTAGGACAAGAATGCCTCCACCAAAGGCTTATTGCCACTGCAAGGAGCCTGAAGAAGCAGAAGCAGCTGCTTAAAGCCACACAGGATACGCTCAATGACAGATGGAACGAAGTGCTAGACGCTAAGGAAAAATACGACGATAATCGCCAAACAAAGAGCTATCCTAAACGTAAGTTGCTGCCCGAATTCGACGATGAGGCTATCGCGCCTATACCGCTGAAAAACAATACGACCGACTGGCCGGACCGACCACCTCGCGGCTGCGATAGAGTGTCTAGCAATGCCATACACAAGTGCGCGCCCCCTCCCCACAAAGGAAGGAAGGCCGCGGCCCAGGACCAGAAACACGATCTACATGAGGACCTGGACAAAAAAACTGGGAAAACCAGGTCCATCTATGGATCCAGGGAATGTGCTCCTACACGGGATCACTATTATCAAACAAAACATGCTGGCCATTTACCAGCTTGGAACCAATACCAAACATTACAGCCGTTGGACCCAATCCACGACACTGCGAGATACAGGGGCGGAGCACACATCCCTGTGCTTCACCGATAAGGTGCTGGAACACGATTTTTCAGAAGGGTTAAAACCTGTAAACATCGAGGCATATGATGGAACGACGGACCCCGCGGTTTGGATAGAAGACTTTATTCTTCACATCCACATGGCTTGCGAAGATGATCTCCACGCCATTAAATATTTACCCCTCAAGCTAAAAGGACCATCTCGGCACTGGCTGAAGAGCGTCCCCAAAAAATCCATCGGAAGCTGTGAAGAACTTGAGGATGCTTTCCGGGCCAATTTCCAAGGGACCTATGTCCGGCCTCCGGATGCAAATGATCTAAGTCACATAATCCAACAACCTGGAGAATCAGCCCGTAAGCTTTGGAATAGGTTTCTCACTAAGAAGAACCAAGTTGTCGACTGTCCGGACACCGAAGCCTTAGCGGCCTTCAAACACAATGTCCGGGACGAATGGCTGGCCAGACACCTCGGCCAGGAAAAGCCATGGACAATGGCCGCCTTAACTACACTCATGACCCGCTTTTGCGCGGGCGAAGATAGTTGGTTATCCTGTAGTAGCACCAGCGACCCCGGCACATCCGAAGTCATGGACGGTAATGGAAAACCACGACACAAGAAAAATAAACATCGGAATAATGAAGAAAGCCCAGACAATACAGCGGTAAACGCCGGATTCTGGGGCTCCAAACCTGGTCAACGAAAGAAGGCATTTAAAGGCAACAAAGATAGTCCGTCTAACCTGGATAAAATTCTAGACAGGCCCTGGCAGATTCATGGCACTCCCGACAAACCAGCCAATCATACCAACAGAGAATGTTGGGTCTTCAAGCAGGTCGACAAACTCAACACCAAAAACAAAGGGAAGGGACCTCAGAGTGAAGACGAGGATGAACCTCGCCAGCCAAACACGGGGGGCACAGAAGAAATTTCCACCGGAGATCAAAATAGTGAACATGATCTATGTCACTCGTATCCCAAAGTGGGAGCGCAAGCGCACACTCCGAGAGGTCTACGCCATTGAGCCCATCACCCCAAGTTCAACCCATGGTCTACCTGTGTGATCACCTTTGATCATAGGGATCATCCGACTAGTATCCGTCATGGGGGTTCGGCTGCCCTAGTGCTCGACCCCATAATAGACGGATACCACCTCACTCGAGTCCTCATGGACGGCGGCAACAGTCTCAATCTGATATATCAGGACACTGTCCGCAAGATGGGGATAGACCCATCAAGAATCAAGCAAAGCAACACTACCTTTAAAGGAGTTATACCGGGCGTGGAAGCCTGCTGCACGGGCTCTATAACATTGGATGTTGTATTCGGCTCGCCGGACAACATTCGAAGCGAAGAACTAATCTTCGACATTGCTTTGTCCTGAAGCAGCTATCATGCACTACTCGGAAGAACGACCTTCACCCTTTTTAATGAAGTCCCGCATTATACTTATCTCAAACTCAAAATGCCTAGACCTCGTGGCGTCATTACGGTGAGTGGAAATATGGAGCGCTCTCTTCGCACAGAGGAATACACGGCGGCTCTAGCAGTCGAAGCACAAAACAGCCTATTCAAGCCGAACAACTCATCTGTCATTAAGACCGCAGACACAGCTAAACGTGTCTGGCGCACACCTTAGTGCGGCAGCTCAGATAAACCTGAGCTCGATTAGCAGCTACGCCCCCATCGACCGCCCCATAAGGAGATATACTCAAAATTCCTTGGGCGGCTTCGGGGGCACTCTGAACAAAAAAGGTCCATAGTCCGGCTTGACCCTATTCGGACCCTAGAAGTTATCCTTCATGGTTCATTAAAATGAAACGGCTTTACTCACGACCACACCAGATTCTTTTAGCTGGTCTTCTTTTTTCTTTTTTTCCTTTTCTCTTTACAGATGGCCATGATACTATACCCTTCAAGGACACTTCACAACGGAGACAAAGGCGCAGATGTGCAGCAGGGCCCTACATTAAGGTTTCTTTTTTAGATTAAGACCCTGTGTAAACCTTTTTTTTATCTCTTGTTGTTTTATACTTTCCTGGCATGTAAAATGTCCAAGAAAGATACCGGCATTATCTGTAAACATACGGCTCACCGTACTAAAGTGGATGTTATAGAAGCAGCCCAGTTCGTATTGTGTTTTGAGATTTATGCTCTCACCACCTGCGCTCTTTCCCCACGTTGGATTGCCTCACGTGTCTTGATACCATGGGTTTATCACCAGGGCCTGTATTCAGCCTGGTGTATAGTGTAAAGTCCGAACACCTATATGGAGTGTTCGGCGTCGCGAGTTTGGCCTTATATGCATTAGATCCGAATCATGTCTTCGGTCAATAGTTGGGTTGCCCGGCTCCTGTGCTTACTACCTTACGTTCTGCTATATCAGCTAGGCTAGTAAAGGGAGAACTACTGCGATTGTGTCCCAGCTAGCCCGGATGAGCACCTCAGTAGAGAAAGTCGAAAACTGACTGTCATGATGCGGCAAGAGCTGGTCAACCACTCGATGACTGATCGGAAACTTCGTGATTCCCTCCATGTTAAACGAAGGACCATCCTTCTGGTCATGTATGTACACGCACCATATTAGGATAACCGCGGACATACTAGGGGCTATATAGTAGCCCCACCGTCAAACTCCTCTAGCTAAGTGAAAGTGTTAAAGCACTACAGTCCGATTGCCTAGTTCGCCGCACTAACACCTCCTTAACGAACCAAGACATTGGGTCAAGTGTGATCAAGTGCTTTTCCGAACACCCCCACGTTATACGCGAGGGGGATGAAGCCGAGAACTACAAACTTTCAGATTTTATATAAAAAAGACGGCCGCACATGAGGCACCAAAACTTTTCAGGCAAAAAGTATAAAAACACAGCCTTCAATATATCATAATATTACAATTTTGATACACTTTACTCGAACATAATATTTTTCGAGCACTGACCCTCTATTAAGTGGGCACTCTCTAGGACATCCTCAAAGTAATGTTCTCGCATGTTAAGGTCCTTGCCTTCGGTTGGACTCTGCGCTAAAATATCGGTGGCCGTCATCTTCGCCCAGTATATCTTGACATGGGCAAGGGCCATCCGTGTACCTTCTATGCACGTCAACCGCTTCACAGCGTCGATATGCGACATTGGATTAACAAGCTTCCGCACCAAATCGAAATAACTATCCGGAATGGGTTCAGTTGGCCACAGTCGGGCTATGACGCCCTTCATGGCAGTGCCGGACATCTTGTGGAGCTCGGCCCATTGGGCCATCTATTCGTTCAACAGTGGACGCTTCGGCGTATCAAATTGCGACCAAAACAGCTTTTCCATTACATGTGTTGGAAATATGCCCTAGAGGCAATAATAAATAAGTTATAATTATATTTCCTTGTTCATGATAATCGTTTATTATCCATGCTATAATTGTATTGATAGGAAACTCAGATGCATGTGTGGATACATAGACAACACCATGTCCCTAGTAAGCCTCTAGTTGACTAGCTCGTTGATCAATAGATGGTTATGGTTTCCTGACCATGGACATTGGATGACATTGATAACGGGATCACATCATTGGGAGAATGATGTGATGGACAAGACCCAATCCTAAGCCTAGCACAGAGATCGTGTAGTTTGTATGCTAAAGCTTTTCTAATGTCAAGTATCTTTTCCTTAGACCATGAGATTGTGCAACTCCCGGATACCGTAGGAATGCTTTGGGTGTACCAAACGTCACAATGTAACTGGGTGGCTATAAAGGTGCACTACAGGTATCTCCGAAAGTGTCTGTTGGGTTGGCATGAATCGAGACTGGGATTTGTCACTCCGTGTAAACGGAGAGGTATCTCTGGCCCACTCGGTAGGACATCATCATAATGTGCACAATGTGACCAAGGGGTTGATCACGGGATGATGTGTTATGGAACGAGTAAAGAGACTTGCCGGTAACGAGATTGAACAAGGTATCGGCATACCGACGATCGAATCTCGGGCAAGTACAATACCGCTAGACAAAGGGAATTGCATACGGGATTGATTGAGTCCTTGACATCGTGGTTCATCTGATGAGATCATCGTGGAACATGTGGGAGCCAACATGGGTATCCAGATCCCGCTGTTGGTTATTGGCCGGAGAACGTCTAGGTCATGTCTGCATGGTTCCCGAACCCGTAGGGTCTACACACTTAAGGTTCGATGACGCTAGGGTTATAAAGGAAGTTTGTATGTGGTTAACGAATGTTGTTCGGAGTCCCGGATGAGATCCCAGACATCACGAGGAGTTCCTGAATGGTCCGGAGGTAAAGATTTATATATGGGAAGTTCTATTTTGGCCACCGGAAAATGTTCGGGATTTTTCGGTATTGTACCGGGAAGGTTCTAGAAGGTTCCGGAGTGGGGCCCACCTGCATGGGGGGACCCACATGAACGTGGGTAGTGGGGGCAAGGCCCCACACCCCTGGTCAAGGCGCACCAAGATCCCCCCTTAGAAGGAATAAGATCATATCCCGAAGGGATAAGATCAAGATCCCTAAAAAGGGGGGATAACAATCGTTGGGGAAGGAAATGATGGGATTTCTTTCCTCCCACCTTTGCCAACGCCCCAATGGACTTGGAGGGCAAGAAACCAGCCCCCTCCACCCCTATATATAGTGGGGAGGTGCATGGGAGCTTAAACCAAAGTTCTGGCGCAGCCCTTCCCCTCTCCCAAGTACTCCTCCTCTCCCGCGGTGCTTGGCGAAGCCCTGCAGGATTGCCACGCTCCTCCACCACCACCACGCCGTCGTGCTGCTGCTGGACGGAGTCTTCCTCAACCTCTCCCTCTCTCCTTGCTGGATCAAGGCATGGGAGACGTCACCGGGCTGTACGTGTGTTGAACGCGGAGGTGCCGTCCGTTCGGCACTAGGATCTCCGGTGATTTGGATCACGACGAGTACGACTCCTTCAACCCCGTTCTCTTGAACGCTTCCGCTTAGCGATCTACAAGGGTATGTAGATGCACTCTCCTTCCCCTCGTTGCTGGTTTCTCCATAGATAGATCTTGGTGACACGTAGGAAAATTTTGAATTTCTGCTACGTTCCCCAACAGTGGCATCATGAGCTAGGTCTATTGCGTAGATTCTTTGCACGAGTAGAACACAAAGTAGTTGTGGGCGTTGATTTTGTTCCAATATGCTTACCGTTACTAGTCCAATCTTGTTTCGACGGTATTGTGGGATGAAGCGGCCCGGACCGACCTTACACGTACACTTACGTGAGACAGGTTCCACCGACTGACATGCACTTGGTGCATAAGGTGGCTAGCGGGTGCCAGTCTCTCCCACTTTAGTCGGATCGGATTCGATGAAAAGGGTCCTTATGAAGGGTAAATAGCAATTGACATATCACGTTGTGGTTTTTGCGTAGGTAAGAAACGTTCTTGCTAGAAACCCATAGCAGCCACGTAAAACATGCAAACAACAATTAGAGGACGTCTAACTTGTTTTTGCAGGGTATGCTATGTGATGTGATATGGCCAAGAAGAATGTGATGAATGATATGTGATGTATGAGATTGATCATGTTCTTGTAATAGGAATCACGACTTGCATGTCGATGAGTATGACAACCGGCAGGAGCCATAGGAGTTGTCTTTATTTATTGTATGACCTGCGTGTCATTGAACAACGCCATGTAATTACTTTACTTTATTGCTAACCGGTAGCCATAGTAGTAGAAGTAATAAGTTGGCGAGACAACTTCATGGAGACACGATGATGGAGATCATGATGATGGAGATCATGGTGTCATGCCGGTGACGATGATGATCATGGAGCCCCGAAGATGGAGATCAAAAGGAGCAATATGATATTGGCCATATCATGTCACTATTTGATTGCATGTGATGTTTATCATGTTTATACATCTTATTTGCTTAGAACGACGGTAGTAAATAAGATGATCCCTCATTAAAATTTCAAGAAAGTGTTCCCCCTAACTATGCACCGTTGCGAAAGTTCGTCGTTTCGAAGCACCACGTGATGATCGGGTGTGATAGATTCTTACGTTCACATACAACGGGTGTAAGCCAGATTTACACACGCGAAACACTTAGGTTAACTTGACGAGCCTAGCATGTACAGACATGGCCTCGGAACACAAGAGACTGAAAGGTCGAGCATGAGTCGTATGGAGGATACGATCAACATGAATATGTTCACCGATGATGACTAGTCCGTCTCACGTGATGATCGGACACGGCCTAGTTGACTCGGATCATGTAATCACTTAGATGACTAGAGGGATGTCTATCTGAGTGGGAGTTCATAAGATGAACTTAATTATCCTGAACATAGTCAAAAGATCTTTGCAAATTATGTCGTAAGCTCGCGTTTAGTTCCACTGTTTAGATATGTTCCTAGAGAAAAATATAGTTGAAAGTTGACAGTAGCGATTTTGCGGACAGAAGAAAGCTTATGTCCTTAATGCACCGCTCAGTGTGCTGAACCCCAAATGTCGTCTGTGGATGTTGCGAACATCGGACATACACGTTTTCATAACTATGTGATAGTTCAGTTAAACGGTTTAGAGTTGAGGCACCAAAGACGTTTTTCGAAACGTCGCGGAACATATGAGATGTTTCGAGGGCTGAAATTGGGATTTCAGGCTCGTGCCCACGTTAAGAGGTATAAGACCTATGACAATTTTCTTAGCCTGCAAACTAAGGGAGAAAAGCTCAATCATTGAGCTTGTGCTCCGATTGTCTGAAGTGCAACAATCACTTGAATCGAGTGGGAGTTGATCTTCCAGATGAGATAGTGATGTTTCTCCAAAGTCATTGCCACCAAGCTGCTAGAGCTTCGTGATGAACTATAACATATCAGGGATAGATATGATGATCCTTGAGGTATTCGCGATGTTTGACACCGCGAAAGTAGAAATCAAGAAGGAGCATCAATTGTTGATGGTTGGTGAAACCACTAGTTTCAAGAAGGGCAAGGGCAAGAAGGGATACTTCATGAAACGGCAAATCAGCTGCTGCTCTAGTGAAGAAACCCAAGGTTGAACCCAAACCCGAGGCTAAGTGCTTCTATAATAAGGGGAACAGCCACTGGAGCAGAATTACCCTAGATACTTGGTAGATGAGAAGGCTGGCAAGGTCAATAGAAGTATATTGGATATACATTAAGTTAATGTGTACTTTACTAGTACTCCTAGTAGCACCAGGGTATTAAGATACCGGTTCGGTTGCTAAGTGTTAGTAACTCGAAATAAAAGAGCTACGGAATAAACGGAGACTAGCTGAAGGTGAGCTGACGATATGTGTTGGAAGTGTTTCCAAGTTTGATGTGATCAAACATCGCACGCTCCCTCTACCATCAAGATTAGTATTAAACCTGAATAATTGTCATTTGGTGTTTGCGTTGAGCATAGACATGATTGGATTATGTCTATCGCAATACGGTTATTCATTTAAGGAGAATAATGGTTACTCTATTTATTTGAATAATACCTTCAATGGTCTTGCACCTAAAGGAATGGTTTATTGAATCTCGATCGTAGTGATACACATTTTCATGCCAAAAGATATAAGATAGTAATGATAGTACCACTTACTTGTGGCACTGCCATGTAAGTCATATTGGTATAAAACGCATGAAGAAGCTCCATGTTGATGGATCTTTGGACTCACTCGTTTTTGAAAAGTTTGAGACATGCGAACCATGTCTATTGGTGTATACGCATGAAGAAACTCCATGCAGATGGATCGTTTGGACTCACTTGATTTTGAATCACTTGATTTTGAATCACTTGAGATATGCAAATCATACCACATGGGCAAGATGACTGAAAAGCCTCATTTTCAGTAAGATGGAACAAGATAGCAACTTGTTGGAAGTAACACATTTTGATGTGTGCAGTCCAATGAGTGCTGAGGCATGCAGTGAATATCGTTATGTTCTTACTTCACAGATGATTCCAGTAGATGTTGAGTATATTTACTTGATGAAACACAAGTCTGAATTATTGAATGGTTCAAGTAATTTCAGAGTGAAGTTGAAGATCATTGTGACAAGAGGATAAAATGTCTATGATATAATCATAGAGATGAGTATGTGAGTTACGAGCTTTGGCACGCAATTAAGACATTGTGGAAATTGTTTCACAATTAATACCGCCTGGAACACCATAGTGTGATGGTGTGTCCGAACATCATAGTTGCACCCTATTGGATATGGTGCGTACCATGATGGCTCTTATCGAATTACCACTATCGTTCATGGGTTAGGCATTAGAGACAACCGCACTCACTTTAATAGGGCACCACGTAATTCTGTTGAGACGACGCCGTTTGAACTATGGTTTGGAGAAACCTAAGTTGTCGTTTTGTAAAGGTTTGGGGCCGTGACGCTTATGTGAAAAAGTTTCAGGTTGATAAGCTCGAACCCAAAGCGGATAAAATGCATCTTCATAGGACACCCGAAAACAGTTGGGTATACCTCCTATCTCAGATCCGGAAGCAAAAGTAATTGTTTCTAGAAACGGGTCCTTTCTCGAGGAAAAGTTTCTCTCGAAAGAATTGAGTGGGAGGATGGTGGAGACTTGATAAGGTTATTGAACCATCACTTCAACTAGTGTGTAGCAGGGCACAGAAATTCTTCCTGTGGCACGTACACCAATTGAAGTAGAAGCTTATGATAGTGATCATGAAACTTCAGATCAAGTCACTACCAAACCTCGTAGGTCGACAAGGATGCGTACTGCTGCAGAGTGGTACAGTAATCCTGTCTTGAAGGTCATGTTGCTAGACAACAATGAACCTACGAGCTATGGAGAAGCGATGGTGGGCCCATATTCCGACAAATGGTTAGAAGCCATGAAATCCGAGATAGGATCCATGTATCAGAACAAAGCATGGACTTTGGTGGACTTGCCCGATGATCGGCAAGCCATTGAGATAAATGGATCTTTAAGAAGAAGACGGACATGGACGGTAATGTCACCGTCTATGAAGCTCGACTTGTGGCGAAGAGTTTTTCACAAGTTCAAGGACTTGACTACGATGAGATTTTCTCATCCGTAGCGATGCCTAAGTCCGTCGGAATCATGTTAGCATTAACTGCATTTTTGAAATCTGGCAGATGGATGTCAAAACGAGTTTCCTTACCAGTCTTCGTAAGGAAAGGTTGTATGCGATACAATCAGAAAGGTTTTGTCGATCCTAAGGATGCTAAAAGGTATGCAAAGCTCCAGCAATCCTTCTAAGGACTGGAGTAAGCATCTCGGAGTTGGAATGTACACTTTGATGAGATGATCAAAGATTTTGGGTTTGTACAAAGTTTATGAGAAACTTGTATTTCCAAAGAAGTGAGTGGGAGCACTATAGAATTTCTGATGAGTATATGTTGTTGACATATTGGTGATCAGAAATGATGTAGAATTCTGGAATGCATATAGGGTTATTTGAAAAGTGTTTTTCAAGTGAATACCTAGATTAAGCTACTTGAACATTGAGCGTCAAGATCTATGAGGATAGATCAAAAACACTTAATGATACTTTCAAATGAGCACGTACCTTGACATGATCTTGAAAGTGTTCAAGATGGATCAGTCAAAGAAGGAGTTCTTGCCTGAGTTGTAAGGTATGAAGTTAAGACTTAAAGCTCGACCACGGCAGAAAAGAGAGAAAGGACGAAGGTCGTCCCCTATGCTGTAGACGTAGGCTCCACAGTATGCTATGCTAAGTACCGCACCTGATGTGTGCCTTGCCACATGTCTGGCAAGAGGGTACAAAGGTGATCAAGGAGTGGATCACCAGATAGCGGTCAAAATTATCCTTAGAGGAATAAGGATTTGTTTCTCGATTATGGAGGTGATAAAGAGTTTGGCGTAAAGGGTTACGACGATGCAAGCTTTAACACCTATCCGAATGACTCTGAGTAGCAAACCGGATACGTATAGTGGAGCAATAGCTCCAAGTGGAGCATGGAAGTAGCATTTACATTATGACCTAGAGATTTGCGAAGTACATACGGATCTGAATGTTGCAGACCCGTTGACTAAAACTTCTCTCACAAGCAAAACATGATCAAACTCTAGAACTCATTGAGTCCTAATCACATGATGATGTGAACTAGTTTAATGACACTAGTAAACTCTTTGGATGTTGGTCACATGGCGATGTGACGTGTGAGTGTTAATCACATGACGATGTGAACTAGATTATTAACTCTAGTGCAAGTGGGAGACTGTTGGAAATATGCCCTAGAGGCAATAATAAATATGTTATTATTATATTTCCTTGTTCATGATAATCATTTATTATCCATGCTATAATTGTATTGATAGGAAACTCAGATACATATGTGGATACATAGACAACACCATGTCCCTAGTAAGCCTCTAGTTGACTAGCTCGTTGATCAATAGATGGTTATGGTTTCCTGACCATGGACATTGGATGTCACTGATAACGGGATCACATCATTGGTAGAATGATGTGATGGACAAGACCCAATCCTAAGCCTAGCACAGAGATCGTGTAGTTCATATGCTAAAGCTTTTCTAATGTCAAGTATCTTTTCCATAGACCATGAGATTGTGCAACTCCTGGATACCGTAGGAATGCTTTGGGTGTACCAAACGTCACAACGTAACTGGGTGGCTATAAAGGTGCACTACAGGTATCTCCGAAAGTGTCTGTTGGGTTGGCATGAATCGAGATTGGATTTGTCACTCCGTGTAAACGGAGAGGTATCTCTGGGCCCACTCGGTAGGACATCATCATAATGTGCACAATGTGACCAAGGGGTTGATCACGGGATGATGTGTTACGGAACGAGTAAAGAGACTTGCCGGTAACGAGATTGAACAAGGTATCGGCATACCGACGATCGAATCTCGGGCAAGTACAATACCGCTAGACAAAGGGAATTGTATACGGGATTGATTGAGTCCTTGACATCGTGGTTCATCCGATGAGATCATCGTGGAACATGTGGGAGCCAACATGGGTATCCAGATCCCGCTGTTGGTTATTGGCCGGAGAACGTCTAGGTCATGTCTGCATGGTTCCCGAACCCGTAGGGTCTACACACTTAAGGTTCGATGACGCTAGGGTTATAAAGGAAGTTTGTATGTGGTTACCGAATGTTGTTCGGAGTCCCGGATGAGATCCCGGACGTCACGAGGAGTTCCGGAATGGTCCGGAGGTAAAGATTTATATATGGGAAGTCCTATTTTGGCCACCGGAAAATGTTCGGGATTTTTCGGTATTGTACCGGGAAGGTTCTAGAAGGTTTCGGAGTGGGGCCCACCTGCATGGGGGGACCCACATGAACGTGTGTAGTGGGGGAAAGGCCCCACACCCCTGGTCAAGGCGCACCAAGATCCCCCCTTAGAAGGAATAAGATCATATCCCGAAGGGATAAGATCAAGATCCCTAAAAAGGGGGGATAACAATCGGTGGGGAAGGAAATGATGGGATTTCTTTCCTCCCACCTTTGCCAACGCCCCAATGGACTTGGAGGGCAAGAAACCAGCCCCCTCCACCCCTATATATAGTGGGGAGGCGCATGGGAGAAAAAACAAAGTTCTGGCGCAGCCCTTCCCCTGTCCCAAGTACTCCTCCTCTCCCCCGGTGCTTGGCGAAGCCCTGCAGGATTGCCACGCTCCTCCACCACCACCACGCCATTGTGCTGCTGCTGGACGGAGTCTTCCCCAACCTCTCCCTCTCTCCTTGCTGGATCAAGGCATGGGAGACGTCACCGGGCTGTACGTGTGTTGAACGCGGAGGTGCCGTCCGTTCGGCACTAGGATCTCCGGTGATTTGGATCACGACGAGTACGACTACTTCAACCTCGTTCTCTTGAACGCTTCTGCTTAGCGATCTACAAGGGTATGTAGATGCACTCTCCTTCCCCTCGTTGCTGGTTTCTCCATAGATAGATCTTGGTGACACGTAGGAAAATTTTGAATTTCTGCTATGTTCCCCAACAACATGTCCTTCTTGCGCGTGGAAAAACTAATTCGCATCGGCAACACTCTTCGGCAGGTCCATAAAGGAGTCCGGAGAACTCCACCGTTGAGTCAGTGGTGCATACTTCGGATCGCCAAACTTAGTTTGAAATAAAAAGGGCTTACCAGCCGCGAACTCCCCAGCTTGCTGGATCTCCTTCCGAGCTTCTCTAGACTGAGATCGGGGTTCCTTCGCCTCTTGTAAGGCCTTGTCCAGTTCGACCACTTTGGCTTTGTTATCTTTCTCAAGATCTTGGCATCGGCTATTGGCATTCTTCAACTAAAGTGCCATGGTAGATATCCTCCCCTTGCACTGACGCCGAGCGGTCTGCTCCACTTTTAATTCGGCGGCTGCCCTTTCGGCAGCTGCATTATTCATCCTGGCTTGCTCCTTGGCCAGGGCAAGTTCCACCCGAAGGGTCTCAACTGCGGCGGCACTATCTGCAGTCATGCATATACAAATTTTCAGTATCACGCTCATTTCACAATACCAGCATGTACTGGGTGCCCCAGAGACATACCTTGCACCTCGTCGAGCCGCCTGTTCATAAGCGTGATGTCATCATCCGCCACATCAACTTTCTGCTTCAAATGTGCTACCTCGATAGCTTGGACAGTCCACACGGATGTAACAACCTGTGTTTCAATTAGTCATATCATTTCCTGGGCATATGTTCTCGATCCTCTGATCGCATTCCATTGGATGTCAACCAGAGTCTCGGGGGCTACTATCTATACACAGGTGCAATTTTCACTTACAATATAATTGAAATTACACTACCTACCTCGAAGCCTCTTAGTAGGCTAGAATAGGCTTCATTCAAGCCGCTTTTCGCGGACCGAATTCTTTCCAACACCGTACCCATCAAGGTACAATGTTCCTCTGAGACGGAGGCATGTTGCAAAATGTCCATCAATGCATCTGGCGTCCCTTGGACATTTGATTGTCCGGGACTTTTGTTGTTCCCTGTAGGGGCCGCACACCCCGGACCCTGGGCGGCCGAAGTATTACCTTCGGCCCCGGTCTTCATTGTCCCCTGCGCCACTTGCAGATCGGGAAGGATCCTCCGAGACGACACCTCAGCGTTGTCTGCCTTATCAGGCAGGGAGATCTGTGGAGGCGTTTTGCTCTCCATCATCTCCGGAAGTAGATCCCCTAAAGAGGAGGACTGTTGAGGAGAGCTGCGTTCCGGACTGCAAACATGAGTTTAAAATATTACCCTTATAGCCAGGAAAGAACAGGACATGTTTAAAACACCCGAATTCACTTACGATGTGGCTGAGGGCCTATCTTTGTGGGGTGATTGTGGGTCAATATCACCCCCTGACTGGGATACCTTCCCCCGCTTACAAGCTTCTCTTTCCGAGTCTTCGCAAGCAGCCCTTTTCTTCCCATGGGGAGAAGGGATGTCAGTTCGCCCTTCCCTTCCACCTTTGGAAGCGGGAGTTCTAATCTCCACGGACAAATTGCCTGGTGAGCCTCCAGAGTGGAAGCTGCCTTGGGCCTCTTCGTCCTCCTCTTTATCTTCCCCCGCCGGTACTTGATACGGCATCGGAGCTAGCATCCTTGTTAATAATGGATCGACAATATCTTCGGGAAGTGGAGCCGAACACCTGATTCTCTCTGCCTTCTTTAGCCAGCCCTGGCCGGATAGAGTTTTATCAGTACATTGTCATGAATAATTTGGCTAAATCGTGTTCGGGGGTCGAGTACTTAACAGAGTATCCGGATGGTTGCAGTCAAGACCGATGTCTTCTGTAGTGTTGGGCCACTGTTTTCGTGCGCCGAAGAACAATTTCCACATCTCTCTGAGCATCATGCCAGAGAGGTGCTGAAGAGTCCGTGGACCTTCCAGATTAAATTCCCACATGCGGAGAGGGCGTCACTGACAGGGTAGGATCCGGCGGACTAACATTACTAGGATTACATCGATGAGACCGGTGTCCTTCTCAATGAGGCTCCGGATGCGGCTTTGCAGTATCCGCACTTCATCTGTAGATCCCTAGTCCAGCCCCTTGTTAATCCACGATGCGAGTTGTGGCAGAGGGCCGGACCGAAACGCAGAAGCAGCTACCCGCTTTGAACCGCGGGGTTCGGTGATGTAAAACCAATCCCGTTGCCATAAGTCAGAAGATTCTGCGAAGGAGCCCTTTGGCCAAGTGGAGTTGATAAGTTTGCTTATTGAAGCGCCTCCACACTCTGCTTGTTTCCCGTCGATTACCTTCGGTTTCATGTTAAAGGTCTTAAGCCATAAGCCGAAGTGTTGGGAAATACAGAGGAAGGCCTCACATGTGGTGATGAACGCTGAGATGTGGAGGAAGGAGTCCGGGGCTAGATCGTCGAAATCTTGCCCGTAATAAAACATGACCCCTCGAACAAAGGGATGGAGAGCAAACCCAAGCCCTCGAAGGAAGTGAGAGATAAACACGACCCGCTCATTGGATCTGGGAGTAGGAATAACCTGCCCTTGAGCAGGAAGTCTATGGTAGATTTTCGCAGTCAAGTATCTTGCCTCCCTGAGCTTCGAGATGTCTTCCTCTGTGATAGAAGAGGCCATCCACCGGCCCTGAGGGCCAGGTCCGGACATGGCTGGAACCTCGAAGCAACTGGATTGACCCTTGGGTGTTGGAACTTGAGGTGGGGGTGAAGGAAAGAACTAGCATGGAACAAAAAAAGGACAAGCCTTAGCCCCTTTATAAAGGCGACGAATATCAAGCGTCCCCTCCATGGCCTTGAAACATGCCTATTCCCAAGGAATTATGCCAACATAACGGTTGGGTTACCCACGCCCGTGTTGATGAAAATCCCATAATAAGGGGACACGATCTCTGCTTTGACAAGACGTGCCAATAAAACCACCCCACGAAACATGGGGCAATAGGCTAGAAAACAATTCAAAATAATGGCCGAGTAATAACGTCATGTCGTACTACCAAAATTGTTAGTGAATTGGACTCGTAAATATTATACTCCCTACAGTGGTTTGTCGAACTTGTTTTGCAGAGCCGGACACGATATTGTGTTCGAAATTTACTTTGGAGTATTCGGAGAAGGAACCCGCCTTGCAATGCTGAAGAGAATCTACGCGCCGGACTCATTATCATTGAAGCCTGGTTCAAGGGCTACTGAGGGAGTCCTGGACTAAGGGGTCCTTGGACAGCCGGACTATATCCTTTGGCAGGACTGTTGGACTATGAAGATACAAGATAGAAGACTGCATCCCATGTCCGGATGGGACTCTCCATTGCGTGGAAGGCAAGCTTGGCGATTCGGATATGTAGATTCCTTTCTCTGTAACCGACTTTGTATAACCCTAGTCCCCCCTGTGTCTATATAAACCGTAGCATTTAGACTTCTAGGGTTTAGTCCGTAGGACAACAATCATACGCTCATAGGCTAGATTTCTAGGGTTTAGCCATTTCGATCTTGTGGTAGATCAACTTGTGGATATCGGGTTCCGGCAAAACCCTTAAGGTTTGAACTCTGGGGTGTGCGTGAAGATCTTCCCCCTACCGATCCATGTCCCAACGCCTCGCTGCGAATCTAAGCTACATGATGAACAACACAAGGGACATAGGGTTTATACTAGTTCGGGCCACTGTTGTGGTGTAATATCCTACTCTAGTTTGTGGTGTGGTGGATTGCCTCAGGGGCTGATGAGGAACAGTACGAAGGAACAATAGCCTCATGAGAGGTGTTCTTGAGCTGGTGTGGTGCTCTACTTGGGTGGATTCGGTCTCTGTTGGCTAGGTGAGAACTCGATGATCTCCCCCGCTACTATGGTGGCTATCTCTATATATACAGGCCCTGGTCCTCTCCCCAAATATTGAGCGGGAAGGGAGCCAACAACGGCCATTTTGAAGGGGAACATCTGGTACAAGTTATCCTGACTAAAGTTGGTCTTCGACTGCCAAAGGCACTGGCGATGACGCCGTCTTGGGCTCCATGGTGACCTTCATCCTGCCGCTCTGCTGGTGTTGGTCTCGTTGCACCGATATGGTAACCTTTGCTTGATGCCTTGGTACTCTGCGCCTGCGCTTGCCCCCTTTGCACCAAAGAGGAAACGAGGACACTTCAGGCTGGCGCCCGACTGGTCTCGATCATCCTGGCTTGCGTTATGAGCACCTCGCATGGTACCCCTGCCTTGATCTCTCTGCTTCCTCGTGAGCCTGCCTGGTGAGGCCGCCCCTGAGGAAGCCTTGCGTCGTCCGCCCCATGAGGCTTGGACCCTCGCAAGGTCTTGAGCTTGGGTTGATGAAGACGGGTCGTACTGGGCCACCCCTTGAGCCACGCCACAGGCCGCAAGAAGGCAAGTCTAGGGATCCCTGTTCCCAGAATGCCGACATTAGCCCCCGGGCCCAAGGCACGCTCGGACTTGGCTTAGCAGCGAAGCGAAAGGGCAAGTGCAGAGCACCATGGGCCCCAACAGCCTGCGGCCTTGGGCGCCACGCGACAGTTGATCGGACATGGGCGTCTCCGCTTCCCCATGCTCCCCCGATATCCGCCTGACTAGGCGGCCACAAAGCTGTACACAGTTATTCTCCCCTTGCCGCCCGCGTGCTTCCTGTTCCCCTTTCTTCCTTGAACCTCTGTTTCCGCCTCCGATCCAACTTGAGCTCTGCCCCCTCCCGTTGCCATGGCGCCAACAAAAAAGGAGAAAGGGAAGAAGTCCGCGCCTTCGGCCAGCTCTCCTCGAGCAATCGCGCCCGCCGTCGGACGGTCGCTGATACTCAATCCGGAAGCCTTGGACAAGGTCCGTTCTGCCTTCGCCTCCAACTTCAACGAGTGTGGAAGGACGACGGCTTGCGTGTGTCCCATGCCTCCTTCAACAGGATTGTCACGGAGGTTTGATTCTTCACCGACGCCCTGTAGGCTGGCCTGGTTCCTCCCTTCTCTGCCTTCTCCAATGTGGTGCTTTCCCACTACCAGATCCATATGATGCATCTTGATCCCCAATCTATCACTCTTCTTGTTGTCTTCGCCTTCGTCTGCGAAGCCATGGTGGGCATTGCCCCTTCCGTTGCCTTCCTGCCACTTCTTCTCTCTGCGCCTGACCGACCCTTCATAGTGCTCGGGGTGCATGAGCTTCCAGGACGTGCCAGAGATGGCCGCCTTGGGGATTGAATTTGACCTTCCACCTTCTATGAGCGGGTTCTGGGAGCGGTGGCTATACGTGGATGTCGGGGTGCCCAGCCCCCTGCTCGCACATCCGATATTGCCTGCTATCCCCAATCTAGGCTGGGGTCACGAGAAGCTCGCGAGCCCCCAGCTCGCCTTTATCTGGTGTCGATTTGAGAAGTTGAGGAAGCTCGGCGTGACTGTGCCCAAGGTGGTGAAGGAGTTCCTCCAGTGTCGCATCGCTCCTCTCCAGCGCCACTCTCGACCAATGTGGACCCTGACTGGGTATCAGGACCGCATGAGGCTTCAGGAGGGGTATCTTGCACCTGAGACGCTGAGGAAGGTGATGAACGTCTTGACTGGCGACCCCTCTCCGGGCAACATCTGGCATGGGGGCGGCCTCCTGTATCTTTGTTCGGGCAGTGCTGAGTTCGCGAGGCAGATGCCCCGCTTCGATGAATGGGGGTTGCGCCCAGCTGACCTCGTGGGGCCCCACAAAAATCCCGCCTCCATGGCTCCTCCCCCCGTCGTCTACGTCGATCTTGCCTCAGGAGGTGGTGTAGGGAGTCAAGCATCGCTGGAGGCTGGGGGGTCTGGTGTCATGATGCCGATGTCGCGCGGGGCTCTCGAGGCGTCATCCTCCGGAGCTTGCGAAGCCCGTCCTGAGGTGGTCATTGATGAGGGGACACAACCTGCAGCTCCTGAGGCCGAAACCCCTAAGGCGTCGGCAGGCCACCAAGAGGTGGCACCTGATCACTCCTACCAGCCTGGCGCCCCTGAGGCAGGTCGCCTTGGTGCTTCTTTGTCCATGCCACGCGCCGGCCCTCATGTCGAGAGCTTGGGTCGGTTCCGCATAGACTTCGACGCCCTCCGTAAGAGGAAGGAGGCTTCGAGTGGCAGTGACCGCCCATGCGGTCCGTTGAAGCACATGAAGTACTTTGCCATGGACGAGTAAGTTCCCCCTTCTTGTAACTCCTTGTTCGCTGTTCCCTTTGCTGACTGTGGCCTTTCAGGATCCCTCCTGCCGAGCCTGCGGAGCCAGCTAAGAAGCCACCTCCTCAGGCTTCATCTCCATTGCTGACCTTGAGCGCCTCGAGCTCGCGTGCCGCCCCTGACGCGGATTTGTCCGGGGAAGCAAGCTAGCCCGCATGGCGCCTCGACCTCATGTCCTTGCCGCCCCTCCTTCGCGACCTTGCCCAGGACGTGATCAGCTTGCCCCGGGCCCCTTCTCTGATCGTGGACGGCGAATTGTTGAAGTCGGTCTTTGGCTCTTCTTCTGGGGATAGATCAGCGCCAAGTTGGGTCCCTCGTGGGGCCCGTCCGGCGATTGTGGGGGCGCCAGCCCCCATCCCCCTGCCCAGAGGGGACGAACCACTTCAGGGCCCTCCACTGATGCCGCCGGCGGAGGACGATGTTGACGACGTGCTCAAGTGAGCACGGGAGCGCAACGCCATTCGCCGAGAGTTTCTCCGGAAGGCGACAGATGCGATGGGCTAGCTTGATGGAGAGCTCGCGGACACAGACGCGTGTCTTGAAGCCGAAGGTCTGCGGCTAGTTGAGGAGCGACGCAAGCTGAAGGTAGCCCTCAGCCTTGCACGCCATCAGTGTTATCTTGACAATGCAAAGGCTGAAGCATCTCTTGTGGCCTTGCGAAAGGCCTGCTCCCGAGCCATTGAGGAGCCTCAGGAGGCAGACCGACGACACGAGATCACGGCAGAGCAAGCGTGGGAGCTCCAAGCCTGGTGCAATTCCCTGGAGCAGCAAGTGGAGCTATGCCAAGCTGCCCTTGCATCGCTGTAGGGGACGCCTGTCAAAGAGGAGGAGCTCCAGAAGCGTGAGGAAACGCTGATGCTGGAGGCTGCCGAGCGCAACCTCGATCTTGAACGGTTGGAGACGAGGGAGCGCCAGGTTACCCAGGCGGAGGACGATGTTGGCGCGCGGGAGGTCCGAATCCAAGAAGAGATCGACCGCCGTGTGGCAGAAGCTCGCGCGGGTCTTGAGCACGAGTACGACGAGAGGTTGGAGCTGATCAAGGCCGAGGCTGCGGGCAGGACTGTCGCTCTTAGGACCAAGCTGACCGAAGCGATGCAGCATGCTGAGGCCATCATAGCCGCCCTAGTCATGGCGCAGGCTGAGTTGGCCTCCTCCCGCGCCGAGCTGCTTCTCCTCCAACAGAGGGTCGATGATGCTGAGTCCGTTGCGCGGCGGAACGAAGATGAGATTCGCCAGCGGCAGACGCTGGAGCACATGCATGGCCCCATGCTCCGAACGCTCAGGGAAAGGGCCAAAGCGGCCTTGGGCAATATCTGCGATGCGACCGCTGAGCAACCTCACATGACCAACTACGCCGGTAATCTCCAGTTCTTCACTGACGTGGTGACGCATCTGGAGAATCGCTTTGAGAGGGCTCGTCAGCTTGTCGAGGAGAGGAGCCGCGGCCTGCTCGCGCGTGCATTCTCCCACGTCTTCAGCCATCTTCAAAACATCGACCCCCACTTTGACTTCGACGCCGCCATCGCCCCGGTGCCCGAGGCCATCCGAGGCGACCTGGCGCGGTGGGTGGAGGACAATGTGGATGCACTTGTCCGGGCCTTTGCCTCTGATGATGACAGAGTGGTAGTTGTTGTGGATGAAGGTGACATGGTGAACGGTGGCGAAGATGGTGCCAACGATGGCGATGGTGAAGCCAGTGACAGCGACAGTGGCGCCAGCGATGCTTTCGGAGACGACCAAGAGGATGTGGTGAGCGACATGTCTGATTGATCTTGCGCCCCCTGCTGTTTATCCTGCACGGAAAAAGCTCAGGCGTGGCCCTGAAGGTTGTAAGAGCATTTTGGGAGGGGGAGCCCCTCATGGAAAAAGGACTGTTGTCCATGCGTTGTTAAGGACGACACCGAATGGGCGCCCGCACGATGTTACGGGCCCTGTGTTGAGTTGGTCGCTGTGATTTTACCTTTATCCTGAGTGAGCCTCGAGTAGGCTTGTGGTGACTCTCCGCGGGTCCCTAGGGAGACCTATTGACCATGTGGCGAGAGCCTTGCGAGAGCGAGTGCCGGTTGTGGGACGGCAAGCGCGCATGTGCTGAGCCCAGCCCCGCCCCCGAGGGGCTCGCGAGGGGGAGGCAGCTAGCGTGAATTCCAACTTGAGCAGAAACCGGAACATGAGAAAGCACGCGAACAAGACAAGTCACCCCTCCCTGCATACGCAAACACAAATTCAACTTCAACTTAAATCCGAGGCGAGAAAGTTCGACCACACAAAAGGAAGCAAAAACAAAAGGCCGTGTTCGGCACCTAGTCTAGTCTTTCGACGTCTTCTCTCCAGCGCGGAGCTAAGTGCTTCCACTGGGCGTGGGAGGGAGCCCCCGAGGCCCGAGGGTGGCTCTCCGGAGACTCCGGGGCGTGTACAGCTCCAACTCATTATTACGTGAGAGTGTCACGGGCGGCGAGCTTCACAGGCACCGGGACTTCTTCATAGGTACCGGCCTTGCTTCATATCACCAGATGAGGGCCCCGCCTTGCGCCACCCTCGACCACCTTTGATGGCAACTGGAAACCAAGGACGACATCAATGGGGTAAAGGGGACGCCAGCGGTTAGTGACCTGGACTTCCTGCGACCCATGGTTAGCATAAGCTTGATCCTGAGGAATTAGCGGTACCCAATAGCTGTTGCCGCCGGCGCGGTTGGCGAAGCTTCCTTGAGGCTCCTGGAAGGGCTCGGCTTTTGGCATCTCTTCCTCCCAGCCTGGCCCGAGGAACGAGCCCTGGTCTTCTTCTAGTGCGTATTCCCGATCCACCATGTGGGGCACGTAAGCTTGCGGGGTCGCCTCCCAAAGGCTTCGCCGTAGTGCCTCACGTTCCATGCGTCTTGGCTCGAAGCACCATCTTGGGGTGGTAGGGCAACGGCCCGCCCGGGCCGTGGGCAGCGATGCACATACCCTCACTTACCAGGGGCGGTGGTGGTACAGCTTGTCGCGCGGCGCTGATGGCCAAGCTGGTGTTGATGAAGCCTTGAGGTACGCCTGAAGGCGCACGGGCGCGGATGGGCCTGCCGTGTGATCCGCTCGGGGCCTAGGGTGGAAGCTGGAATGAAAGCACAAGTGCTCCCTGGGTGATTTTGGTAATTTATGTCAACATATCTCTTGTTGGACTAACACTCTTACCTAGTATGTTTCAGATAAGTTCAACAATGAAGTGGCATGGACTAAAGGATGTGGGACTCCTTCAAGATGCTAAGGACAAAAGGATTGTCTCAAGCTCAAAGCTCAAGACTCTACATTTTATATTTTAGTGATCCAAGATCACGTTGAGTCTATAGGAAAAGCCAATACTATCAAGGAGGGATGAGGTGTTGCTTAATGGCTTGCTTGCTCAAAGTGCTTAGTGATATGCTCCAAAGCCCTCAACTACTTTCTCACATCCACATATGACCTAAACCAAAAGTCAAACTCGGTCCCACTGATTCTTTCTATCCGGCACCACCGAGTTCAGATGTCATAGCCACTGTCACAAACCCTAGGCAAATCGGTCTCACCAATAGGGATCTTGGTCTCACCGAGATGGGATTGGAATTTATCTGTATGTCCACTACCAAAATTGGTCTCACCGAGTTTGTGTGACCAGTCCCACCGAGGTTGCAATGTAAACTCTCTGTTTCCCTTTCGTAACATTTCGGTCTCACCGAAATGAGCGAACCGGTCCCACCGAGTTTACCTGACCAACTCTCTGGTTAGCTTATTACCAAAATTGGTCCCACCGAGTTTGTGTAATCGGTCTCACCGAGATTACGTTATGCCCTAACCCTAACCATATCGGTCCTACTGAGTTGCATGTCGGTCCCATCGAAAATCCTAACGGTCACTAGATTTGCTGAATCGGTCCGACCGAGTTTTTCAATTCGGTCCCACCGAGATTGGCAAGTTGTGTGTAACGGTTAGATTTTGTGTGGAGGCTATATATACCCCTCCACCTCCTCTTTATTCGTGGAGAGAGCCATCAGAACGAACCAACACTTCCAACTTACATTTTCTGAGAGAGAACCACCTACTCATGTGTTGAGACCAAGATATTCCATTCCTACCATATGAATCTTGATCTCTATCCTTCCCAAGTTGCTTTCCACTCAAATCTTCTTTCCACCAAATCCAAATCCTGTGAGAGAGAGTTGAGTGTTGGGGAGACTATCATTTGAAGCACAAGAGCAAGGAGTTCATCATCAACACACCATTTGTTACTTCTTGGAGAGTGGTGTCTCCTAGATTGGCTAGGTGTCACTTGGGAGCCTCCGACAAGATTGTGGAGTTGAACCAAAGAGTTTGTAAGGGCAAGGAGATCGCCTACTTCGTGAAGATCTACCGCTAGTGAGGCAAGTCCTTCATGGGCGACGGCCATGGTGGGATAGACAAGGTTGCTTCTTCATGGACCCTTTTTGGGTGGAGCCCTCCATGGACTCGTGCAGCCGTTACCCTTTGTGGGTTGAAGTCCCCATCAACGTGGATGTATGATAGCACCACCTATCGGAACCACGACAAAAACATCCGTGTCTCCAATTGCGTTTGAATTCTCCAATCCCATCCCTTTACATTCTTGCAAGTTGCATGCTTTACTTTCCGCTGCTCATATACTCTTTGCATGCTTGCTTGATATGTATTGTGTTTGTTAAACTTGTGCCAAAACTCCACTTCAACTTAAAGAAATTAAAAACTGCTACTTTTAGCACTTAGTGTCTAATCACCCCCCCCCCCTCTAGACACCTCTTCTCGATCCTTTTCAAATGGTATCAGAGCTTTGGTCTCCATTGCTTTGGTTTAATCACCATTGGAGGAAGATGGATGAGTCTACTTTGGGGAGTCTTAGACATAGAGTGCCCATACTTGATGGAGATTATTTTCATGAGTGGAAAAATGAGATGCTTGTGATTTTCAATCAATATCATTTGAAGAAGTACATTGCTAGCCCTTGTGCACCTCATGTTGATCCTATGCATCCTACCCTTGATGAGTCAATTGACATGATCAGGAATCTTAGAACTGTTAATCTTATCACTAGAGGCTTGCCTAGAAACTTGATTGGAAACTTGCCTACTCTTGAGTGTGCCTACACTATATGGAAATTTCTTGAGGAATGATTTCCGAATTATTCCTTGAAAAATCTATATGAGATTCTTCATAAGTCTATTGCCTTGAGTAAGATGAATTCCAATGATCCTATGTTTGGTGACTGTCTATTTGAACTTACAAATCTTATGCGTGCCAAAGGAAATGTTGGAATCATTAGCAATATTATTTCCGAAGCTATTAAAATTCATAAAGAAGATCATTGTCAAACTCACTCTAATGAATCACCCTCTCTAGGATTTGATCCACCACATGACGATGTTGAACATGGATACTATGATGAGGATGATGATAGTGACTTTGATCTTGATGGTGCGATGAGACACTTTGGTCTTATGGCAAATCTTCGGGGATATATGGCAGGAGGAAAGGAATGGGTTCTTGATAGTGGGTGTACCGATCACATGACCGGAGACAAAGACATGTTTCGTGAGCTTGCTGAAAACGATGGTCCTCGAAAGTATGTCACTTTCGGTGACAACTCAAAGGGTAAGGTAGTTGGCCTCGGTAAGGTGGCCATCTCACATGATAGCTCCATTCAAAATGTTATGCTCGTTGAATCTCTTGGCTACAACTTACTTTCAGTATCTAGTCTTGCTGATTTTGGTTTCAATGTCCTATTTACTGAAGTAGATTGCCAAGTGTTTCATAGAGATAATCATAAAATGGTCTTTACCGGTATACGTAGAGGAGATCTTTACATTGTTGATTTCACTAAAAAGGCTCAACCTAGAACTTGCTTTATTGCTAAATCCTCTAAAGGTTGGTTATGGCATAGACGATTAGGTCATGTTGGCATGCGAAACCTTGACAAGCTTATTAAAGGAAATCATATCCTTGGTGTTAACGATGTCATATTTGATAAGGACAGACTTTGTAGTGCTTGTCAAGCAGGTAAACAGGTTGGAGGAAGGCATCCCATGAAGAACATCATGACCACAAGGAGGCCACTCGAGCTACTTCACATGGATCTTTTTGGTCCCAACGCTTACAAGAGTCTCGGTGGAAATTCTTTTGGTCTAGTTATAGTTGATGATTTTTCAAGATTTACGTGGGTGTTCTTTCTCGATGACAAATCGCAGGTACAAAAGATCATCAAAAACTTCGCTAGGAAGGCCCAAAATCAATTTGAAGTGAAGATCAAGAAGGTTCGCAGCGACAACGGAACGGAGTTCAAGAACGCAAATGTGGACACCTTTCTTGACGAAGAAGGGATTTCACATGAGTTCTCGGCTACGTACACACCTCAACAAAATGGAGTTGTTGAGAGGAAGACCGGACGCTCATCGAAATGGCGCGAACGATGCTTGATGAGTACAAGACGCCGAAGCACTTCTGGGCAGAAGCGATTGAGACAACTTGTCATGCAACAAATCGCTTGTATCTTCACAAGCTACTCGGCAAGACAGCATACGAGCTCCTCACCGGTAACAAACCCCAAGTTGGATACTTTCGAGTATTCGGCTCAAAGTGCTACATTCTTGATAAGCATCGTCGTTCTAAATTTTCTCCTAAGTCTCATGAAGGTTTCCTACTTGGTTATGGCTCAAACTCTCACACTTACCGTATCTACAATAATTTCACCCAAAAGGTTGAAGAGACGGTAGATGTGAAGTTTGATGAATCTAACGGCTCGCAAGTAGAGCAATTGCCAATTGATGTAGGAGACAAAGACCCCTCGGAAGCAATCCAAGACTTGTCTATTGGCAAGATTCGTCCAACGGAGGTGAAGGAGAGTACCTCGTCCGTCCAAGTGGAAGCTTCTCCCTCACGACAAGGTGAACCAAGAGTTGATACGGAAGCATCCACAAGTGGGACACACCAAGATGAAGAAAACGAGGAAGTACACCAAGAACTTCAACAACCTCCTTCTCCACCACGACAAGAGAACGACAACGCCAACAATAAAGAAGGCCAAGAAGAAGAACAAGATGAACAAGATGTTCAACCAAGACCCAAGCAAAAGCTTTGACGAGTTCGAGCAAGAATTGCTAAAGACCATCCCGTCGAGCAAATCTACAATGACATTCAAACCGGGAGAATCACTCGCTCAGAAACTCGTTTAGCTAACTTTTGTGAACACTATTCATTCATCTCTAGCATTGAACCTATGAAGGTTGAAGAAGCGTTGGAAGATCCGGATTGGATAAATGCTATGCATGAAGAGCTACACAACTTTGAGAGGAATCAAGTTTTGACATTAGTTGAGAAGCCCGACAACAACCACAACATCATCGGTACCAAATGGGAGTTTCGCAACAACAAAGATGAAGATGGACAAGTAGTTCGCAACAAAGCACGTCTCGTCGTCCAAGGCTACACACAAGTCGAAGGTATGGACTATGGTGAGACTTATGCTCCCGTTGCTAGACTTGAGTCCAATCGCATCATACTTGCTATGCTAATCACCATGATATCACCTTGTACCAAATGGACATTAAAAGTGCTTTTCTAAATGGTGAAATAGAGGAGGAAGTCTATGTTAAACAACCTCCCGGCTTTGTCAATCCTAAGAAACCTAATCATGTTTACAAACTCCACAAAGCTCTTTATGGACTTAAACAAGCTCCTAGAGCTTGGTATAAATGCTTGACCAAGTTCCTTATTGAAAAAGGCTTCGAAATTGGAAAATTTGATTCTACTCTTTTCACTAAAAGGGTCAATGGAGAATTATTTGTATGCCAAATTTATGTTGATGATATTATATTTGGATCAACTAACCCTCATTTTAGTGAGAAGTTTGGAAAGCTAATGTCGGAGAAGTTTGAGATGTCAATGATGAGTGAACTCAAATTCTTTCATGGGTTGCAAATCAAGCAAACTAAGGAAGGTACCTTTGTCTCTCAAACAAAGTACACCAAGGACTTCTTCAAGAAGTTAAATATGCAAGAATGCAAAGGTATGACTACACCCATGCCTACTAGTGGACATCTTGATTTGACCAAAGATGGTGAACCGGTCAATCAAAAGGTTTATCGCTCTATGATTTGTTCATTATTGTATCTATGTGCTTCACGTCCCGATATTATGCTAAGTGTGTGCATGTGTGCAGGATATCAAGCTGCACCTAAAGAATGTCATCTTAAGGTCGTGAAAAGGATAGTGAGATACTTAATTCATACACCAAATTTTGGCATTTGGTATCCTAAGAGGGCCTCCTTCGATCTTGTTGGCTACTCCGACTCGGACTATGCCGGTGACAAGGTTGATAGAAAGTCCACTTCGGGTACTTGTCAATTCCTTGGTAGATCTCTTGTATCTTGGTCTTCTAAGAAACAAAACTCGGTATCCTTGTCCACCGCCGAAGCGGAATACATTGCCGCTGGTTCATGTTGTGCTCAATTACTTTGGATGACCCAAACTCTTAAAGATTATGGGATATATGTGAAACATGTTCCATTACTTTGTGACAATGAGAGTGCTATCAAGATTGCTCACAATCCCGTGCAACACTCTCGAACTAAGCATATTGAAGTTCGTCATCATTTCATTCGAGATCATGTTGCCAAAGGGGACATTAATCTTAAGCATGTCCGCACCGAAAAACAATTAGCGGATATTTTCACCAAACCTCTTGATGAGAAAGTTTTTTGCAGGTTGAGAAGTGAATTGAACATCATTTATGCTTCAAACTTGGAGTAGGAACTCCATCTTGGATACATGCAAGACATGAGCTTATAACTAATCCTTGATATTTCTCTTATGATGATAATTTTACGTCTTGGATATATTTGCACCTAGCATGTTATCTAACCCTTGTAGGTACTTGGATGAATCTAACTCTATGAGATTGCAACTCACTCACATTTTGAGCAATCTCTACATCACCAAGTCTCTACACAATGGTGGTTGAAGACAAGGAAGCACAGAACTATTCAAACATATCCTTCGACAAATTTATTGTTGAAATTCATGATTGTCATTTGGATACACAAGTGCTCTTCCTTGCAAAAACTAACCCATGTAGGTAGATGAACTCAAATTTCAAGTGGTGCTCCCAACTCTTGATGAGCTACATCAACCTTGAGCAACCCACATAAGTTCAACTACATGATCGCGATCAACACCACCACCCAAGGTATGTTATTCCATCTTAGAGAAGATTTACTCCAAGACATGAGTCAAAGCAACTCGACAAGATGAGAAAACATCAAATGCTTAAACAAAAAATGGTAACCCCATTTTGAGCTTAAACGATGAGTATGACCTATGATCAAGTGATCTCACTTGACTCCGAAGTCAATATACTCTAACATAGGTGACCTTGTCGTCGACTAATTCTGGATGAAGTTCTCCTGTGTTCTTTTCTGTGCTCTTGCATTTGTCTTATGCATATTTGTTTCCCCTTTCAAAAAAATCTAGATTTCTTTTAAGTTTCTTCTTTTTTATTTTCTGTTCTACATTCCCTGCACCCAATTCATTGCAAATGCTTCAGTTAATTCCTTGCAAATCCTTGTGAGATCTTACTTGTCAAGTGAGCTGAGGTGACAAGTGTTTTCTCTGTGATGAACTCGGTCACACCGGTCTCCTGTTTTTGGTCCAACCGAATCCTTTCGGTGCAACCAAAGCATACAACTCGGTGCCACCGATTTCACTACAGGAAAGACAGTTTGCCACTTGTTCCTGCATTGCTTTTGATCCAGCTCCACTTAATGAATCTTTTCCTCTACCAGCATCATATTTACCTTGATGCTTTGTGCTGTGACTCAAGGACCAAACCCATTCACGACAAATTCCAGAAGACCCTTCTTGGAAATTGATGTCAAAGGGGGAGACAGAGATCACATCAAAGCTTAATCATATCTCTAGGGGGAGAGAATACTCAAGGAGAGAGAGTAATCTTCAGGGATCCCAGATGCTTGGTGTTCAAGAGGAGAGATGTTACATGTCTTCTAGAGGGGAAAGACATGTTCATATGTGCTTATTTGCATTAGCTCTGTTCATTTGTTTCTTTGAGCTCTGATTTTCTGTTCCCTACCTTCTCCCAGTATCCCATGCTAGATTCAGGGGGAGCAAGACATCTAACGGAAAGAAATTCTTTAAATTCATTGCACATCTTTACCTTTGGGGGCATGTCTATATCCAATGTGGTACTTAGTACTCACTCTCTACATGTCATCCCAGTCTTGGTATTATGTGGTTTCTTTTTGCTTGCTCTAACCAGTAGATGCATCTGTGTTATCTAACCTTATTTTCACAGGTTCATTCCATCCTAAGCCAACTCAAAGACCACAAGGTAACTATATGCATCACAGTCATGTGTATGAAGAATTCTTGCTGATGTACATACTATTTGCAAGAAGGACTCATGAGCATGAAGGTACATTTCCCACAATTCTTTGCTCTGATGCATATAGCCAAGATACATGTAACACATTGCCTACTCTGTCATGATTATGCACTCACATGCTTCTATACTCCATATTCACTTGATTGCATACATGTAGGGGGAGCCTATGCATGTTACATGTCTTTCCAAAGCTTTACTTGTTATTCTCTGTATCTTTATCTAAAGCTTTGATGTATGTTGCCATCAATTACCAAAAAGGGGGAGATTGAAAGCACAAGTGCTCCCTGGGTGATTTTGGTAATTTATGTCAACATATCTCTTGTTGTACTAACACTCTTACCTAGTATGTTTCAGATAAGTTCAACAATGAAGTGGCATGGACTAAAGGATGTGGGACTCCTTCAAGATGCTAAGGACAAAAGGATTGGCTCAAGCTCAAAGCTCAAGACTCTACATTTTATATTTTAGTGATCCAAGATCACATTGAGTCTATAGGAAAAGCCAATACTATCAAGGAGGGATATGCTCCAAAGCCCTCAACTACTTTCTCACATCCACATATGACCTAAACCAAAAGTCAAACTCGGCCCCACCGATTCTTTCTATCCGGCGGCACCGAGTTTAGATGTCATAGCCACTGTCACAAACCCTAGGCAAATCGGTCTCACCGATAGGGATCTTGGTCTCACCGAGATGGGATTGGAATTTATCTGTATGTCCATTACCAAAATCGGTCTCACCGAGTTTGTGTAACCGGTCCCACCGAGATTGCAATGTAAACTCTCTGTTTCCCTTTCGTAACATTTTGGTCTCACCGAAATGAGCAAACCGGTCCCACCGAGTTTACCTGACCAACTCTCTGGTTAGCTTACTACTGAGTTGCATGTCGGTCCCACCAAAAATCCTAACGATCACTAGATTTGCTGAATCGGTCCGACCGAGTTTTTCAATTTGGTCCCACCGAGATTGGCAAGTTGTTTGTAACGGTTAGATTTTGTGTGGAGGCTATATATACCCCTCCACCTCCTCTTCATTCGTGAAGAGAGCCATCAGAACGAACCTACACTTCCAACTTACATTTTCTGAGAGAGAACCACCTACTCATGTGTTGAGACCAAGATATTCCATTCCTACCATATGAATCTTGATCTCTAGCCTTCCCCAAGTTGTGTTCCACTCAAATCTTCTTTCCACCAAATCCAAATCCTGTGTGAGAGAGTTGAGTGTTGGGGAGACTATCATTTGAAGCACAAGAGCAAGGAGTTCATCATCAACACACCATTTGTTACTTCTTGGAGAGTGGTGTCTCCTAGATTGGCTAGGTGTCACTTGGGAGCCTCCGGCAAGATTGTGGAGTTGAACCAAGGAGTTTGTAAGGGCAAGGAGATCGCCTACTTCGTGAAGATCTACCGCTAGTGAGGCAAGTCCTTCATGGGTGACGGCCATGGTGGGTTAGACAAGGTTGCTTCTTCGTGGACCCTTTTTGGGTGGAGCCCTCTGTGGACTCGCGTAGCCGCTACCCTTCGTGGGTTGAAGTCTCCATCAACGTGGATGTACAATAGCACCACCTATCGGAACCACGACAAAAACATCTGTGTCTCCAATTGCAATTGAATTTTCCAATCCCTTCCCTTTACATTCTTGAAAGTTGCATGCTTTACTTTCTGCTGCTCATATACTCTTTGCATGCTTGCTTGATATGTATTGTGTTTGTTAAACTTGTGCCAAAACTCCACTTCAACTTAAAGAAATTAAAAACTGCTACTTTTAGCACTTAGTGTCTAATCACCCCCCCTCTAGAAACCTCTTCTCGATCCTTTCATGGATGCAGAAAGGGGGCGCACCTGAAGCAGTGGCATCCAGGGGCTCGGTGACGCGCTCCAGCAGCACGTCATGGCCGCTTTCTTGTAGCCTGCACCGTAGTAGTTCTCGAGCCACCGTGAGCGCGACCTTCATGTTCGCCTGCTCCCGTCGGGTGTGCGGCATTGTGGTCGCGGCGTGGTTTGAGGCCCTTACTGCTGATCGCACCTGCTGCGGGGTGAGGGCAGGCGGCGCTTGACCGCATCGCCCGCGCCCCGTGGCGTTCTACAGAGTGCGGGCTGCCTGAGGCGCGCGGTTGACGTCACCTTGGGCAGGCGGCGCGGCGTGGGTAGGCCATGCCACCCAGTGGTCGGCGTTGACCGTTGGGTCGCCGGACATAGATGCGACGAAGAAGCGGAACGCAGGTCGGCGGAAAGAGGATTTCGGCGCACCCCTACCTGGAGCGCCAAATGTCGGATATCAGGTTCCGGCAAAACCCTTAAGGTTCAAACTCTGGGGTGCACACGAAGATCTTCCCCCTACCGATCCACGTCCCAACGCCTCGCTGTGAATCTAAGCTACACGATGAACAACACAAGGGACACAGGGTTTATACTAGTTCGGGCCACCGTTGTGGTGTAATACCGTACTCTAGTTTGTGGTGTGGTGGATTGCCTCAGGGGCTGATGATGAACAGTACAAAGGAAGAACAGCCCCACGAGAGGTGTTTGAGGGAGTCCTGGATTAGGGGGTATCCGGACAGCCGGACTATATACTTTGGCCGGACTGTTGGACTATGAAGATACAAGATTCAAGACTTCGTCCCGTGTCCGGATGGGACTCTCCTTTGCGTGGAAGGCAAGCTTGGCGATTTGGATGTTAGATCTCCTTCTCTGTAACCAACTTTGTGTAACCCTAGCCTCCTCCGTTGTGTATATAACCCAGAGGGTTTAGTCCGTAGGACCAGAACAATCATAATCATAGGCTAGCTCCTAGGGTTTAGCCTCTACGATCTCGTGATAGATCAACTCTTGTAATACTCATATCATCAAGATCAATCAAGTAGGAAGTAGGGTATTACCTCCATCGAGAAGGCCCGAACCTGGGTAAAACATCGTGTCCCTGCCTCCTGTTACCATTAGCCTTAGACGCATAGTTCGGGACCCCCGACCCGAGATCCGCCTGTTTTGACACCGACGATGGTGATTTCATTGAGAGTTCTGATGTGTCGTCACCGGTAGGCTTGATGGCTCCTTCAATCATCAAAAACACGGCCCAGGGTGAGACTTTTCTCCCCGGACAGATCTTCGTGTTTGGCGGCTTCGTACTGCAGGCCAACTTGCTCGGCCTCCTGGAGCAGATCGACAGCTACGCTCCTGGCCATCAGGTCAGGTTTGGAAACTTGAATTACACGGCCGACATCCGCGGAGACTTGATCTTCGACGAATTCGGGCCTTCGTCAGGAGCGTCGAACGGTCACGACGGGCACGACTTGGATCTGCCGTCGGACAGTATTCGGGATATCGCACCTGCAGCAACCCCGGACCTAAATCCGGGGCAGAGTGCCTCGTCCTAGGACGGGTGGATGGACCCCGCCATGGAGGCCGCATACTCATCGGCGTTGGGGCCGAACACAGACTCCACCTCTAAGGAAATCTGTGTCGCCGGACCCCCGGACTTGTTTCCGGCTGTAGGTCCAGGACCGCGCGCATCCGTGCCCATCGAAGCTGATTGGGCACCAATCATGGAGTTCACCGCCGCGGATATCTTTCAGCACCCACCCTTTGGTGACGCGCTAAACTCTTTAAGGTCTCTCTCTTTGTCAGAGGACTCTTGGCCGAACTATGTCCGGCTCGAGGGGGATTCGGATGAGGAAGAAAATCTCCGCCCACCCGCCACCCACTTAATAGCCGCTATCAATGACCTAACAGACATGCTTAACTTCGACTCTGACAACACCGACGGTATGGACGTCGGCGCAGGGGACAACTTGGAACCACCGCCCACGGGGCGCTGGACTGCCACCTCATCATATGATATATACATGGTGGACACGCCTAAGGAGGACAACAGCGACAAAAAGGACACAACGGAGGATAAAACCCCTGGACAAAAGCCAAAACGATGGTGCGGGCGCCGCTCTAAGTCCAGCCACAGTAAAAATAGCGATAACAGTGCTAGAAAAATCGACACCCCTGTCAACTCCAAAGGCAACAATGACCATATGGACCCAGCAATGGAGCAGGATGAGCCAGGTCACGCCGAACACAGCCCGGAGCAGACGCCCGATCACAGCGATCCCAAGGGCCGAATTCATCAACCCGCCTCTGTAGAAGAGTGTAGTCCGGACGACACGCATTCATCATCCCGAAAAAACATTTGGAATGAGATAACCTCCACAGAAGGCTTATGGCCACTGCGAGAAGCCTAAAGAAGCAGAAGCAAAGGCTTAAAGCCGCGCAGGGTACGCTCAATCGCAGATGGAATACAGTGCTAGACACTGAAGAAAAATATGGCGATAATCGCCACACAAAGAGCTACCCAAAGCGCATGCTGCTGCCCAAATTCGATGATGAAGCCATTCCATCGAAGAGGAATACGGCCAATCGACCGGACCAACCAATTCATGACCACAATAGAGCAGCTACTGCCGCCGCACACGATTTACGTGAGCTCCTGGACAAAAAGGCCGGCGCGACCAGGTCCATCTATGGATCTAGAGGACATGCTCCGGCACAGGATTACGGTCACCAAAACGATCAGACTGATCAAATACCAGTTCGGAATCAACACTGGACACAACAACAGTCGATAGCATGCCACAACATGTCCGCTGCGCACCCTTTGTGCTTCACCGGAGAGGTACTGGATCACGAATTTCCACAGGGATTCAAACCCGTGAACATAGAGGCATACGACGGAACGACAGACCCTGGGGTCTGGATTGAGGATTTTATCCTTCATATCCACATGGCTCGTGGGGATGACCTCCACGCCATCAAATACCTTCCCCTCAAGTTGAAGGGGCCAGCTCGGCACTGGTTGAAAAGCCTCCCCGAAAATTCAATCGGAAGTTGGGAAGAACTTGTGGATGCTTTCAGGGCCAATTTTCAAGGGACCTATGTCCAACCTCAGGACGCAGACAATTTAAGTCACATAATACAACAGCCCGGAGAGTCCGCCCGTAAGCTCTGGAACAGATTTCTCACTAAGAAGAATCAAATTGTCGATTATCCGGATGCCGAAGCCCTAGCGTCCTTCAAGCACAGTATCCGAGACGAGTGGCTCGCCAGACACCTCGGCCAAGAAAAGCCGAGGGCAATGGCGGCCTTAACAAGCCTTATGACCCGCTTCTGCGCGGGTGAGGACAGCTGGTTGGCCCGTAGAGGCACCAGCGACCCGGGCACATCCGAAATTAGGGATGGCAACGGGAAGCCATGGTGCAATAAAAACAAGCATCGAAACAAGGAAGAAATTCTGGACAACACGGCGGTCAATGCTGGATTCAGGGGCTCTCGACCCGGTCAACGAAAGAAGCCATTTAAAGGCAGCAAAGAGGGACCGTCCGGCCTGAACAAAGTTCTGGACAGATTGTGCCAAATTCATGGCACCCCCGAAAAACCTGCGAATCACACTCACAGAGAATGCTGGGTCTTTAAGCAGGCCGGCAAGTTAATTGCCGAACACAAGGGAAGGGAAACACCAAGTGAAGACGAGGATGAGCCTCGCCAGCCGAACACTGGGGGACAGAAAAAAATTCCCAACAGAAGTATAAACAGTAAACAGGATCTACGCGACAAACATACCAAAGAGAAGGCGCAAACGCGTGCTCAGAGACATACACGATGTAGAGCTCATTGCCCCCAACTCAACCCCTGGTCGGCCTGCCCGATCACTTTTGATCACAGGAACCACCCGACTAGTATCCGGCACGGAGGATCGGCTGCCTTGGTGCTCGACCTAATAATCGATGGATACCATCTCACTCATGTCCTCATGGACGGTGGCCGTAGTCTCAATCTAATATATCAGGACACTGTCCGCAAGATGGGGATAGACCCGTCCAGAATCAGCGAATGTAACACCACCTTTAAAGGAGTGATACCAGGCGTTGAGGCCCGTTGCAGGGGCACCCTCGTATTAGAGGTGACATTCGGTTCTCCCGACAACTTCAGAAGCGAAGAATTACTCTTCGACGTCACTCCCTTCCGAAGCGGTTATCATGCATTGCTCAGAAGAACGGCCTTCGCTCGCTTCAATGCAGTATTGCACTATGCCTACCTTAAACTCAAGATGCCCGGTCCACGTGGCGTCATCACTGTTAGCAGAAACACAGAGTGTTCCTTACGAGCGGAAGAGTATGTGGCGGCTCTAGCAGCCAGACACTAAGCGGCCTCTCCTATTAGAATGCATGATCGGTCGTTAAGACCACGGACACGGTTAGACGAGTCCGGCGCACCATCGTCGGTAACAGCCCATGATAAACTTGAGTTGGGTGCTATACATGTACCCCCATAGAGGGCATCAGGGGCTGCAAACATGTAATAAAGCCCAGCATTTGGCTTGACCTTATTAACATGCCAATTTCTCACATTTCTACTATCCATTGATAATAACCAACTTTTCGCACGCTTATGCCATACTCTTTTACATGAGTTTTTCTTTTTACAGACGCCATTCGTGCGACACCCTTCCAGGACACGGCACAATGGAGACAAAGGTGAGACGTGCAGCAGGGCCCCGCTCAAAGGTTTCTCTTTAGATTAAGCCCCTGTGTAAACCTTCTTTATTGTCTCTTGTTGCTTCACATCCCATGGGTATTCAATACACCCACAGGGGATACTGGCGTTATTGGCATTTCGCCACGACAGATTAATGCACGTACCTGGAAATACAGGGTTCATAATCAAGGGTGCTATTCAGCCTAGTATATGTTATAAAGTTTGAATACCTTCGGGAGTGTTCACCGTCGCGAGTTTGGACTTATATGCATCAGCTCCGAATCATGTCTTTGGTCAAATGTTGGGTTTGCCCGGCTCCTAGGTTTGCTGCCTTACGTTCCATTCTAATCGGCTAAGGCGGCCAAAGGAGAACTAGTGCGATTGTGCCCTGGTTATTCCGGATGAGCACCTCAGTAGAGAAAGCCGAAAACTGACTGTCATGATATAGCGAGAGACTGGTCAACCACTCGAGGAATCATCGGAATCTTCGGGATTCCTCCGCATTAACGAAGGGCCGTTTCCCGGTCATGTACATACGCGCCCGTATCCGGATGCACGCGAAGGTACCAGGGGCTACATAGTAGCCCCACCGTCAAACTCCTATGGCTAAGTGAAAGTGTTAAAGCTATATAGTCTGGTTGCCTAGTTCGATGTGTGATCACCTCCTTAATGGACCAAGACGTTGGATCAAGTGTGATTACACACACTTTTGCGAACACCCCCGCATTATATGCGTGGGGGCTGAAGCCAACGACTGCTAACTTTCAGGTTATATATACACATCAAACGGCCGCACAGGAGGCACAATAACACTTTCAGGCGAAAGTATAAACATAGCCTCTATAATTAAAGTAGAATTTTTTTTACAGTTGAACGACTTGTCACTCGAACATGACACTCTTCGAGCATGAGCCTCTATTAAACGAGCACCTTCTGTTACTTGCTCAAAATAGTGCTCGGCTGGGTCCTGGCTTCCTGTCGGATTCTGGGTTGCAATGATGGTGGCCTCCATATCCGCCCAATATGTTTTAACACGGGAAAGAGCCATCCGCGCACCCTCTATGCACACCGACCTCTTCATGTCATCGATTCGTGATACGGCACCAAGGAATTGTTGCACTAAACCAAAATAACTGTCCGGCCTCGGTCCCTTCGGCCATAGATGGTCTATTACAGACCTCATTGCAAGACCGGACAACCTATGGAGCTCGGCCACAGTGGCCACCCTCTCACTCAATGGCAGCGGGCGAGTTGGAGCACTAAATTGCGACCAGAACAACCTTTCTACTTCACTATCTTTTTTATCCTTGAAGAACTTGGTCGCATCAGCCGTACTTTTTTCCATATCCGCATACGCGTTTGCAGCGCTCCTGAGCCGATCCAAAGGAGCGTACTTTGGATCTAAGAACTTCATCTGCAAAAAATAGGGGCTTCCAGCCGCGATTTCTCTGGCCTGTCGAAGCTCCTCCTGTGCATCCCTAATTTTGGAACGCGTCTCCTTGGTCGCATCAAGGGCCTTCTTCAGGTCAGCCGACTTTGCCTGATTCTCCTTTTCAAGGAGCTCATACCGGCCGGCGGCGTCTCTCAGCTCCACAGCCATCTCAGCTATTTTATCTTCGCTTCGGCGATGAGCAGCCTGTTCGGCTCTCAAATCTTTGGCCGCCTTTAGGGCAGCCGCATTGCTAGCCCAAGCTTGTTCCTTGGCTACGGCAAGTTCCGCCCTCAGGGCCTCCACGATAGCAGCTCCGCCCGCAGCCAAAGCATATTAAATTTATGCTCCTCTTAATATTTCCTAAAACAAATAAGGAAAACAGAGCACATACTCTGTGATTCGTCAAGCCGCTCGTTCACAAGCGTGATGTCAGCGTCCACAACTTCAATTTGTCGCCTCAGTTCGGCGAATTCAGCGGCCCGATCTACTGTCGGACTCTTAGCCACCTGCACATGAATGCAGTCCGATCATTACTTGAGAGTGTGATCCTCCGTTTGCCGCCTAGGGCTGGTAACCAGAGTCTCAGGGGCTACTATCTATAGGAGCACGCCTGGCGCGTGCGGTACAACCGAAAAATTACGTATTTCATTACGTACCGCAAAGCCTTTGAGCAGGCTCGTAAAAGCTTCATTCAACCCGCTTGTGGCGGATGAAATCTTCTCAAACACCGTACCCATTAACGTGTGGTGATCCTCCGAGAGAGCAGCTTGCTCTAGAAGGCCCGTCAGTGTGTCCGGCCGGTCGCCGGACTGTACTGGACCCTTCTTATTGCCCCCCGCGGGAGCCGGACGCTCTGGGCTCAGGGCGGCCGAAGTGTTAGTTTCTGGCCTCGGCGAATCTAGACTCCTCCGTGACAACACCTCAGGGTCGCCTACCCCATGGGGCGGAGAGGTAGGTGGGGTTTCACTCTCCATCATCTCTGGAAGAAGATCCCCCGAAGATGAACTCTGTCGAGAAGAGCTACTAGCCGGACTGCAAAGGATGGATCCTGGTTATTGTTCTCGGAGGAGGAAGCAGTAGCTTTGTATTTACGATTAACTTACAGCTCGGTGGAAGGCTGGCCCGTTTGCGGGCACGGCACGGTGAGGACGCCCTCCGGGGCAGGGCCCCCTGGTGAAGTTTTCTTCTCTTCTCTAGGCACCTCCGTTTCCAAGTCTTTGGAGGCGGCCCTCTTCTTCCGCGGAGGGAGGAGACCTTAGATTCCCCTCCCCGACTATCCTCCTTCGTGGAGGCAGTAATTCCCCCGGTTTGGATGTGCAATGTGTGAAGCTCTGCTTCTCTATTCTTCCCTTCGTCTTCCCCCGAGGGCACTTGATTTAGCACACGTCTAAGCATCCTGGCTATTGCAGGACTAGGCGAGCCTTCGGGAAGTGGTGCCGGACACCTGATTCTCTCCGCCTTGCTGAGCCAATCTTGGCCGCGGATGGTTTTCAGAATAATGTTGTGATAAATATAAACAAAGTGTTCGGTTTCAGGGTTACTTACTTGGGTATCTGGGCGGTTGCAGCTCAGGCCTGCATCCTCGGTGGAGTCCGGACACTTTACTCGTGGTCCGAAGAATAACCTATACATCCCTTCGAGCGTCATACCAAAGAAGTGTTGAATAGTTCGCGGACCTTCTGGGTTGAACTCCCACATCCGGAGAGGCCGACGTTTGCACGGCAATATCCGTCAGACTAGCATTACCTGAATTATGCTGACAAGACTGATGTCCCTCTCAAGAAGCTCCCGAATGTGGCTCTGCAATGTCGGTACATCGTTAGCAGGCCCCCAGTCCATTCCCACGTTGGCCCACGATGCCAGTTGAGGCAGAGGGCCTGAGCGGAAGTCGGGGGCAGTGCTACGTCTCGAGCTTGCGTTGGATTTCCCCGAAGAGGAGAGGATGATGCAGCACAGTAGCGTAAGTATTTCCCTCAGTTTTTGAGAACCAAGGTATCAATCCAGTAGGAGACCACGCGCAAGTCCCTCGTACCTGCACAGAACGATAGCTACTCGCAACCAACGCTTAGGGGTTGTCAATCCCTTCACGGTCACTTATGAGGGTGAGATCTGATAGAGATAATATTTTTGGTATTTTTGTTATAAAGATGCAAAGTAAAAAGTAAAAACAAAAGCAAGTAAATAAAGTGATGGAGATTGATATGATGAGAATAGACCCAGGGGCCATAGGTTTCACTAGTGGCTTCTCTCAAGAGCATAAGTATTCTACGGTGGGTGAACAAATTACTGTTGAGCAATTGACAGAATTGAGCATAGTTATGAGGTTATCCAGGCAATGATCATGTATATAGGCATCACGTCTATGACAAGTAGACCGAAACGATTCTGCATCTACTACTATTACTCCACTCATCGACCGCTATCCAGCATGCATCTAGAGTATTAAGTCAAAAACAAAGTAACACCTTAAGCAAGATGACATGATGTAGAGAAATAAATTCATGCAATATGATAAATACCCCATCTTGTTATCCTCGATGGCAACAATACAATACGTGCCTTGCAACCCTTTCTGTCACTGGGTAAGGTCACCGCAAGATTGAACCCAAAGCTAAGCACTTCTCCAATTGCAAGAACTACCAATCTAGTTGGCCAAACCAAATGGATAATTCGAAGAGACTTGCAAAGATAACTCAATCATACATAAAAGAATTCAGAGAAGAATCAAATATTTTCCATAGATAAGCTGGATCATAAACCCACAATTCATCAGTCTCAACAAACACACCGCAAAAAGAAGATTACATCGAATAGATCTCCACGAGAGAGGGGGAGAACATTGTATTGAGATCCAAAAAGAGAGAAGAAGCCATCTAGCTACTAACTATGGACCCGAAGGTCTGAAGTAAACTACTCACACTTCATCGGAGGGGCTATGGTGATGATGTAGAAGCCCTCCGTGGTGGATGCCCCCTCCGGCGGAGCTCCGGAACAGGCCCCAAGATGGGATCTCGTGGACACAGGAAGTTACGGCGGTGGAATTAGGTTTTTGGCTCTGTCCCCGATCTGTTGGGGGTACGTAGGTATATATAGGAGGAAGGAGTAAGTCGGTGGAGCGTCAGGGGGCCCACGAGGTAGGGGAGCACGCCCAGGGGGGAGGGCGCGCCCCCCACCCTCGTGACCGCCTCTGGCACTTCTTGGAGTAGGGTCCAAGTCTCCTGGATCACGTTCGGTGAGAAGATCACGTTTCCGAAGGTTTCATTCCGTTTGATATTCCGTTTCTTCGAAACACTGAAATAGGCAAAAACAGCAATTCTGGGATGGGCCTCTGGTTAATAGGTTAGTCCCAAAAATAATATAAAAGTGGAAAATAAAACCCATTATAGTCCAAAACAATAGATAAAGTAGCATGGAGCAATAAAAAATTATAGATACGTTGGAGACGTATCAGGCATCCCCAAGCTTAATTCCTGCTTGTCCATGAGTAGGTAAATGATAAAAAGAGAATTTTTGATGCGGAGTGATACTTTGGCACAATTTGAATGTAAATCTTCTTAATTGTGATATGAATATTCAGATTCGAAAGATTCAAGACAAAAGTTCACATTAACATAAAAATAATAATACTTCAAGCACACTAATCAAAATAATTATGTCATCTCAAAATAACATGGCCAAAGAAAGTTCATCCCTACAAAATCATATAGTTAGGCTATGCTTCATTTTCGTCACACAAAGATGTTCCCAACTTCTATACCCCCGATGACAAGCCAAGCAATTGTTTCATACTTAAATAATCTCAAACTTTTTCAACCTTCACGCAATACATGAGAGTGAGCCATGGATATAGCACTATGGGTGGAATAGAATATGATGATGGGGATTGTGTGGAGAAGACAAAAAAGGAGAAAGTCTCACATTGACGAGGATAATCAACGGGCTATGGAGATGCCCATCAATTGATGTCAACATGAGGAGTAGGGATTGCCATGCAACGGATGCACTAGAGCTATGAATGCTCAACAAAAGAGTCATGAAGACCTAGGGCATTTGAGGAAGCCCATCATAGGAATATACAATCCAAGTTCTATAATGAAAAAATTCCCACTAGTATGAAAAAGACAACTTATGAGACTCACTATGAAAAACATGGTGCTACTTTGAAGCACAAAATATGAGACTCACTACATGAAGAACATGGTGCTACTTTGAAGCACAAGTGTGGAAAAAGAGATAGTAGCATTGCCCTTTTTTCGGGGGGGGGGGGCTTCCTTTTTTGGCCTTTCTCTTTTTATTTTATTTGGGCAATGCTCTAATAATGATGATAATCACACTTCTATTGATTACAACATGAGGATTACAACTCGAAACTAGAACAAGGTATGACTCTATATGAATGCCTCCGGTGGTGTACCGGGATGGTGCAATGAATCAAGAGTGACATGTATGAAAAATAATGCATGGTGGCTTTGCCACAAATACGATGTCAACTACATGATCATGCAATGGCAATATGACAAAAGTAATGTATGTCATAATAATGATGAACGGAACGGTGGAAAGTTGCATGGCAATATATCTCGGAATGGCTATCGAAATGCCATAATAGGTAGGTATGGTGGCTGTTTTGAGGAAGATATAGGGAGGTTCATGTGTGATAGAGCGTATCGTATCACGGAGTTTGGATGCACCGGCGAAGTTTGCGCCAACTCTCAATGTGAGAAAGGGCAATGCACGGTACCGAAGAGGCTAGCAATGGCGGAAAGGTAAAAGTGCGTATAATCCATGGACTCAGCATTAGTCAAAAGAACTCATATACTTATTGCAAAAATTTAGAAGTCATCAAAAATCAAGTACTACGCGCATGCTCCTAGGGGGATAGATCGGTAGGAAAAGACCATCGCTCATCCCCGACCGCCACTCATAAGGATGCACAAGCCAGGTACACTTCATGTTTCAAATTTGTTACACAACTTTAACCATATGTGCATGCTACGGGACTTACAAACTTCAACACAAGTATTTCTCAAATTCACAACTACTCAACTAGCATGACTTTGATATTATTACCTCCATATATCAAAACAATTATCAAGCATCAAACTTATCTTAGTATTCAACGCACTCAAAAGAAAGTTTCACATATCTTGAACACCAAGTATATTAACATTAAGCAAATTACCATGCTATTAACGACTCTCAAAATAATCTAAGTGAAGCATGAGAGATCAAGTTTCTTTAAAACAAATCCACCACCGTGCTCTAAAAGATATAAGTGAAGCACTAGAGCAAAAATTATCACGCTCAAAAGATATAAGTGAAGCACTATGAGCAAAACTATCAAGCTCAAAAGATATAAGTGAAGCACATAGAGTATTCTAACAAATTCCAAATCATGTATGGCTCTCTCAAAAGGTGTGTACAGCAAGGATGATTGTCGTAAACTAACAAGCAAAGACTCAAATAATACAAGACGCTCCAAGCAAAACACATATCTTGTTGGTGAATAAAAATATAGCTCCAAGTAAATTACCGATGGAAGTGGACGAAAGAGGGGATGCCTTCCGGGGCATCCCCAAGCTTTGACTTTTTGGTGTACTTGGATTATCTTGGGGGTGCCATGGGCATCCCCAAGCTTAGGCTCTTGCCACTCCTTGTTCCATAATCCATCAAAAGAATTCACCCAAAACTTGAAAATTTCACAACACAAAACTCAATAGAAATCTCGTGAGCTCCGTTAGAGAAAGAAAACAAAAGACTACTTTAAGGTACTGTAATAAACTCATTCTTTATTTATATTGGTGTTAAACCTACTGTATTCCAACTTCCTTCTGGTTTATAAACTAATTTATTAGCCATAGATGCATTGAAATAAGCAAAGAACACACGAAAAACAGAATCTGTCAAAAACAGAACAGTCCGTAGAAATCTGTAACTAACGCAAACTTATGGAACTCTAAGAATTGTACCAAAATAGGACGTACTGGAAAATTTGTTTATTGATCAGCAGCAAAAAGAATCAATGCAAAATCACGTTCTTGTGATGTATTGAATTTTTTCTCGTGAGTGCAAAGTTTCTGTTTTTCAGCAGAATCAAATCAACTATCATCATAGCTTATCCTATAGGTTCTACTTGGCACAAACACTAATTAAAACATAAAACCACATATAAACAGAAAGTAGAAACAAAATTTAACACTAAACAGGAACAAAAACAAAGAACACAAAATAAAATTGGGTTGCCTCCCAACAAGCGCTATCGTTTAACGCCCCTAGCTAGGCATAAAAACAAGGATAGATCTAGGTATTGCCATCTTTGGTAGGCAATCCATAAGTGGCTCTCATGATAGATTCATATGGTAATTTTATTTTCTTTCTAGGAAAGTGTTCCATGCCTTTCTTTAAAGGGAATTGAAATCTAATATTTCCTTCATTCATATCAATAATTGCACAAATCGTTTTAAGGAAAGGTCTACCAAGAATAATAGGACATGAAGGATTGCAATCTATATCAAGAACGATAAAATCTACGGGCACATAATTCCTATTTGCAACAATAAGAACATCATTAATTCTTCCCATAGGCTTTTTAATAGTGGAATCTGCAAGATGCAAGTTTAGAGAGCAATCTTCAAAGTCACGGAAATCTAGCAAATCACACAAAGTTTTGGGAATAGTGGAGACACTAGCACCCAAATCACACAAGGCATGAAACTCATAATCTTTAATTTTAATTTTGATAGTAGGTTCCCACTCATCATAGAGTTTTCTAGGGATAGAAACTTTCAACTCAAGTTTTTCTTCATAAGATTGCATCAAGGCATCAACAATGTGTTCAGTAAAGGCCTTATTTTGACTATAAGCATGAGGAGAATCTAGCACGGATTGCAACAAGGAAATACAATCAATCAAAGAGAAATTTTCATAATTAAATTCCTTGAGATCCAAAATAGTGGGTTTAGCACCATCAAGATTTTTATTTCTTTCAATCCCACTTTCATCAATTTCATCATCAAGATCTAGAAACTCAGAATTCTTAGGACGCCTTCTAGGTAAAGGAAGATCATATTCAGTTTCATCAAGATTCATATTGCAAAACAAGGATTTAATAGGGGACACATCAATAACTTTTAGATTTTCATCTTGATTTTCATAGGAATCGGAAGAACACACTTTAATAAAGGCATCTTTGGAAGCACGCATCCTAGCGGTTCTTTCTTTGCACTCATCAATGGAAATTCTCATAGCTTTGAGAGACTCATTGATATCATGCTTAGGAGGAATAGATCTAAGCTTTAAAGAATCAACATCAAGAGAAATTCTATCAACGTTCCTAGCTAAATCATCAACTTTAAGTAATTTCCCTTCAAGCAAAGCATTAAAATTCTTTTGTGAATTCATAAAATCTCTAACACTACTCTCAAATTCAGAGGGCATCTTATTAAAATTTCCATAAGAGTTGTTGTAGGAATTTCCATAATTATTAGAAGGATTACTAGGATAAGGCCTAGGATTAAAATTCCCTCTATATGCGTTGTTTCCAAAACTATTCCTACCAACAAAATTCACATCCATAGATTCATTATTATTCTCAATCAAGGTAGATAAAGGCATATTATTGGGATCAGAAGAAACACTCTTAGCAAATAAATTCATGAGTTCATCCATCTTTCCACTCAAAACATTGATTTCTTCTATAGCATGCACTTTTTTATTAGTAGATCTTTCAGTATGCCATTGAGAATAATTAACCATAATATTATCTAGGAGTTTAGTAGCATCTCCTAAAGTGATTTCCATAAAAGTGCCTCCTGCGGCCAAATCAAAAAGATTTCTAGAAGCAAAATTCAATCTAGCATAATTTTTTTGAATAATCATCCATAAGTTCAAACCATGAGTAGGACAATTACGTAGCATTAATTTCATTCTCTCCCAAGCTTGTGCAACATGTTCATGATCAAGTTGCTTAAAATTCATAATATCGTTCCTAAGAGAGATAATCTTAGCGGGAGGAAAATACTTAGAGATAAAAGCATCTTTGCACTTATTCCAAGAATCAATACTATTTTTAGGCAAAGATGAAAACCACGCTTTAGCATGATCTCTAAGCGAAAAGGGAAATAGCTTCAATTTAACGACATCATTATCGACATCCTTTTTCTTTTGCATATCACATAAATCAACGAAGCCATTCAGATGAGTAGCGGCATCTTCGCTAGGAAGGACGGCGAATTGATCTTTCATAACAAGATTCAATAAAGCAGTATTGATTTCACAAGATTCGGTATTGGCAAGAGGAGCAATCAGAGTGCTAAGGAAATCATTATTATTGGTATTGGTGAAGTCATACAATTTGGTGGCATCTTGAGCCATCGCGACGAACAAGCAAACTAACACACGAGCAAACAAAAGGCAAAGGGAAAAAGAGGAGGAGATTGGGAAAGAGAGGGCGAATAAAACGGCAAAGGTGAAGTGGGGGAGAGGAAAACGAGAGGCAAATGGCAAATAATGTAATGCGAGAGATAGGGATTGCGATGGGTACTTGGTATGTTGACTTTTGCGTAAGCCTCCCCGGCAACGGCGCCACAAATTCTTCTTGCTACGTCTCGAGCTTGTGTTGGATTTCCCCGAAGAGGAGAGGATGATGCAACATAGTAGCGTAAGGTTTTCCCTCAGTTTTTGAGAACCAAGGTATCAATCCAGTAGGAGACCACGTGCAAGTCCCTCGTACCTGCATAGAACGATAGCTACTCGCAACCAACGCTTAGGGGTTGCCAATCCCTTCACGGTCACTTACGAGGGTGAGATCTGATAGAGATAATATTTTTGGTATTTTTGTTATAAAGATGCAAAGTAAAAAGTAAAAACAAAAGCAAGTAAATAAAGTGATGGAGATTGATATGATGAGAATAGACCCGGGGGCCATAGGTTTCACTAGTGGCTTCTCTCAAGAGCATAAGTATTCTACGGTGGGTGAACAGATTACTGTTGAGCAATTGACAGAATTGAGCATAGTTATGAGGTTATCCACGCAATGATCATGTATATAGGCATCATGTCCATGACAAGTAGACCGAAACGATTCTGCATCTACTACTATTACTCCACTCATCGACCGCTATCCAGCATGCATCTAGAGTATTAAGTTAAAAATAGAGTAACGCCTTAAGCAAGATGACATGATGTAGAGGAATAAATTCATGCAATATGATAAATACCCCATCTTGTTATCCTCAATGGCAACAATACAATACGTGCCTTGCAACCCTTTCTGTCACTGGGTAAGGTCACCGCAAGATTGAACCCAAAGCTAAGCACTTCTCCCATTGCAAGAACTACCAATCTAGTTGGCCAAACCAAACGGATAATTAGAAGAGACTTGCAAAGATAACTCAGTCATACATAAAAGAATTCAGAGAAGAATCAAATATTTTCCATAGATAAGTTGGATCATAAACCCACAATTCATCGGTCTCAACAAACACACTGCAAAAAGAAGATTACATCGAATAGATCTCCATGAGAGAGGGGGAGAACATTGTATTGAGATCCAAAAAGAGAGAAGAAGCCATCTAGCTACTAACTATGGACCCGAAGGTCTGAAGTAAACTACTCACACTTCATCGGAGGGGCTATGGTGATGATGTAGAAGCCCTCCATGGTGGATGCCCCCTCCGGTGGAGCTCCGAAACAGGCCCCAAGATGGTATCTCGTGGATACAGGAAGTTACGGCAGTGGAATTAGGTTTTTGGCTCTGTCCTCGATCTATTGGGGGTACGTAGGTATATATAGGAGGAAGGAGTACGTCGGTGGAGCGTCAGGGGGCCCACGAGGTCGGGGGTGCGCCCAGGGGGAAGAGCACGCCCCCCACCCTTGTGACCACCTCTGGCACTTCTTGGAGTAGGGTCCAAGTCTCCTGGATCACGTTCGGTGAGAAGATCACGTTTCTGAAGGTTTGATTCCGTTTGGACTCCGTTTGATATTCCGTTTCTTCGAAACACTGAAATAGGCAAAATACAGCAATTCTGGGCTGGGCCTCCGGTTAATAGGTTAGTCCCAAAAATAATATAAAAGTGGAAAATAAAACCCATTATAGTCCAAAACAATAGATAAAGTAGCATGGAGCAATCAAAAATTATAGATACGTTGGAGACGTATCAGGCAGCCGCCCACTTTGTGCCTCTGGGAGCCGTGACATAGAAGCACCTGTGCTGCCATAGATCGGACACCTCCGGGAAGAATCCCTCTGGCCATGGGGCATCAGCGTTTCTGCTTATTGCAGCGCCTCCACACTCCGCGTGTCGCCCGTCGATCACCTTCGGCTTTACATTGAAGGTCTTGAGCCATAAGCCGAAGTGTGGGGTGATGTGGAGGAAGGCTTCGCACACGACAATAAATGACGAGATGTGAAGGATGGAGTCCGGAGCTAGATCATGAAAATCTAGCCCGTAATAGAACATGATCCCTCTCACGAAGGGATCGAGGGTGAAGCCTAACCCTCGGAGGAAGTGAGAAACAAATACGACGCTCTTGTTGGGCTCGAGAGTGGGGATGACCTACCCTGGAGCAGGAAGCCTGTGCTTGATGTCGGCGGTCAGATATCTGCCCTCCCTAAGCTTCGCAATGTCCTCCTCTGTGACAGAGGAGGCCATCCACCGGCCTTGAAGGTTGCATCCGGACATGATTAAAGATCTGAAGTGCCTAAGCTTGAGCTTCGGGTGTTGGAACTCGAGATGCGGAAAGGCGCAAGCGTGGTAAGAGAGAGGGATAGGCCTCGGCCCCTCTATAAAGGGGGTGGATATCAAGCGTCCTCAGCGTAACCATTTGGGACTTGCCTAATAACACGGAGTCATACCAACAGGCGTAGTGGGGTTGCCCGCACCCATATTGATGAGAATCCCGCAATAGGGGGGACACGAACTCTGCTTCGACGAGGTGTGCCAATAAAACCGCCTTGCAGTGCATGTCATGGTAGGCTGAGAAAAAACGGTTCGTATTAAGCCAGGCCGCGGCGTAAGGGCACACCGTGAAAAATTGTCAGCAGATTAGATTTGTAAAGTGTTGTGCTCTCTAGGGTGGTGTGTGGCAATTATCTTGCAGAGCCGGACACGATCCTTAATCTACCTTGGAGTAATCGGAGATGGAACCCGCCTTGCAATGCCGAAGACAATCTGTATGCTGGACTCATCATCATTGAAGCCTGGTTCAGGGGCTACTGAGGGAGTCCTGGATTAGGGGGTATCCGGACAGCCGGACTATATACTTTGGCCGGACTGTTGGACTATGAAGATACAAGATTCAAGACTTCGTCCCGTGTCTGGATGGGACTCTCCTTTGCGTGGAAGGCGAGCTCTATAACCGACTCTATGTAACCCTAGCCTCCTCCGGTGTCTATATAAACTGGAGGGTTTAGTCCGTAAGACAAGAACAATCATAATCATAGGTTAGCTCCTAGGGTTTAGCCTCTATGATATCGTGGTAGATCAACTCTTGTAATACTCATATCATCAAGATCAATCAAGCAGGAAGTAGGGTATTACCTCCATCGAGAGGGCCCGAACTTGGGTAAAACATCGTGTCCCCTGCCTCCGGTTACCATTAGACTTAGACGCACAGTTCGGGACCCCCTACCCGAGATCCGCCGGTTTTGACACCGACAGTGTTCTTGAGCTGGTGCGGTGCTCTACTTGGGTGGATTCGGTCTTTGTTGGCTAGGTGAGAACTCGATGATCTCCCCCGCTACTATGGTGGCTATCTCTATATATAGAGGCCCTGGTTCTCTCCCCAAATATTGAGCGGGAAGGGAGCCAACAATGACCATTTTGAAGGGGAACATCTGGTACAAGTTATCCTGACTAAAGTTGGTCTTCGACTGCCAAAGGCACTAGCAATGACGCCGTCTTGGGCTCCACGGTGACCTTCGTCCTACCGCTCTGCTGGTCTTGGTCTTGTTGCACTAATATGGTAACCTTTGCTTGATGCCTACGTACTCCGCACCTGCGCTTGCCCCCTTTGCACCAAAGAGGAAACGAGGACACTGCGCAGGCTGGTGCCCGCCTGGTTTCGATCGTCATGGCTTGCGTCATGAGCACCTCGCGAGGTACCCCTGCCTTGATCTCTCCGCCTCCTCGTGAGCCTGCCTGGTGAGGCCGCCCCTGAGGAAGCCTTGCATCGTCCGCCCCGCGAGGCTTGGCCCCTCGCGAGGGTCTTGAGCTTGGGTTGATGAAGACGGGCCGTACTGGGCCACCCCTTGAGCCACGCCGCAGGCCGTAGGTAGGCATGTCTGGGGACCCCCGTTCCCAGAACACTGACATAACTCTTGTAATACTCATATTCATCAAGATCAATCAAGGAGGAAGTAGGGTATAACCTCCATAGAGAGGGCCCGAACCTGGGTAAACATTGTGTCCCCTGCCTCCTGTTACCATTAGCATTAGACGTATAGTTCGGGACCCCCTACCTGAGATCCGCCGGTTTTGACACCAACAGTTACCCCTCAACCTATTGCACCTACTGAAAATATTGAATATGAAATTCCTTCGAGTATGTTAGGACAAATTCTAGCTAATCCTTATGCAGGAGATGGAACTGAACATCCTGATATGCACTTGATATATGTGGATGAAATTTGTGGATTATTTAAGCTAGTAGGTTTTCCCGGAGATGAAGCTAAGAAGAAGGTTTTCCCTTTATATTTGAAGGGAAAAGCATTGACATGGTATAGGCTATGGGATGATATTGGATCTTGGAACTGGAACCATTTGAAATTGGAATTTCATCAGAAATTTTATCGTATGCATCTAGTTCATTGTGATCGGAATTATATATATAATTTTTGGCCTCATGAAGGAGAAAGTATCGCTCTAGCTTGGGGGAGGCTTAAGTCAATGTTATATTCATGCCCCTATCATGAGCTCTCGAGAGAAATTATTATCCAGAACTTTTATGATCGGCTTTTCCTTAATGATCAAACCATGCTTGATACTTCTTGTACTGGTTCTTTTATGATGAAGACTATTGAATTCCGGTGGGATCTTTTAGAAAGAATTAAACACAACTTTGAAGATTGGGAACTCGACAAAGGTAAAGAGTCAGGTATCGAACCTAAGTTTGATTGTGTTAAATCTTTTATGAATACCGATGCCTTTCAAAAGTTTAGCACTAAATATGCACTTGACTCTAAGATAATAGCTTCCTTTTGTGAATCTTTTGCTACTCATGTTGATCTCCCTAAGGATAAGTGGTTTAAATATCACCCACCAATTAAACAAGAAGTTAAAGAACCGGTAAAAGCTAAAGAAGGAACTATTATTTACAACATTGATCCACCTCTTCCCGCTGCTTATATTGAAAAACCACCTTTTCCTGTTAGGATGAAGGAACATGCTAAAGCTTCAACTGTGTTAACAAAAGTTATGTTAGAACATTCAAACCTTCTAAACAAATCAAAGTTGAACCTAGTGTTGCTATGGTTAAAGATCTCATAGTTGATAATATTGATGGGCATGTTATTTACTTCTGTGATGAAGCCTCTAGAATTGCTAAACCTGAAGGAAAATATAAACATAGGCCAGTTGTTTGCATGCCTGTTGTCTCAGTTAAGATAGGAGATCATTGTTATCATGGGTTATGTGGCGTAGGTGCTAGTGTGAGTGTTATTCCCTTCTTCTTATATGAAGAAATTAGAGATGAAATAGCACCTGCTGAAATAGAAGACATAGATGTTACTATTAAACTTTCTAATAGAGATATTATATCATCAATTGGGATTCTGAGAGATGTTGAAGTCTTGTGTGGGAAGATAAAATACCCTACTAATTTTCTTGTTCTTACCACCCCACAAGATAAATTTTGTCCCATTATATTTGGTAGACCTTTCTTGAACACCGTCAATGCTAAAATAGATTGTAAGAAAAAAAACTGTTGGTGTTAGCTTTGGTGATGAATCTCATGATTTTAATTTTTCCAAGTTTAGTAAACAACCTCATAAGAAAGATTTGCCTAGTAAGGATGAAATTATTGGTCTTGCCTCTATTTTTGTGCCTCCTACTGATCCTTTGGAACAGTATTTGCTAAACCATGAAAATGATTTGCATATGCGTGAAAGAAATGAAATAGATAAAATCTTTTTTGAACAACAACCTCTACTTAAACAAAATTTGCCTATTGAAACTCTCGGAGCTCCTCCTCCACCTAAAGGTGATCTGGTGTTCGAATTAAAACAATTGCCATACACCTTGAAATATGCTTATCTTTATGAAAAGTAGATATATCATGTTATTATTACTGCTAACCTTTCAGAACATGAAGAAGAAAGATTATTGAAAGTTCGAAGGAAGCACATGGCCGCTATTTGATATACTCTTGATATACTCTTATTTGATATACTCTTATTGAAAGAATTGTCACGGGCTATAGAATGGTAATTGATTATAGAAGGAAGCACATGTTCTGAACCCTCTGCCTTTTATTGATCAAATGTTAGAAAGATTATCTAAGAACACACATTTTTGCTTCCTTGATGGATACTCTGGCTTTTCACAAATACCTGTTTTACAATCTGATCAAGAAAAGACCACTTTTACTTGTCCTTTTGGAACATTCGCTTATAGACGTATGCCTTTCAGTTTATGTAATGCACCTGCTACCTTTCGAAGATGTATGACTGCTATCTTCTCTGATTTTTGTGAAAAGATTGTTGATGTTTTCATGGATGACTTTTCTGTTTATGGGAAGTATTTTGATGATTGTTTAAGCAATCTTGATCGAGTTTTGTAGAGATGTGAAGAAACAAATCTTGTCTTGAATTGGGAGAAGTGCCACTTTATGGTCAATGAAGTTATTGTCTTGGGCCACAAAATTTCTGAAAGAGGCATTGAGGTGGACAAAGCTAAGGTTGATGCAATTGAGAAAATGCCATGTCCTAAAGATATTAAAGGTATTCGTAGTTTCCTTGGTCATGCTGATTTCTATAGAAGGTTTATCAAAGACTTCTCTAAAATTTCTAGGATTCTTACTAATCTTTTGCAAAAGGATATTCCCTTTGTGTTTGATGATGATTGTATAGAAGCCTTTGAAACACTAAAGAAAGCCTTAATCACTGCACCTGTTATTCAACCACCTTATTGGAACTTGCCTTTTGAGATTATGTGTGATGCTAGTGATTATGCTGTTGGTGCTATTCTAGGACAAAGAGTTGATAAGAAACTAAATGTTATTCATTATGCTAGTAAAACTCTAGACAGTGCTTAACGAAATTATGCTACTACTGAAAAAGAATTCTTAGCAGTGGTGTTTGCTTTTGATAAATTCAGATCTTACATTGTTGATTCTAAAGTAATTGTTCACACCGATCATGCTGCTACAAAATATCTTATGGAAAAGAAAGATGCTAAACCTAGACTCATTAGGTGGGTTCTTCTGCTACAAGAATTTGATTTGCATATCACTGATAGGAAAGGAGCAGAGAACCCCGTAGCTGATAACTTGTCTAGACTTGAAAATATTCTTGATGACCCACAACCAATTAATGATAGCTTCCCTGATGAACAACTAGTTGCAATAAATGTTTCTCATAGTACACCTTGGTATGCTGACTATGCTAATTATATTGTTGCTAAATACATACCACCTAGCTTCACATACCAACAAAAGAAAAAAAATTCTTCTATGACTTGACATTACTTTTGGGATGGGATGACCCACATCTTTATAAAGAAGGAGTAGATGGTATTATTAGACGTTGTGTACCTGAGCATGAACAGGAACAAATCCTACAGAAATATCACTCCAAAGCCTATGGAGGACATCACGCGGGAGACAGAACCGCTCATAAGGTATTGCAATCTGGTTTTTATTGGCCTACTCTCTTCAAGGATGCCCGTAAGTTTGTCTCATCTTGTGATGAATGCCAAAAATAGGTAATATCAGTAAGCGTCAAGAAATGCCTATGAATTATTCACTTGATGTTGAACCATTTGATGTTTCGGGATTTGACTTTATGGGACCTTTTCCTTCCTCTAATGGGTATACACATATTTTGGTTGCTGTTGATTATGTTACTAAATGGGTAGAAGCTATTCCAACCAGTAGTGCTGATCACAACACCTCTATTAAAATGCTTAAGTTATTTTTCCAAGGTTTGGAGTCCCTAGATAGTTAATGACTGATGGTGGTTCACTCTTTACTCATGGTGCTTTCCGTAAAATGCTTGCTAAGTACGATGTTAATCATAGAATTGCTTCGCCTTATCATCCTCAGTCTAGTGGTCAAGTTGAACTTAGCAATAGAGAAATAAAACTAATCTTACAAAAGACAGGTAATAGGTCCCGAAAGAATTAGTCTTAGAAATTAGATGATGCACTTTGGGCTTATAGAACAGCTTACAAAAATCCATGGGTATGTCTCCATATAAAATGGTATATGGAAAAGCTTGTCATTTACCTCTTGAGTTAGGACATAAAGCAATTTGGGCAATAAAAGAACTCAATTATGATTTCAAACTTGCTGTGGAAAAGAGGTTATTTGATATTAGCTCATTAGATGAATGGAGAACCCATGCCTACGAAAATGCTAAGTTATTCAAAGAAAAAGTTAAAAGATGGCATGACAAGAGAATCCAAAAGCGTGAGTTCAAAATAGGAGAATATGTTCTTTTTTACAACTCTCGTTTCAGGTTCTTTGCAGGAAAACTCCTCTCCAAACGGGAAGGACCATATGTCATCGAGGAGGCCTATCGATCTGGAGCTATCAAAATAAATAATACCGAAGGGACTAACCCGAAGGTTGTTAATGGTCAACGAATAAAACACTATATCTTAGGTACGCAAATTAATGTTGAAAGTAATGTTATCCAAACTTTGACACTAGAAGAACACATAAAAGAGTCCTTCCGGAACACTCCAGAATCGTGAAAATAAGGAGGTACGCGATACGGTAAGTAAACAGACTCCGAAAAATTCGCAAAAATACTTTTTGTCAGTTTTGGAATATTTAGAAAATTAGGAAAATAAGAAACTTCCAGGAAAGTGACCCTAGTGGGCACGATACACCAGGGCACGCCAGGCTTGCCTGGCGCGCCCAAGTCCTGGCGCGCCCAAGTGGGTTGTGCCCACCTCGGGTACTTTCCAATCTCCATTTTCCTATGTTCTGCTTATTCCCCAAGATAAAAAATCTATATATACATCCTGAACTTGTTAACCTCCGTATTGCGGAGAAATCTTCTATTTTCTTTTCTTGCTGTTTCCTGTTAGATCTGGAACAATGTCGTCCCAAGACTCGGAGGGTGAAAGCTATGTTGCTGACCTTGTCGCAAACCCCAAAGTCTATGGGGATGTGGAGCACTATGGCTGGACCTCGGAGGAAGAAGAAGACTCTGATCCTAAGAGGAAGGAAGAGACAAGCTCGGAGGAGGATGAAGTTCCATTGCCCCAACCCGGGGACATGCACGTTGAATTTAAGAAGTCAAGTCTCCCCAATAAAGCGAAGAGGCCTAAGATCCAGTTTATCCTTTTTCGTCTCTTGTAAGAAAATATGCAAGATTTCTGCAAAAGGGTGTTGGAGCTTGAGTGGGAGATCTGAGAACTGAAAGATGAGAACTTCGTCCTCAAGCGTAAGCTGAGGAAGAAAGACCGGATTGCTTCAACTTCATCACCACCAAAAGAAAACTGAGTATTGGGTATGGGCACTCCCCTTGGATTTAGCCAAGCTTGGGGGAGGTGCCCCAGTATCGTATCAATCTCCACTATCTTTTGCCTTTATTTTCTTAGTTCGATCAATGTTTATCTTTTGCTATCATATGAATAAAAGTTTTGTTCAATCCTTTCTTTTTGTGAGTTTGCCTAGTGATCAATCCTTGTAATCGTGTGCGAGATATAATAAAGTTTAGTTTGAGTTTTGCCTTCTTTACTTTCTTGCTGCAATAAAAAGAAAGGAAATAAGAAGAAAAGATCATATGCTAATCTTATGGTAAGTGATGACATTACACAAGGAAAAGTATAAGTAGAAAATTTTATTGTAGATTGACAAACATAGTATTGGTCAATGATGCAACACATGAAAGAATTAACAAGGGAAGAGAAGATTCACATATAAATACACTATCATGGAAATCTTTTGTGATTGTGAGCACCCATCAAAATATTATATGCCAAAATTGTAGGCGTTGGACAAGGGAGACAACTTAATGATTTATGTTTGTTCATATTCACATAGAAGTCATATTGTCATAGATCCTTCAACATGTGGTGCTTACCCCTATCTTTGCTATCCAAAAATTCCACACCAAGTAGAGATACTACTTGTGCATCCAAAACCCTTAAACCCTATCTTGTTTGAGAGTCCGCCATACCTACCTATGGATTGAGTAAGATCCTTCAAGTAAGTTGTCATCAGTGCAAAAAGGGCAATAAAAATTGCTTATAAAAGTGTGAGATCGTTTAGTGTAAGGGAAAATTGAGCGTTGTACGAACTTGTGATGGTGAAGAATAAAAGCGACAGACTGCATAATAAAGGTTGCCATCACAAGGGGCAATATAACGTGACGTTCTCTTGCACTAAGGGGTTGAGCATACAAACAAAAAGCGCATGGCAACCTCTGCTTCCCTCGGCGAAGGGTCTATCTTTTACTTTCATGTATTTACTTGTATGCAAGAGTCAAAGTTTTCCTCTCTATTCCTTTTATTTTTCTCCTTTGGCAAGCATCATGTGGTGATGAAAGATCTAGGCACATATTTCCAGTTGAATATGGGTGGCATAAGCTATTATTGTTGACATCACCCTTGAGGTGAGTTTGTTGGGAGGCAAAACTATAAGCCCCTATCTTTCTTTGTGTCCGGTTGAAACGTTTTGCTCATGTGTATGCGGTGAGTGTTAGCAATCATAGAAGACTAAATGATGGTCGAGTATGTGGACTTGCCTAAAGGCTCTGATACGTGACCCTTCCTGAAAAGATGATGAATTGTAGTTGCGAAGTTGACTGAGAACATAGTTTGTTGGTTTCCAATAGAGTTTATGCTTTGTACTTCAATGTTGTGATGATTTGTCACTTGTTCCTAAGAAGTCTATGATAAAAGTTCTATAATAAAAGTTTTATATTAAAGTTTGTTGCTCTTATAATAAGTCACTTGATGCTACTATGTCCGTATTTTTGTTTTTATCGACACCTCTCTCTCTAAGCATGTGGAAATGTTTTCTAATTTTAGTTTTCGCTTGAGGACAAGCGAGATATAAGCTTGGGGGAGTTGATACGTCCATTTTGCATCATGTTTTCCTACTGTTATTTATCTTGTTTTATTGTATAATAATGCTTTTTGGAGTAATTCTAATGCCTTTTCTTCATAATATGCAAGGTATGCACCAAAGGGGAGAATTTTTTCAGTTGGAAATCTGGACCTAAAAAAGCTACGTCAAGCTAGATATTCTGTACAAATCCAAATGAGCTAAAACTCCCCGAGGATTTTTTATGGAATATTTAAGGAATATTGGAGCAAATAAGTACCAGAGGAGGGCCATCAGGTGGGCACAACCCACCTGGGCGCGCCAGGAGGCCTAGGTGCGCCCTAGTGGGTGCTGCCCTCCTCAGCCCACCTCCAGTGCCCATCTTCTGGTATATAAGTCATTTTGACCTAGAAAAATAAGGAGAGGACGTTCGGGACAAAGCGCCTCTGCATCGAGGAGGAACTTGGGCAGGAGCACTTTTGCCCTCCGGCGGAGCGATTCCGTCGGGGGAACTTCCCTCCCGGAGGGGGAAATCATTGTCATCATCATCACCAACAACTCTCCCATCTTGGGGATGGTCATCTTCATCAACATCTTAACAACACCAACTCCTCTCAAACCCTAGTTCATTTATTGCGTTCAATCTTTGTATCAAAACTATATATTGGTGCCCGTGGGTTACTAGTAGTGTCGATTACATCTTGTAGTTGATTACTATATGGTTTATTTGGTGGAAGATTATATTTTCAGATCCATTATGCTATTCAATACCCCTCTGATCTTGAGCGTGTTTATCATTTGTGAGTAGTTACTTTCGTTCTTGAGGTCACGGGAGAAATCACGTTGCAAGTAATCATGTGAACTTGATATATGTTCGATATTTTGATGGTATGTATGTTGCCATTCTCTTAGTGGTGTCATGTGAACGTCGACTACGTGGCACTTCACCATATTTGGGCCTAAGAGAATGCATTGTGGAGTAGTTATTAGATGGTGGGTTGCGAGAGTGACAGAAGCTTAAACTCCGATTTATGCGCTATTCCGTAAGGGACCGATTGGATCCAAAAGTTTAATGCTATGATTAGAATTTATTCTTAATACTTTTCTCGTAGTTGTGGATGCTTGCGAGAGGGTTAATCATAAGTAGGAGATTTGTTCAAGTAAGAACAGCACGTAAGCACCGGTCCACCCACATATCAAATTATCAAAGTACCAAACACGAATTAAGCCAACGTGATGAAAGTGACTAGATGAAATTCCCGTGTACCCTCAAGAACACTTTGCTTATCATAAGAAACCGTTTTAGCCTGTCCTTTGCGTCAAAAGTCTTGGGCTACCTTGCTGCACTTTTGTTACTACTTTTGTTACTTGCTCGTTACAAATTATCTTGCTACCAAACTACTCCGCTACTTACAATTTTAGCACTTGCAGACATTACCTTGCTGAAAACCACTTGTCATTTCCTTCTGCTCCTCTTTGGGTTTGACACTCTTACTTATCGAAAAGAGATACAATTTACCCCATACACTTGTGGGTCATCAAATGGCTTCCTCTCTCTCTCTCTCTCTTGATTATCAATACAATGGTCTCTTGGAGATCCATATGATGTAAGTATTTTTGCGGTATGTTTGTTGGGATCCGATGAACTTTGAGTTTATGATCAGATATATGTTTTTATCCATGAAAGTTATTTGAGTCTTCTTTGATCTCTTATATGCATGATTGATTATAGCCTCGTATTTCTTCTCCGATATTTGGGTTTTGTTTGGCCAACTTGATCTATTTATCTTGCAATGGGAAGAGGTTCTTTGTGATGGGTTCGATCTTACGGTGCTTGATCCTAGTGACAGAAGGGGAAACGACACGTATGTATCGTTGCTATTAAGGATAACAAGATGGGGTCTATTTCTACATAAATGGATCTTGTCTACATCATGTCATTGTTCTTTATTGCATTACTCTGTTTTTCCATGAACTTAATACACTAGATGCATGCTGGATAGCGGTCGATGTGTGGAGTAATAGTAGTAGATGCAGGCAGGAGTCGGTCTACTAATCTTGGACATGATGCCTATATAATGATCATTGCCTGGATATTGTCATGATTATTTGAAGTCTATCAATTGCCCAACAGTAATTGTTTTCCCACCGTTTGCTATTTTTCTCGAGAGAAGCCACTAGTGAAACCTACGCCCCCTGGGTCTCTTCTCATCATATTTGCCTTTGCGATCTATTTTCCTTTGCTTTTATTTTCAGATCTATTAAACCAAAAATATAAAAATATCTTGATGCACTTTATTTATTTTGTGGTCTATTTATCCCATCTATCACAACTTTATCATGTCTTCTCGCCAATTTGAGGCATCGTTACCCGAAAGGAATTGACAACCCCTTTAACACGTCGGGTTGCGAGTATTTGTTATTTATGTGCAGGGGCTGTTTATGTTGTGTTGCTTGGTTATCCTACTAGTTTGATAACCTTGGTCTCATCACTGAGGGAAATACCTACCATCGTTGTGCTACATCATCCCTTCCTATTTGGAGAAATACCGACGTAGTTCAAGCAGGCATCAGTTCACGACGCCAATGCCAACCAAAAGCCATATAGGCCCTGACGACAATGGTAAAGAGTTCGATCAAAAGGTATACCGCTTCATGATTGGTTCTTTATTGTACTTATGTGCATCTAGGCCTGATATTATGCTTATCGCTTGCATGTGTGTCCGATTCCAAGCGGCACCAAAGGAATCGCATCACCTCGCAGTGAAGCGAATTCTTCGATATTTGGCTCACATCCCAACACTAGGATTATGGTATCCAAAGGGCTCGGCGTTTGATCTAGTTGGATACTCAGATGTTGATTATGCTAGTGACAAGGTTAATCACTAGTCTTCAATAGGCACATGTCACTTTCTTGGACGATCTCTTGTCTGTTGGTCTTCAAAGAAGCATAACTGTGTATCTCTCTCCACTGCTGAATCTGAATAATTTGTTGTTGGATCTTGTTGTGCTCAGCTTCTCTGAATGAAGCAAACTCTCAAGCACTATGGCATCAACTTGAAGAATGTGCCACTCTTCTGCAACAATGAAAGCGCCATCAAGATTGCTAAAAATCCAGTTCAGCACTCGAAGACAAAGCACATTGAGATTCATCATCACTTTCTCAAAGATCATGTCATGAAGGAAGATATCGATATCATTCATGTCAACACTGAAGAGCAATTGGCAGATATCTTCACAAAGCCCTTGGATGAGAAAAGGTTTTGCAAGCTACGGTGTGAACTAAATATCTTAGAATCCTCGAATGTCCAGTGAATGGACACACATCCTAACGCTTATGCATGTTGATGACTTAGATGTGCAAGTAACGTATTTCTTCAATCGATGAAGACTTACCCTCTGACTATGAATACATTAATCTGGAATTTGACTTCAGAGCACCACGATAATTGTGTGCTGTGTTTGGGTCTAATATTTCCTATACGGTGGGTATTGCCACCACCACACTTTCCTGAAAATTCTCATTTGCCGTCATGATTGCATTATATTCATATTTGATTTATCTTCAATGGTATATACATATATGTGTGTTTTGTCCTCTACATCATTCACTTATAGCTATGTCTTCAAGTTGCTATTTTTCTGACCTAAGTGAATGTGATTGGACCCTAACCCCATCTGTGCTACTCGCTCAAATTCTCTCTGTCTAGTCATATGCATTCTGTTGACACGTGTCGAATGTCTTCACTGTGTCCTTATCAGCTAAAGATATAGGGACACACATTTAAAACTGATCTTAATGACTTATCTCTTTTACCTGAAAACAGGAGAAGCCGGAACGACCACCCGACAAACCAGGCGCGCGTGGGAACATGGCTCAACTCTCAATAAGTTGCGTGCACACCATGTGTCCACCAGATGTGAACCGCCAAGGGCACCTGTGTAATTGCGCTATGCAGCCCTTTCACCTTATAAATACTCACCCATGCGGTCATTATCTCTTCTCCCACCTCACTGTCTTGCTCGAACCCTGGCGCCACCACTAGCTTCCGTCGCCGCCGGAGTCGAAGCGCTTAGCTATCGCAACTACTCCGACATTGCCTTCACGTCAGTCGCGGACCTCGTCTTCTCCGCCGTCGTCGTAGGTGTCTTCCGTCACCGAGTTAGGGCGCAGGAGATTGGACCGCTCGACATCCGTTCCACCTCATCTAGTAGTTCTTCAAGTGGTAAATAAACTCGCCTTTTTACCGCTTATTCGATCTGTTGAATCCATCCACTTCACCCAAAAGTGGTTTCCAAACTTCCAAATATGGATCTTTCTATTTCTGAATCTCATATCTTGCAAGTATATTCACTTATGCTTCACAACTAGTTAGATTCCTCACTTGTACTTATTCATGGATTCGTACAAATCCGGAACCAACTCAATTCAAATAAGTGAATTTCTTCGCACTATGAGGTCAATGTCTTCAAATTGATTTGTCTTCAAAATCTTCTGAGGATGCATATGACCTCTTTCCCTTCCCTCGCATCTCTAATGCTGTCACAGGTACATGTCCGTGGGAGAATCCCTTGGTTCTCATAGTCTGCATTCATTTGCAGAATACTTAAAACATCACATTGAATCTCCTGAAGCCAGTTCTTGTCTGACCAGTCGTCGGAAGCCATTCACTGTGTTGAAGCCTTTCAGTCTGAATATAATGGCAACTGAAAAATCTGCAAGGAAAGGTGGCAGGCAACGCCATGGCAATACTGCTGTGGATTTTCCTCCAAATCTGTATGAACTTACAAGTCTGATTCTGACGAGAACTACAATCAGCGCAAGTCCCGAATCCAATGGATCAGAAGATATTGGGCAGAGGAATGGTTCAAGTATCACTTTGTGACTGCTAAGTATGCAGAGAAGAATGCTATCAAGTGCCTATGGGGCGATATTCTCTACAGAAAATTGCAACCTTAGACGAAGCCTGAAGCCATCACTCAAGGCTTCTATACATGCATGGTCCGAGGACCTCAGTCTGACAATGCCGACCCATCATCTCTTCGATTGTGTCGTGACAATGATCTATTCAGGCGCAACTATCAGTTTACTAAGGAGTTTGCAGCCAAGAACAAAAATGCATCCAGACTCAACCTCAACCCTGGTCTGTCTGCTCCAAGGCCTGATGGCACACGTGACGTCAATCCTAATGTCATTGCTCCCTTCAATGGCTTTGATGGGCTTCTCTCCCATGTTGTAGCTCAAAGGGCCATAGTTGATCAATTTGCTGATGATACAGACTCTAAGGATGCTCCCGTGCCTCTGAAGCAGAAGAAGTCAAAAGCTTCAAAGCCCTCAGCTGCTCCAAAAGCTTCGACTGTGAAGCCATTGAAAATTGCAACTCCTCAATCCAGTGTGCAATCTGAAGATCTTTCTCGCGTCTCCAAGAAGACCAAGAAGCCCAAGAAAATTTCGGGGCATGAACTCACTCATGTTGCCATTCTGCACAATGAAGACAGCACCATTGATCTGTCAAGTGATGAAGATTTTGCAGATGATGCTATGAAAATAATGATCAAGAGCAAACAAGAGGCTGAGATCTTCCAAGACCCGCCTCTGTTTGATGCTGACATTCTCAATAACTTCATTGATGAATGATTTGGGGATCAAAGCATCAACATTGATGATTTGCAGCTGCTAGTGGACATCAGCGTCACCTTTCAAGGAGCCATTGCCAACGAACTTGCCATTGCTCGGAAAATTGTTGAGCTCAAGAACAAGATCGATTATGAGAAGGCTCAGTTCAAGAAGCACGTGGCCAAGCTCAATGTTGCTGATGTGCAAAACTTCAAGCAAATGATGCATAACCTCAAGGACCAGTTTTACAAGAAGCATGAAGAAGCCAAAGGCTCACACAAGCGCATGAAGTATTATGCGCAGAAGTGTGTGCAAGCACACAATGATGCTGAAAAGAGAAAGGCACTTGGGCGTCCTGGCATCGACCCCAAGCTTTCTGCCAAGAAGAGCAAGAAGTCTGCTGAAGCCAAACCCGACGCTCCAAGGCAGGAACGACCTAGCATAGTCTTTCCTGCTAGCATGACTGGCTCGAAGCCAAAGGTCCCCTCGGCATCTTATGAGCAAAAGAAAACTCTGCAAGCTGAGGCTGAATCCCGAAAGAGGAAGCTCCATGACGCCCCTGATGCTGCTCCCTCCAAGAAAAAGTTGAAGACAAAGGCTTCAAGGAAAGAGTGTGCTGCTACCCAAGTGCCGCTGAATGTCGAACCAATCTCTGTTGCTCTACCTGCCTCTACCAACCGTGAGCGTCGTCTAGTGATCCATGATCCTGCTTCCACAGAGGCTCCAGAAGATGAAGAAATTCCAACTGCTGATTCCAACACAGCTGAAGACATTGGTCACGAAGACAATGTTGATGATGATGTAGTTCTTCCTCAGCTTGAACCCAATCCGGTATCATTGCCTGCTCCCATGAGCAGTGAACTCATAAGCATTGGTGGTCCCACGATGCCAATTGCGCAAGATGATTCTTTGGAAGAGCAACAACCAAACACCCCATGCATGAAGTTATTCCCCGTACTCCACCAGCTCAAGTCACCACTTCGGTGCTTGATGATGATTACATGGAACATACCACTCCCTCACCAAAGGCGTCGCCCTCATTTAGAAGGCTTCGCACAGGCCTCAGGCCCCAGGTCTCCATGTCAAGCCTTCCAGAAGAGGATGTGCAACAAACTAGCTCAGTAGCACATCAAGTGTTCCCTGAAGCCATCTCTTCAGAGACCACTCATGAGTCTGAAGCTAAAGTTGTTGAAGACAATCTGGCTGCATCAGTCGATGAGGACAAAGCAGATAATCAAGAAGTGATTCCCCCTGCCAGTGAAACTGTCGTGCCAGAAGAAGAAGTGATTATGCCCGACCCTCTAGTAATTGAAGCCATGGAGGTTGAAACCAATGAGGCTGCCACCACCAACATAACTAAAGTCAATGACTCTGTCATGGCTGAAGACAATGTGGAGCCCGAAGTCAATGCTGCAACTGAAGATATTATGCAGCCAATCACTTCCAATGTAATCGTTCCTCCACCAATGCCACACACTATGGAACAAGCTTATAATCGTGGTGAGTTGGTGACTATCAAATGGCCCATTATGGTACCACCCACTGCTCCAGGCCCTCAATATGATTATCATGTGGAGCAAAGGCCTCAAACTCAGAAGCCAAAGCCAAGATTGCCAAGGCTTCCCACTGCTACCACTACCCAAGGCTCCTTTGATGTGCAAAGCTTTAGAGCGCACAACACCTTCTTTGACAGCGCCAAGAACCCCTACACGAAGCCCAAGATCTTCTCTGACAGTTTTTGGAGCTACCAGCAATGAAGCTACTACTCATGCATCTTATATAACCAGGACCAGGTTTTTCCTCATAAGCGTCTGGACTGTGATGCTATTGCTAGGCTGCCATGCCTTGAGGAGGCTCTCGATTGCTTCAGAGATGTTGGACTGCTGCAATTTTTAACTGACAAGAGCATTGGAACGAAGAGCTTCTGCTGTAGTTTTATGCCATACTTCACATCTGAGGCTACAACAGGGATCCGGATACTTGGATTCTTAAGTGGATGACAGGCGATGTACATCACAATGCCAAAGCTCAAGACATCATCGAGCTTACCTCCCTGCCCAGTCCTGGTGAGTTGTTTGACCCAGGTTGTAAGCTTCATAAAGATGAACTGCAAAGCATCTTTCAGAAGCCATAGCCCAACATGAGCCAAATGCTAAGTATGATGAAGCCTTTACCCCATGACGCCAAATACCCCAAGGAGTTCTTTGTCCAGGACCTTGAGTACTTGCCCCGCATAGTATACCATATTCTAAGGCGTACTCTGTGGCCTATCAAAGGCAACTCTTCTAAATCCAAACTCGAAGGCGCCATGAAGACATTGGTCTTCTATATCATCACTGGCATCAGATTCAATATGTAAGATTTCTTCATCCGACAGCTTGCAGCTTCTGGCATTGATCTCTTTGGTCTGAACTTCTATGCTCCCTGGGTTATGCGCTTGATTAAGCTTCATTCCACAGTTAACTATCAACCTTTAGCACGCAACCACGTTCTATTCTTGCCTGATGTTGACATGTCCTATGAAGCCATCGACCCTGAGCCAGTAAAGAAGCCACTCCACTTGCAAGATGCAGAATATCAAAGCTTCACTCAGCCAATTGAAGGCATTCATGTGCCAAATTCTGTTGTTCCTTCTTATCCTCTCGCTGGCAACTTGCATCTGCCGCATCGTGCCAACACTGATGCAACTGCCAGTACAATTGCTCAAAGGCCTTAGAAGCTTTCTGTGTCCTCAACGATCGAGAGCTTCTTGTGTCCCTTCATCAGCAGCATAATAAGCATCATGACTGGCTAAAGCACCAAATGCAGAGTCTCCTAGTTGATGTAAATCGCATACGCAACTTAGCCACCAAGAATTCATTCGTTGCGCATGAAGCCTGTCGGTGGTCCTGGAAGAGCCTCACACTGCTTCGCTCTAAAGATGATCTTCCCGAAGATGGCTTCACAAAGAAATTCAAGTTTGACTCCAGACCACCGCAATCTGCAAGTTGGCGTCCAACACCTTCCATTGAAGATTCTGAGTATTCATCTTTGACTGCAACTGTTGTTGCGAGAGTCGTCGATGAAGAAGACGACATCAGCTATGGCTTCACTGCACCACGACTTTGCATCAGGCCCGTCTGCACCGCCCAACGCCAACATCGACCCTCCTGCTCCAACATCTTCTCCAACTGGGAACGAGTAGACCCTCTATGTCTTCAAACCTTTTTGGTCCTTACTGACAAAAGGGGGAGAAGCATATGAGGTTGATAGTCTTCAAGCGGGTCCATATGGGGTGGTTGCCTTATTTTTGCTAAGTTCGTACAACTCTCGTTTTGAAACTTTTTGGTTCTTGAGTTGTAACACTTGAACTTGATGGACGTCTGCTACTTTTGCTGCTACTTTGTGATGCGATGATAAATTCCACATGAAGTCATTCTGCAGACGTCCATTTCTCATTATGCATTTCATTATCTTCACTATTCTTATGAATTCATGATGAATTGTCTTCATGAGTTGAAGAGGATCTCCACAAAGTAAAACATGCCATGTGCATTTGCATTCAAAATCTCCACAAAGTAAAACCTGCCATGTGCATTTGCATTCAAAAGCAAACTACTTATATGCATATCTTTAGGGGGAGCCTTCTGCAACTTATGTAGACAATGACTTTGATCTTTAACTTTCACATACTTTTATCCCTGTTGAAAAATTCAACCTATTTGTCATCAATCACCAAAAAGGGGGAGATTGTAAGTGCATCTAGTGCCACCCCTAGTTGGTTTTGGAGTATTGACGACAAACGTGGTTGGGGGACTAATGTGTTTGTGAGAATTGCAGGATAACACAGGTAGTAGTCCCTCATTGATTCGGTTTACCTACCAGAGATGACCCCTAAAAATGTATGAAGACATTAAAGACAATGGTGGTTCGTGAAGACATTCACGTTGAAGAGAATGACGATGAAGACATTTACTTGAAGACTATGGAGTGCGAAGACATAGTTTCTTTCGTAGCTCCTTTTCTTCTCTCTTGAGTCATAGGAACCACCGTACTATTAAGTGGGGTCCAAGTGAACAAAGTCAGTTGATTGAAGTAATGCTCAAATCTTATGTCTTCGAGCGAAGACAATGAGAGCAAATCTTATCCAGAGCTGGATGAGTCAACTTTGGTTGTAGCCCAAGCCAAGCTGCCGCGTGTGTTTGAAATCCTCCCGTTGGACACGTGTCGGTTCCTTAGTGACCAAGGGTCGTTTTGGGCATATCAGGTCGGGTTGCCACTTGGCTATAAATAGGCCACCCCCAACACCATAAATTGGTGGCTGCTCAGAGTTAGTGCACGGCTTTTGTCGTTTGAGAGCAACCCACCTTCGAAGCCTTTGAGAGAGAGAGATCCTTGCGAGAACAATGCCCAAAACACCCAGAGCCAAAGAGTGTTAGACATCACTGATGTCTTTCTGTCCTTGTGATCTGAAGACTTGTTACACTTGAGGACTGTGCATCCTCCAGCCGGTTAGGCATCACGTTCTGAGGATCCAAGAGTCATTATGGATTGCCCGTGAATGAGGTATGTGAAGGTTTGGAAGTCTACCTTGAAGACTTACCTAAGTGATAGGGCGAGGACTAAGTGTTCTTAACTCTAGGGGAATAAGGTGAAGACACAATCTTCTGAGTTCAATCTCAGCCTCCCTAACCAGACGTACGGTTGTCACAACAACTGGAACTGGTCTACCAAATCCTTGTCTTCACCAAGCAACTGGTTCTATCCCCTACACTCCTTACTTTTCAGTGTGTCTTCGTGAAGTCATTGCTTGCCTGCCTGATCCATTTGACTTCACTGTGTGAAGACATATAACTGTTTGGCTTCATACTGTCTTCCATTCTAATCTTGTCTACCTAGCCATTGTTAGTCTTCGTGCTTTCACTGAACTGCTTGCTTGACTATTGCTTGCCTAGTGTAGTTTACATTCCGCTGCATATCATATAGGTTCTGATTACATATTTGTCTTCAAAGCCCTCGTGTTTTGAAGACTTTCATAAAAATCGCCTATTCACCCCCCTCTAGTCGATAACTAGCACTTTCACTCCTTTTCAGCAAAACAGATGAAATTCATGCAAACACGTCCGGATTTCATACAAAGCTGACGAATTTCATAAACACACGACATATTTAATTACATTTCAAACATTTAGAATAAAAAAAGACCCACCCCTAAACCTATCCTACGGCGGCAGTGGCCGGCGTCCAAGCCCATGTCGTCCTCCTTTCCACCGTCTCCATGAGCAGCGACTATAAGACCGATGAAGTGAAGGTACGGTCTCTGCGAGGAAGAGTAGAAAACGGGAGACGGACCAGGCCATATGGGACACCAGGCCCCCGTCGCCTCCTGTGGTCTACTCATCCTCAGAGGAGTCCACGCCTTGTCCGTCATCGGTGGACGTGAGGTCCACGAGCAAAATGGTGACACCGATGCTGTTGTCGTCTCACCGAGCCGACTAATGGTTCGTCGGTGGCGCGTAGGAGGCGCAGGTGGCATATTCTCCTTTGCGATCGCTTGGAGCTGCACCTCCGCGGCTGCCGCTTCCAGGCGAGCGGCGACTTGAGCGCAGACGACATCGTAGATGGCACGCTGCTTCATGACGAAATTTGGGTTCACCACGGCCTCGTCGCTCGCACGCTCGCCGTAGATCTGGCCCTCCGCCAGCCGGTGCTGCTCGAGGAAGAACAAGTTGTATCGTTGTTCCTCCTGCGTCTGCTGGAACACTGACAAAGGCGTCGGCGCAGGCTGCACCTCCGTCATGGTGGCGTTAAAGTGCGCATGCGCCTGCTCCATGGTGAAGCCAGCCTGCACAAGAGGCGTGGGAGCCGGGGTAGAGTCGTCGGAGTCCGTCTCGATCATGGTGTTGTTCTCGTCGTCGCAGACCTCGGGCGAGCTTGCCGGCAAGCCGGCCTCAATCCGCTTGGAACGGTGGCTATGCCTAGCGGCGGCAAAAGCAGCCACCGCATGTTTCATCTCCGACTACAGACTGACCCACAGTGCTTTCCCGCTGGCGGCCATGGCGGATGCAGTGCAAGGGAGGAGGATGTGGCGGGGCTTGTATTGTGATGTGCAGTTAGCCGGGCGTGGCCGCCTTTATGTAGCGGATTCCGGTGTGGCGAGGCGTCTAGGTGCGTCAATGCACAGTGCTGGAGTGGGTTTCTCGGCCGACGAGCTTGCTTAATGACGGCATACGGACGAACGACATTGAACGGGCGTGGTAGATATCTGTTCCATCCTGTCCAAGCACGTGTCATCCGACGTTGAATGACTTCTGCGGTCTGAACGGTTGCGGGAAGTTTAGAGGTCCTCCTTAAAGTTGCCCTAACGAATGCTCTCTTCTCAGTGTTGTATCATGTAGTTTGTGTCAGGTCGGGTGATGCTTGTGTGTGGTGACCGTCACGTGGGTGATTGTACCTATTTTTTTCGTTAATTAATCAGACATGATTTTTCGCTAACGTCAAAAAACGTCTTACATTATGTGGTGGAAGGAGTAAATTTCTTTTACATCTGAATCCTTTGTAGCTAATGAGACGGGGCAAAATATTTTTTTTTGTTTGAAATAGGGCAAAATCGTTTGTGGTGACAGATAAATGGGTTGGTAGACTCGCGGCAGAGTGTGAGCTAACCAGCAGTGAAGTCGGGTAAAGTAGCACACCAAATCTCTTGCTGCAACCGCACGCCCAAGATTTGACTATGGACCAAACATTTCCTTGTTCCTTTTTCAAGATGGAAACATGTTCGTGTTGAGCGCTTTCATATAAAACTATAAGGAAAGTCAGACCAAACATCTTTTTTCTATTCCTATGTTTTGAAAATCCCGTGAATCAAAGAGGCTCTAAATGGGTTGCTAGGCTCGCGGCAGAGTGAGCTAACCAGCAGTGAAGTCAAGTAAAGCAGCACACGAACTCTCTTCCTGCAACCGCACGCCCAAACTCATATGACCAAGATTTGAATATGGACCAAACATCTCCCTCTTCCTTTTCTTCAAGATTGAAACATGTTCTTATGGAGCGCTTTCATAAAACTAGAAGCAAAGTCAGACCAAAATCCAGTGCCACACAAGGCTCACACTTACGCTCATACGGCGACATCATGTCGTAATCCAACTCGAAGAGCGGCATGTGTAACAAACGCCGATTATCAGTTAGTAATCTTGCACAGATCAGGACACATGCGTCGTAGTAGTACCAGCAGAACCGTGTAGAGGGGGGAGCGCATGTGTTTCACCTGCTCGTAGCCCAAAGGATAAACAAAAAATAAGTATACTCGTACAGAAAGAGGACGAAGCAGCAGGGGCCAGGGAGGCGACGAGTGGACCACGGCCAGGGAGGCCAGGCCCAGCCACGTGAGAGCCCGGAAAGCGGAGGCGAAGCACGCGGGAAAGAGCGGAAATTTTGTTGCGACGCCGGGCGGGCGAGTCGTGCCGCGCCTCGTGCGTACGCGGGCGGCGGGGGATACGGTTTTCGATCTCTCTTTTCGATTCCGCCCCCGCGCGCGGGCCAGGCCAAACCCGCGAAACCGCGGCGCGGTGACCTCAGGCACGAGGACGCTGCCACTGCTCTGAACGGCGGCAGGGTCATGAACACGCGTACTGCTGCTAGTGCTTGCCCAGTACAGCTTCGCATGCCCAGCAGCTTCTTCCCCCGGTGGCAGTACACCGAATTTAGCGCCATGTTTATCTCGTCGCGGTTTGAATTTCTCATGAGCTTCACTCCCTCCCACGCCCCATCTCTTGACCCAAGGTTCCAAACAACCTAGAGTGTTTGCTTGAATTTTGACAGTGATTTCTGCAGTATTTTTTCGCATGCCAATCTGAACAGCTGAACTGCTGAAGATAGTACTTCCTGGAGCTATCACGGGCAGCTGGTTGCTGTAGGATAAAATTGACATCTACTATTGTTTTCTGGGGCAAGCAGATTGACACCTACTCGGTCTTGTCTCCAATTTGGAACGACTAGTTTCCAATCTGGCAGCCGACAATGTCTACTACACACCCACGTCATTTCTTCACGCACTTGGTCTCAGGACCCGGCGCCCGCAGAATTATTTTATCACGATTTCGCTAACCGCTTCTAAAAAGACGACTCATCATGACAATTAACTACTCAACCAACTGCTCATAACCATAAGCTATCTTCCTTTACCAACTATTAATACAGTGTTTGCCAATCATGCGTTGGTCAGCTTGAAATGCAAATTTTTTTGCCCATTCCACTTGGAACATTTCCTGCTGTACAAACAAGTAGTACTACAGGTTGAAATAATTATCACAACAACCAAAAAACGCTAATATGGTACTATTTCCTCAAAAAAAAAAACTCTAATATGGCACTATAATGTTTTTTTGTGTGTACAGAAATCAACTTGATTCTGTCAATGCTTTGCACTTCTGTAGCAAACAGTAGTGCTTAAGGTTTACAGCTCATGCCTTACGAGATCACACTGAACCATAGAAGTGGGGACATCCAAGTTCCAACCGCGGTTTGCTGACTGTTGCCAAGTCTCGTCTTGTTGCTTTGGAGACTGGACTCGATCCTATCCTTGAGAAAACAGTTTTATTTTAAGGGCAGCAAAGTTGACTGCAACAATTAGCAAAGCTGACCTTCTGAACTCTTAAGACAAACAACTGGAGTCAATGAGTCGAACTTATGTACTTCCTCCGTCCGGAAATACTTGTCATTGAAATAGATGTATCTAGATGTATTTTAGTTCTAGATACATCCATTTTCATTCATTTTGATGACAATTATTTTCGGACGGAGGGAGTAGATCAAAGCGCACGCTATAATTCACTACGCGTTATAAGGCGTGCAAAAATAGTCAGGTCAAATAGGTTAGGTAAAAAATATCTCGGGTTAAGCAGATGGTCCTCCTTTTGCTCATTACCGCAGACCCAATGTAAACAAACTGAACTTGACAGATGACACCCGACTGAAGAACTTCTAGTACGACCCAAGGCGGTCAAAAAAAGAGATAGTGGTGCGTCAGGTGGAAATTTCTGCATTCTCAAATGGCGCAAACAGTTGAAAACAGAACGACCGCGAGCTAGTAAAGTACACCCTCTGGTACTAAATGTAAGACGTTTTCGCAGATCAATATGAACTGCCAAACATTTTATTTCTGAACTTTGACACAACAAGTAAGCAACTCCTGAGGCAACACTGTTTTCCACAGGAACACGGGGTAACTTCAACATCAAATTATGGGGATAAGCTCGTTCAAAAAAAAATTATGGGGATAACTTATGCTTGTACACCCTAAACTTCAGAGCTTGTGCCTTACAAGATCGCACCAAACGAGAGCAGTAGAGTCGTTAGAGGTTCCCAACACAAGCTTGATACCGTTCCTCCCAATGGCCTTGACTTGTTCCTTCAGAGATTGGACTTGATCCTATCCATGGAAACAGAGTAGAGATAAAACATTAGGGTGGCGGAGTTGACCTGCCCAAGACCAAAACCGTATTCATAATACTGAACTGGAGTGTAAGATAAACAATTAGTCAATATGTTCATCTTTTACAAACACGTTCATGCTCAGAATTCTCCTTTGCATGTTATCTCAAAGACAACTAAGGAAACTGAAATTGACTGATCAAGCCATAGCACTAAATTTCAGATATGACCCAAAATGGTAGAGGAAATGTAAGTGACATGCCAAGTCTGAAGGTGGTACTGCTATTTCCAAATTGAACATCTGCAATTCTTCTACAGATTCTTATGAAAACTGAACCTACTTTAATGTAAGTAACTGAACAGGTGAAGAAATATAAATATTTTCCCTTCAATAGAAAAACATAGTCTGCACCTTCTTCGAGTGGGGGAAGCAAGCCTCAAAGAATCAATATTTCTGCATCCCTTGATGCTCTTCTCAGCTTCAGGAGATATTTTAGGACATTTCTGTGCAATCCCTTGTCGATTATTCCCACTTTTCTTAACACTGGTGCATCTTCAAGTAAAAGTTTCAAGAAGCTTAGCTCCGCAGAGGAGCCAGTAAAGTCGAACAAACCAAGTACTTCAACGTTCTGGAAGAGACAGACATCACGGTCTATTGATTCCCAGAAATGCACTGTTGGTACCACGGAATTCCTGGAAATGAGCTGCAAAGTACAGACTGTAAATTGAGCAACGGTCCAATGGAAATTTATGATATGTAGCAAGTCGAAGATTTCATCTTCTGTACCTTTAGTTTGACAAATCGCAGGTTGGGGGCATGCTGAAATAAGCACAAGGCAAAATTTGCTTCCTTGAGATCACCGAGATTGATCTCCAGGCTTATCTCTGTCAGCCGGTTGAATAATTTTGGCTGCTTGAGAATCAGAAATTCATGTTCTACGCACTGAAATGGCAATAGGCCCCCAAACTTAATAAGAAACAGTGAAATAATAAGCACTAAGCGAAAACTTTGCCATCACAGTTTCTTACCTCAAGGATGTGTCCATGAAACCTAATAGTCTCAACATCTGAAAGAGAAGCAATAAATGGAGAAAGATTGAAGTTGCATCTGGTTGTCGAAGCACCATCTGTGTCAGAATTCAGTTCCAATCCGATCCATACGGAAGTAAGATAAGGAGCATGCAGATTGAGGTGTGTAAACCAGCCTTCAATTTTTAGCACCTTGAGCTTTGTTGAACGAATATTTATATTGGATTTGCTGTACAATCCACGAATATTAAGTTTCTCCAAATTCGGGCAACTCGCTACTAAATCCCCTAAACTATTTCCTTCCACAGTGACATATTCTAGACGAAGAGTATGCAATTGTTTGAAGCCTTTAGATGGAGGTGGCAAATGTAAACTAGTGAAAACACAAGCTCGCAGATACACATATTCTAGTTCATCGCAGGAGAAAAAACTAGACGGGACCTTGTAACTGTCACGTATACTTGTCTGAAGTTGAATCTCCTTAATCTTATTTCTTGACAGCATAAGCATCCAACGGTAAAGGTGTCCTCCAGTGGATACCATTTCATTCGCTATGGTATTCAGGCCAAACTTCAGAATTGGGCCGTTGTGGAGGAAGAGAAACATATCAGTGAACTTAAGAAATCTGCGGTCATCGTCTGCATTGTCATTTCCTGAAGCGAAATCAGCTCTCCTGAACATCAGTTCGGTCATTGAAGCCCATGTGTACCTCCAAGTCCTTGACAAGAGGCATGTTCCAACAGCTTCTTTTATTGGCAGACAACAAAGGATTTTGTCTCTGAGAGCTTCAGGTAGAGTGCTGATGATATCTTCATTCACAACAGACTTACATATCTTCGTTGGGGAACTCCCATGGTCCATTTGGTACACTTTTACTGCGAGTACCTGCATGTAATGTGATACAAGATAACCTATAAATCTCTAACATGCCACACATTATAAATGGGACACTAGAAAGGGGAGCAAGAGGAGACAGTCCGGAATTGGATGCATTCCTCCTCTTGATATGATATTCTATTGTACTGAAAAGATGCACAAAAAATGTTTTAAGGAAGTAACGCCATATGAGAAATTTCACATCTCACATGACAATTCATAGTAATCAGGCAAGCATTTCTGCTGAACACCCAGAAAAGGTTAATTGGCACCACTTTAATTAATTGGACATCGCAACATAATTTGCACCCCATTGTTGGTATAGACTAGTGAAATGATTCATATTACGATTCTCGGTTAAACACTTCATACATCCAGGTGGAATGAGCCATTGAAGTTGCCACTGTTCCAATTTCTGTTTTACCTACCTAAAGACGGACCGAAGCCAAAGCGAGAGACGATCGGGCCTCACCTAGGGTTGGGGCAGCTGCCTCCGATATCTTCCTGTCCCCCGCTCTTGTTGGTTTTCGGTTGCCTTTTCCTGTCACGGCCACCGGTGCGATCCTGGGGAGGCAGCACGGCGCGGCACGACACCGCGCCGGCCCGACCAAGAAAAATACGGCGGCGGCCGGCCGGCGAGTGGATGCCGAGAAGGCGCTTGCGAGCCGCCGAAGAGTGTAAAACCTTTCTTTTTTTTAATCGAGGAGTCCAAAATCTTGGATCCGGTCGAACCAGACAAGCCACATTTTTTTCCTTGCCACACACTTCTTATATATACACATTAATAAATATACAATATTAAATGCAATAAATGTGTATATGTGATATTAGCGAGGAAGTTAATTGCACATTAATATTGTGTAAGATATCTTTACGCATTAATTTTTTTGTGAGTTATCTTTACGCATTAATTATATGATCAACACATGCATTTATAGTTGATATGATACTAGAAGTGAAGCCGCAATCTCAAAGCTAGAGAAATATGAAATAATTCTTACCAACCTAACAAGTTCAGTCTCTGACATTGGCATCGCCACACTTTCAACCCCCACCGATCACGCTGCATGTCACACAGCAAATTAGGCACATTGTCACCCCGTCGTAACAGCATAAGAAACACATATAGGCACAACATAATAGTGTCAAGATGGAACAAGCAATATTAAATTATAATAGAGCAAAACATCAAAATTACAATGATGCAAGGACAAATATACCCTTAGCTCTCGGTGATTTGCACTAAAAGCAGCTGGGGCTGCCTGCTAAACAAAATTTCAGAGGTCAAAATCGATTCTAGATGCTAGTCTCACAATTCAAAATTGTACTATATCCTAGCGAGTAGAAGAATAAAGCATAAAACTGAACACAAAACAAGAATGCCTAACACAAGTTATTTGCATCATGAAACATTCTCATCTAGTGCGACTTGAGATACTATGGCAAGATGTTAAGGCCCTCTGATTTTTAACCTTCGTCCTGGTATATCTAACAAAGCAGCTTAATGTCAAGTCCATCCACTGCATTTATGCCTTCTCCTTTTCGATTGGTTTCTGATAGCACAAGTCTTCTTTCTTTCTTTATGGGTGTCCTGCAATTAAAACTTCAGTGTTATAGTGGCAGCAGTTAACAGCGCAGTGCATTTCTCCATTGATCATTGTTCTCTTCTTTTCTCTTGTTCATGTATACCTCTAGAGTGTAGTTACCTGCTTCTATTTCAGTTTATTATAGGCCGCACTTTTGTGCATCTTGGTCTGCTAAAAAATAGAGGAATGAGAAAGGAAGAAAATGAATTTCTTTGCTGAACATAGATAGATAGTACAGAGATATCGGTGTTTCCAGAACTAATTTTCCCTCTTAGTACTACAAGAGTCGTCTCAGCCTCTTGAAGCTTAATTAATTTCTACTTCTCTCGACCAGAGCATCATGTTGATTATTCCCCATCTTTGCATGTATTTCATGTTTCAACGGTCGCAGATTTCTGAGCAAGCTCACTCCTGTAAAATTACTCGCAACACTTAACCCCAACAGCTGCTTCACCCTCTTCAGCCATGCCGACTCCGTCATCCTCCCCAACCTGGACGACACAGTGGCCACTAAAATCCAGACGAACAAAGCATGCACACTAAAACATTCCTCACTGTCATACACAAAACTCACCACCCAGTCCGGACGAACAAAGCATGCACACTAAAACATTCCTCACTGTCATACCCAAAACTCACCACCCAATCTGGACGAACAAAGCATGCACGCTAAAAAATTCCTCACCTTAACAACCCACTGTTAGTCTTCTTTCTTGTTGGCATGTACGAAATCAGGGACTCTTTTCCAATAAGAAGCACGATATTGGACGACTCCTGTGACTGAAAGAAATCATTCAATCCAACATCATTTGCAAGAGATCGAAGATTTTTTTTTTCCATCACAACATTCTACAACAATAGTACCAATTATCTCAATATCTCTGTGTGCAGACAACACCCAGCCCTGTCCTGTTTCTCCTCTGTTCATCCCTCCTTCTAGCACAGAGCAGCAACTATCTCCAAAAAAATAAAAAATAAAATTGCACAGTACATAAGCAGCACGCAACCACGAACAGCCACCGCGTGCCACCTGACCCCTCTCTCATCTCAATCAAATAAAATGGTGAGATTGGAACGAACCTTAGAGACAGAGTACCTTGGGGAGAGGTTTCGGGAAGAGCTGATAATGGGGTAGACGCCGGGCGCTGCTTGAGACGCGTTCTTTGGCGTCATCGAGGGAGGGGAGCCGAGGATGTTGGGGTTGAAGTTCCCAACGGCCTGCAGGAATCGCGTGCGGGAAGCGGATTTGGAAGGGGTCTTCGTCGCCGCCGTCCGTGGTCGAGGACGCGAGCTTGGACGGGTCTCGCTGCCCGCTGCCGCCGTGGGCGAGGATGCGGCCGGGCTTGGCCAGAATATTCGGTGATGGGGCCGGGAGCTTGCTCGGGATCTTCGCTACCGCAAAGGGATGGTCATATACAATGGTTAATAAGATAGTATTATCTTAAGTTTTGCATGTAATTAAAAAAGGACAAAAAACATGTCTACAATAGGTCATTTCTTAGTCTTATCTTCAATAATTAGCTAGTCCTAAAAACGTGCTGAGACATATTGTGCTAAAAGATCATCACTTGTCTTCTTTTAAATAAGAGAAGACAAACTTTTTCTTACGAATTCTCTCTCCCCCACTTTATCATTTATCCTACGTGGCATTGCTAAGATAGAACCATTGTACATGCCCTAAAAGCATCTCCAGCACACCCCATATAATGTGACCCTCAAGTTTTACAATCCGCTGAAAAACAGTTTTGCGGATCGACGCCGACGCGGACTGCAGCCGAGCAAAACTCGCGTAGCCGACCCGTGCGAATATGCTCTTTTACGGTCGGCTACACGGGGTCTGCTCAGCCTTAGCCTGCATCGGTCCGCAAACCGAAAACCCCTAATAAGCGAATTTGACAACGATTCCGACAAATTGAGTTCAAATTCGAAGAATAAAACATAGTTCACGCGCAAATAAGAGCATAGTCGGGCAAAAGCGCAAAAGGACTTCATGCAAAAGCGACGACCACGTCCATCATCATCTTAGTCGCTTTTCAATCGTCGTCATGATCTTCACTCCGCACCATCGCCGGCGATTCCATCGCCGCCCCGAATCCGTCGCCGACACTTGTTCTAACTCCGGCACCGAAAGCATCGCCGGGCGCACTGAATGCATCAGCGGCATTGGTTCCAACTCCTGATGGGAAAACATCACCAGCACCGAAACACCCACCGGCCGCTGCTAGCATCCTCCTCTTCAAGATGTCTCTCCTTGCCATATCATGACATTCTTTGGTGATGTCGTCCATGTAATCGTGGTTCAATGTCATGATCTTGTTCTCTTTGGCAAGAAGCTTGGCCATGGCTTTGGTCTCAGCGGCATAGGCTCTTCTATCCTCAACGGCCGCCTTGCGCAACCCCTCATCCTTGAGCAATTGCCACTTCTCTTGTTTCTCCCGTGCCTTCTTCTCGGACAACTCTTTCTTTGTCATGTCTTCGCTAACATCAACTCATTTAATTGCACCATGGCATCTATCTTGTCCCGCAAACTCGATGCTTCGTGTTCCCTCTTGATCTTCTCCTTTGTCTTCTTCTCACCATCGGGCTTGTTCAAGTTTCGTGGGCCATCATCTTCTTCATCTTCATCCATGTTTGTAAGTGAACCTCTCTTCGGTGGGGATTCTCGGTCAATCAACTTCCACTTGTCACACCCTTTGAGCAAGTCCCAACAATGTTGTGGTTTTAAAAAATTGCCTTTGGAAGTGTGACGCCCCTGATTTAATCGTATGTTAATCATACACGCAAACGTGTACGATCAAGATCAGAGACTCAGAGCATCTCCAGCCGCGCCCCAACACGGCCCCCAGGCGATTTTTTCGCGCCAGCGCCGAAAAAACGGCCCAGTCACACCCCTAGGAGCCCCTTTTTCGCCGGCTTGGGCCGAAATTAGCGTCGGCGGACCCAAGCCGAACCCGGCGCGCTGGGGGGCGCCCCCAGGCGCCGGGGCGAGAGATTTTGGCGCGAAAGAATCGCGGGTTCGCCGAGTCAGCGATGTGCGCCTCGTCGTCCTCGGAATGCCTCGGTTTCCCGCATGGAATCAATGGCAAGGCTGCCGCCGGTCAGCCTTGCCATTGATTCCTCATCACGGGCGACGCGACGACGCCTCTCTTCCCGCCACGCGTACACACGGCGCGGGGCTATATAAACCAGTGCCTCCCACGCCTCTGGCCACACCCGCCCACAGCTGACCGCTGGCCGCTGCCGAGCTCTGCCTCTCTCCCCGTGCGCAGCCGCCCGCCGATGTTTCTACCCTTTGTTGGGGATCGTAGCAGAAATTAATTTTTTTTCTACGCATCACCAAGATCAATCTATGGAGTAACTAGCAACGAAAGAGAGGGGAGTGCATCTTCGTACCCTTGAAGATCGCGAGACGGAAGCGTTACAAGAACACGGATGAAGGAGTCGTACTCATAGCGATTCAGATCGCGGTGGATTCCGATCTTAGCGCCGAACAACGGCACCTCCGCGTTCAACACACGTGCAGCCCGGTGACGTCTCCCGCACCTTGATCCAGCAAGGAGGAGGGAGAGGTTAAGGAAGAGGGCTCCAGCAGCAGCACAACGGCGTGGTGGTGATGGAGCAACAGTTCTCCGGCAGGGCTTCGCCAAGCTCTTGCGGAGGAGGAGAGGTGTTGGGGAGGGGAGGGGCCGCGCCTTGGATGTGGTGCTGCACCCCTCCCCTCGCCCCTCTATTTATAGGAGAAGGGGGAAGGGGGTCGGCCCCTCTAGATGGGATCTAGAGGGGGGGCGGCGGCCAAGGGGGGAGGGGGCTTGCCTCCCAAGCAAGGGAGCCCCCCCTTTAAGGTTCCCCCAACCCTAGGCGCATGGGCCCTAGGGGGGTGGCGCCCAGCCCTCCAAGGGGCTGGTTCCCTTCCCTCTATAGCCCATGAGGCCCTCCGGGACAGGTGGACCCTCCCGATGGACCCTCGGAACCCCTCCGGTGCCCCCGGTAAAATACCGGTATGCCCCCGAACATTTCCAGTGACTGTATGACAACTTCCCATATATAAATCTTCACCTCCGGACCATTCCAGAACTCCTCGTGACGTCAGGGATATCATCCAGGACTCCGAACAACATTCGGTAATCACATACAAATCTTCCTAATAACCCTAGCGGCATCGAACCTTAAGTGTGTAGACCCTACGGGTTCGGGAATCATGCAGACATGACCGAGACGGCTCTCCGGCCAATAACCAACAACGGGATCTGGATACCCATGTTGGCTCCCACATGTTCCACGATGATCTCATCGGATGAACCACGATGTCGAGGATTCAAGTAATCTCGTATACAATTCCCTTTGTCAATCGGTACGTTACTTGCCCGAGATTCGATCGTCGGTATCCCAATACCTCGTTCAATCTCGTTACAGGCAAGTCAGTTTACTCGTTCCGTAATGCATGATCCCGTGACCAACCACTTGGTCACACTGAGCTCATTATGATGATGCATTACCGAGTGGTCCCAGAGATACCTCTCCGTCATACGGAGTGACAAATCCCAGTCTCGATTCATGCCAACCCAACAGACACTTCCGAAGATACTTGTAGAGCACCTTTATAGTCACCCAGTTATGTTGTGACGTTTGGTATACCCAAAGCACTCCTACGGTATGCGGGAGTTACACAATCTCATGGTCTAGGAAAATGATACTTGACATTAGAAAAGCTCTAGCAAACGAACTACACAATCATGTGCTATGCTTATGATTGGGTCTTGTCCATCACATCATTCTCCCAATGATATGATCCCGTTATCAATGACATCCAATGTCCATAGTCAGGAAACCATGACCATCTGTTGATCAACGAGCTAGTCAACTAGAGGCTCACTAGGGACTTGTAGTGGTCTATGTATTCACACATGTATTACGGTTTCCGATCAATACAATTATGGCATGAACAATAGACAATTATCATGAACAATGAAATATAATAATAACCATTTTATTATTGTCTCTAGGGCATATTTCCAACAGTCTCCCACTTGCACTAGAGTCAATAATCTAGTTACATTGTGATGAATTGAACACCCATAGAGTTCTGGTGTTGATCATGTTTTGCCCGTGGAAGAAGTTTAGTCAACGGATCTGCGACATTCAGATCCGTATGCACTTTACAAATATCTATGTCTCCATCTTGAACATTTTCAAAAATGGAGTTGAAGCGACACTTGATGTGTCTGGTCTTCTTGTGAAACCTGGGCTCCTTGGCAAGGGCAATAGCTCCAGTGTTGTCACAGAAGAGAGTCATTGGGCCCAACGCATTGGGAATAACTAATGAACTCCTTCATCCAGATTGCTTCATGTGCTGCCTCCAAGTTGCCATGTACTCCGCTTCACATGTAGATCCCGCCACGACGCTTTGCTTGCAACTGCACCAGCTTACTGCCCCACCATTCAAAATATACACATATCCGGTTTGTGACTTGGAGTCATCCAGATTTGTGTCAAAGCTAGCATCGACGTAACCCTTTATGACGAGCTCTTTGTCACCTCCATAAACGAGAAACGTGTCCTTAGTCCTTTTCAGGTACTTCAGGATATTCTTGACCGCTGTCCAGTGTTCCATGCCGGGATTAGTTTGGTACCTTCCTACCAAACTTATGACAAGGTTTACATCAGGTCTGGTACACAACATGGCATACATAATAGACCCTATGGCTGAGGCATAGGGGATGACACTCATCTTTTCTCTATCTTCTGCCGTGGTCGGGCTTTGAGCTGAGCTCAATTTCACACCTTGCAATATAGGCAAGAACCCTTTCTTGTACTGATCCATATTGAACTTCTTCAATATCTTATCAAGGTATGTGCTTTGTGAAAGACCTATGAGGCGTCTCAATCTATCTCTATAGATCTTGATGCCTAATATATAAGCAGCTTCTCCAAGGTCCATTGAAAAACACTTATTCAAGTAGGCCTTTATGCTGTACAAAAGTTCTATATCATTTCCCATCAAAAGTATGTCATCCACATATAATATGAGAAATGCTACAGAGCTCCCACTCACTTTCTTGTAAACGCAGGCTTCTCCATAAGTCTGCATAAACCCAAACGCTTTGATCATTTCATCAAAGCGAATGTTCCAACTCCGAAATGCTTGCACCAGCCCATAGATGGAGCACTGGAGCTTGCATACCTTGTTAGCATTCTTAGGATTGACAAAACCTTCCGGCTGCATCATATACAATTCTTCCTTAAGGAAGCCGTTAAGGAATGCCGTTTTGACGTCCATTTTCCATATCTCATAATCATAGAATGCGGCAATTGCTAACATGATTCAGACGGACTTCAGCTTCGCTACGGGTGAGAAGGTCTCATCGTAGTCAACCCCTTGAACTTGTTGATAACCCTTAGCGACAAGTCGAGCCGTATAGATGGTAACATTACCATCCGCGTCCGTCTTCTTCTTAAAGATCCATTTATTTTCTATCGCTCGCCGATCATTGGGCAAGTCTGTCAAAGTCCATACTTTGTTTTCATACATGGATCCTATCTTGGATTGCATGGCTTCAAGCCATTTGTTGGAATCTGGGCCCGCCATCGCTTCTGCATAGTTCGAAGGTTCACCGTTGTCTAATAGCATGATTTCCAGGACAGGGTTGCCATATCATTCTGGTGTGGAACGTGTCCTTGTGTACCTACGAAGTTCAGTAGCAACTTGATCCGAAGTACCTTGATCATCATCATTAACTTACTCTCTAGTCGGTGCAGGCACCACAGGAACATCTTCCTGAGCTGTGCTACTTTCCGGTTCAAGAGGCAGTACTTCATCGAGTTCTACTTTCCTCCCACTTACTTCTTTCGAGAGAAACTCTTTCTCCAGAAAGGACCCGTTCTTGGCAATGAAGATTTTGCCTTCGGATCTGAGGTAGAAGGTATACCCAATGGTTTCCTTAGGGTATCCTATGAAGACGCATTTTTCCGACTTGGGTTCGAGCTTTTCAGGTTGAGGTTTCTTGACATAAGCATCGCATCCCCAAACTTTTAGAAACGACAGCTTAGGTTTCTTCCCAAACCATAATTCATATGGTGTCGTCTCAACGGATTTTGATGGTGCCCTATTTAAAGTGAATGTAGCTGCCTCTAGAGCGTATCCCCAAAATGATAGCGGTAAATCGATAAGTGACATCATAGATCACACCATATCCAATAGAGTGCGATTATGACGTTTGGACACACCATTACGCTGAGGTGTTCCAGGCGGCGTGAGTTGAGAAACGATTCCACATTTCCTTAAGTGTGTGCCAAATTCGTGACTCAAATATTCCCCTCCACGATCTGATCCTAAGAACTTTATTTTTCTGTCACGTTGATTCTCTACCTCATTCTGAAATTCCTTGAACTTTTCAAAGGTCTCAGACTTGTGTTTCATCAAGTAGATATACCCATATCTACTTAAGTCATCACTGAGGGTGAGAACATAATGATAGCCACCGCGAGCCTCAACGCTCATTGGACCACACACATCAGTATGTATGATTTCCAACAAGTTGGTTGCTCGCTCCATTGTTCCGGAGAACGGAGTCTTGGTCATTTTTCCCATGAGGCATGGTTCGCACGTGTCAAATGATTCGTAATCAAGAGACTCCAAAAGTCCATCTGCATGGGACTATCATTATCAACCTTACATCTTTTGGTATTCACACTATGAATATGTGTAACATCACGTTCGAGATTAATTAAGAATAAACCATTGACCAGCGGGGCATGCCCATAAAACATATCTCTCATATAAATAGAACAACCATTATTCTTGGATTTAAATGAGTAGCCATCTCGTATTAAACGAGATCCAGATACAATGTTCATGCTCAAAGCTGGCACTAAATAACAATTATTGAGGTTTAAAACTAATCCCGTAGGTAAATGTAGAGGTAGCGTGCCGACGATGATCGCATCGACCTTGGAACCATTCTCGACGCGCATCGTCACCTCATCCTTCGCCAGTCTCCGCTTATTCCGCAACTCCTGTTTTGAGTTACAGATATGAGCAACCGCACCGGTATCAAATACCAAGGAGCTACTACGAGTACTGGTAAGGTACACATCAATTACATGTATATCACATATACCTTTGGTGTTGTCGGCCTTCTTGTCCGCTAAGTACTTGGGGCAGTTCCGCTTCCAGTGTCCATTTCCCTTGCAATAAAAGCACTCAGTCTCAGGTTTGGGTCCATGCTTTGGCTTCTTCCCGGCAACTGGCTTACCGGGCGCGGCAACTTCCTTGCCGTCCTTCTTGAAGTTCTTCTTACCCTTGCCTTTCTTGAAACTAGTGGTTTTATTGACCATCAACACTTGATGTTCCTTTTTGATCTCCACCTCCGCTGATTTCAGCATTGAAAATACCTCAGGAATGGTTTTCACCATCCCCTGCATATTGTAGTTCATCACAAAGCTCTTGTAGCTAGGTGGGAGCGACTGGAGGATTCTGTCAATGACCGCGTCATCCAGGAGATTAACTCCCAGCTGAGACAAGCGGTTGTGTAAACCAAACATTTTGAGTATGTGCTCGCTGACAGAACTATTCTCCTCCATCTTACAACTGTAGAACTTGTTGGAGACTTCATATCACTCGACCCGGGCATGAGCTTGGAAAACCATTTTCAGCTCTTGGAACATCTCATATGCTCCGTGCTGCTCAAAACACTTTTGGAGCCCCGGTTCTAAGCTGTAAAGCATGCCGCACTGAACCAGGGAGTAATCATCACTACACGACTGCCAGACGTTCATAACGTCTTGAGTTACTGGGAAAACGGGTGCTTCACCTAGTGGTGCATCTAGGACATATGCTCTGTTGGCAGCTATGAGGATGATCCTCAAGTTCCGGACCCAGTCCGTATAGTTGCTGCCATCGTCTTTCAGCTTGGTTTTCTCTAGGAACGCGTTGAAGTTGAGGGCAACATTAGCGTGGGCCATTTGATCTACAAGACATATTGCAAATATTTTAGGCTAAGTTCATGATAATTAAGTTCATCTAATCAAATTATATAATGAACTCCCACTCAGACAGACATCCCTCTAGTCATCTAAGTGATACATGATCCGAGTCAACTAGGCCATGTCCGATCATCACGTGAGACGGACTAGTCATCATCGGTGAGCATCTTCATGTTGATCGTATCTTCTATACGACTCATGTTCGACCTTTTGGTCTCTTGCGTTCCGAGGCCATGTCTGTACATGCTAGGCTCGTCAAGTCAACCTAAGTGTTTTGCATGTGTAAATCTGGCTTACACCCGTTGTATTCGAACGTTAGAATCTATCACACCCGATCATCACGTGGTGCTTCGAGACAATGAACCTTCACAACTATGCACAGTTAGGGGGAACACATTCTTGAAATTTTATGAGGGATCATCTTATTTATGCTACCGTCGTTCTAAGAAAATGAGATGTAAAACATGATAAACATCGCATGCAATCAAATAGTGACATGATATGGCCAATATCATTTTGCTCCTTTTGATCTCCATCTTCGGGGCGCCATGATCATCATCGTCACCGGCATGACACCATGATCTCCATCTTCATGATCTCCATCATCGTGTCTTCATGAAGTTGTCACGCCAGCGATTACTTCTACTACTATGGCTAACGGTTTAGCAATAAAGTAAAGTAATTACATGGCATTATTCGATGACACGCATGTCATACAATAATTAAGACAACTCCTATGGCTCCTGCCGGTTGTCATACTCATCGACATGCAAGTCGTGATTCCTATTACAAGAACATGATCAATCTCATACATCACATATATATCATTCATCACATCCTTTTGGCCATATCACATCACACGACATATGCTGCAAAAACAAGTTAGACGTCTTCTAATTGTTGTTGCATCTTTTTACGTGGCCGCTATAGGTTTCTAGCAAGAATGTTTCTTACCTACGCCAAAACCACAACGTGATATTCCAATTGCTATTTACCCTTCATAAGGACCCTTTTCATCGAATCCGATCCGACTAAAGTGGGAGAGACAGACACCCGCTAGCCACCTTATGCAACTAATGCATGTCAGTCGGTGGAACCTGTCTCATGTAAGCGTACGTGTAAGGTCGGTCCGGGCCGCTTCATCCCACGATGCCGCCGAAACAAGATAAGACTAGTAGTGGCAAGTAAGTTGACAAAATCGACACCCACAACAAACTTGTGTTCTACTCGTGCATAGAAACTACTCATAGACCTAGCTCATGATGCCACTGTTGGGGATCGTAGCAGAAATTAAAAAATTTCTACGCATCACCAAGATCAATCTATGGAGTAACTAGCAACGAAAGAGAGGGGAGAGCATCTTCGTACCCTTGAAGATCGCGAGACAGGAGCGTTACAAGAACGCGGATGAAGGAGTCGTACTCGTAGCGATTCAGATCGCGCTGGATTTCGATCTTAGCGCCGAACAACGGCACCTCCGCGTTCAAGACACGTGCAGCCCGGTGATGTCTCCCGCTCCTTGATCCAGCAAGGAGGAGGGAGAGGTTGAGGAAGAGGGCTCCAACAGCAGCACAACGGCGTGGTGGTGATGGAGCAGCAGTTCTCCGGCAGGGCTTCGCCAAGCTCTTGCGGAGGAGGAGAGGTGTTGGGGAGGGGAGGGGCTGCGCCTTGGATGTGGTGCTGCACCCCTCCCCTCGCCCCTCTATTTATAGGAGAAGGGGAAGGGGGCCGGCCCCTCTAGATGGGATCTAGAGGGGGGTCGGCGGCCAAGGGGGTAGGGGGCTTGCCCCCCAAGCAAGGGAGGCGCCCCCTTTAGGGTTCCCCCCAACCCTAGGCGCATGGGCCCTAGGGGGGATGGCGCCCAGCCCTCCAAGGGGCTGGTTCCCTTCCCTCTACAGCCCATGAGGCCCTCCGGGACAGGTGGCCCCTCCCGGTGGACCCCCGGAACCCCTCCAGTGGCCCCGGTACAATACCGGTATGCCCCCAAACATTTCCGGTGACTGTATGACAACTTCCCATATATAAATCTTCACCTCCAGACCATTCCGGAACTCCTCATGATGTCCGGGATCTCATCCGGGACTCCGAACAACATTCGGTAATCACATACAAATCTTCCTAATAACCCTAGCGTCATCGAACCTTAAGTGTGTAGACCCTACAGGTTCGGGAATCATGCAGACATGACCAAGACAGCTCTCCGGCCAATAACCAAAAGCGGGATCTGGATACCCATGTTGGCTCCCACATGTTCCACGATGATCTCATCGGATGAACCACGATGTCGAGGATTCAAGTAATCCCGTATACAATTCCCTTTGTCAATCGGTACGTTACTTGCCCGAGATTCGATCATCGGTATCCCAATACCTCGTTCAATCTCGTTACGAACAAGTCACTTTACTCGTTCCGTAATGCATGATCCTGTGACCAACCACTTGGTCACACTAAGCTCATTATGATGATGCATTACCGAGTGGGCCCGGAGATACCTCTCCGTCATATGGAGTGACAAATCCCAGGCTCGATTCGTGCCAACCCAACAGACACTTTCGGAGATATCTGTAGAGCACCTTTATAGTCACCCAGTTATGTTGTGACGTTTGGTACACCCAAAGCACTCCTACGGTATCCGGGAGTTACACAATCTCATGGTCTAAGGAAATGATACTTGACATTAGAAAAGCTCTAGCAAACGAACTACACGATCTTGTTCTATGCTTAGGATTGGGTCTTGTCCATCACATCATTCTCCCAATGATGTGATCCCGTTATCAATGACATCCAATGTCCATAGTTAGGAAACCATGACCATCTGTTGATCAACGAGCTAGTCAACTAGAGGCTCACTAGGGACTTGTTGTCGTCTATGTATTCACACATGTATTACGGTTTCTGATCAATACAATTATAGCTTGAACAATAGACAATTATCATGAATAAGGAAATATAATAATAACCATTTTATTATTGCCTCTAGGGCATATTTCCAACACCCTCCCCTCTCTCCCAAGCCCGCGCGATTCCTCAGCGACATGGCGGCAGCCAACGGCTTCGGCCGCCGCTCGCTCCACGAGTGGGAGCCTGGCTGCTCTTCGAGGCGAACACCCCGGCGCCACCGGACATGCGCGCCGGGCTGACGGGGTGGAGGCTCGGCAACGGGGGCGTCCCCATTCCCCCGATGCCAGACGTCGAAGCGCGCCCCGCCATCTTCCCGCAGAGGTCGACCGCGTGCGAGCATCCCTGACGGAGGAGCAGCGCGCCCTTCCCCAGTACGCAGCCGACAACCACGCATCGTGGGCAGCTTACTTCCAGCACCGCCAGACGCAGAGGTTGCCGTCCACCAACAGGACGTCGGTGGTGGGGGCGTCAAGAACAGCGGGGGGCGCCACGTATGGTGGGGAGGCCCCGGCTGCACGCTCCACGACGTGTTGGAGTACCTCAAGGGCGGCAATGACCTGCCGCTGGCATACCCTGCCGCGGCGGCCGCCCCGGTCCCCTGCCGGAGCACCTGGCAATAGATGCCTAGAAGGTCCGGCTCCTCCTCGACTTCCTCCTCTCACTCCTCCTCCCGCTCCTCTTCCCATTCTTCCGCTCGCCGGCGGTGTTCGGCGTCAAGGCCGAGCCCGCAGTGGAGATGCCGCTCGGGCGGTGCACCCGCAGCACCGGCATCGTCATCAATGAGGGCTACCGGCGCGCCTCCTCCTCGGCTCCTCCGCGCTATGTCATACCGAAGACGGAACCAGGGCTCGCCGCGGTGAAAACGGAGCCGGGGCATGCCGCCGTGAAGACGCAGCCCGAGATCGCAGGCGGGGAGCTCGATGACACGGCAGCCTTGAAATGGGCGCGGGATGACTGGGTGCGCATGGAGATGGAGCGTCAGCGCCCTAGAGCAGTTCGAAGCTCGGCACCAGGGCCGCGATGAGGGAGGCGTCATCGTCCTCGATGATAGCGACGACGACGCGTCGCCGCCGCCATCGGTTCGCTAGGGCGACACCCGACAGGGGTTCAGCAGGGGCGGCCGCATCAAGGAAGAGAAGGCTGCCGCCGACGAGGGCGAGGATGGCGGCGACGTCGACAACTTCACCGCGCTCAGCGACTTCTTCGACCCTTATGAAAGGATTGATATAGTTGACTAGAGGGGGGGGGGGTGAATAGGCAACTAACAATTTTTAGCTTTTCTTTACCAAATTAAACTTTGCATCAAAGTAGGTTGTCTAGATATGCAACTAGGTGAGAAACCTATATGATGCAACAACAATATACACACAAGCAAGCAAAAGATAGAACACAATATATCTTGCACAAGTAAAGGTAAGAGATAACCAAGAGTGGAACCGATGGAGATGAGGATGTTTTACCGAAGTTCCTTCCCTTTGAGGGGAAGTACATCTCCGTTGGAGCGGTGTGGAGGCACAATGCTCCCCAAGAAGCCACTAGGGCCACCGTATTCTCCTCACGCCCTCACACAATGCAAGATGCCGTGATTCCACTATTGGTGCCCTTCGAGGCGGCGACTGAACCTTTACAAACAAGGTTGTGTGTCATGCCCAATATGCGACCCTATCCTAAAGGAGCTCGAAGGTCCCACCAAGGATAGAAGCGCATATTGGAGACGCTTTTGCAAGGTGGATATCATTACATCGTACCATTACATAATAGTTGGGGATACATACAAAAGGCATACAATGCCACACGAATACAACAACATCATACATAAGGGAAACATACGACTACGGATGAAACACAAACAGAAACTCAACGACATCCACCCTCCTAAGCCAGGCTGCCGACCTGGAACCTATCCTTTGATCGAAGAAGAAGCAGAAGAAGAACTCCAAAACAAGCAAACATCGCTCTCACGTCAGAACATCGCATTACCTGTACCTGCAACTGTTGTTGTAGTAATCTGTGAGCCATGAGGACTCAGCAATCCCATTACCATAGGTATCAAGACTAGCAAAGCTTAATGGGTAAGGAATAGATAAGTGGTGAGGTTGCAGCAAGCGACTAAGCAATGTATGATGGCTAACTCACGAGTACAAGAATAAGATGAGAAGCTACACAAACGTTCGCAAACTAGTAATGATCAAGAAGTGATCCTGAACTACTTACGTTCAAACATAACCCCACCGTGTTCTCTTCTCGACCCACTCGAAAAGAGACTGTCACAGTTACGCACACGGTTGGTGTATTTTAATTTGAATCTGGTGTCAAGTTCTCTACAACCGGACATTAAAAATTCCCATCTGCCACATAACCACGGGCATGACTTTTGAAAGTTTAAACCCTGCAGGGGTGTCCCAACTTAGCCCATGATAAGCTCACGATCCGCGGAGACAATCCTCCATCGCGGGACATCCGATCAGACTCAGAATCCCAGTGCACAAGACATTTCGACGATGGTAAAACTAATCCAGCAAAACCTCCCGGTGTGTCGACACCCTGATAGTAGCCGCACGTATCTCGTCTCAGGCCACGTCCGGGTAGGTCAGCCTACGAGTAAAACCAGATCCTCGGGTTGCCCCGTGGTGGCCCCGCAGTCTGCCCGTTTGGGACCAACACCATCAGCGCTGGCCCCTCCCTGCTATGTAGAAAAAATCCTCGGGTTCATGACGCCCTATGCCAATTAATTATTTAGTTTAAGTATTATTATGGCAAATGTTAAAATCAATGTTCGGCCTTGCTAGAAGAGTTTTATTCAAAGCGAACTGTCAAGAGGGGCCCATAAACCTACACCGTGCTAGGGACGCAAAATCAAGGAACATAACACCGGTATGACGGAAACTAGGGCGGCAGGAGTGGAACAAAACACTAGGCATAAGGCCGAGCCTTCCACCCTTTACCAAGTATATAGATGCATTAATTAAATAAGAGATATTGTGATATCCCAACATAATCCTGTTCCAACATGGAGCAATCTTCAACTTCACCTGCAACTAACAATGCTATAGGAGGGGCTGAGCAAAGTGGTAACATAGCCAAACAACGGTTTGCTGGGAAGGGTGAAAAGGTTAGAGGCTGACATGGCAATTTGGGAGGCTTGATAAGCAAGTGATAGGTAACACAGCATAGCGATAGAACAAAGCAACTAGCATAGCAATGATAGTAGTGAGATCCAGGGTAACGGTCATCTTGCCTGAAATCCCGCAAGGAAGAAGATCGAGTCCATGAAGAAGATGAACGGGCGAAGACGAACCAAGCGTAGTCGAACGAATCCTCACGATCGCAACGAAACGGGAACTATCGAGAAGAAGCACAACCGGAAAGAAGCAAACAACATGGTAAACACACAACACATAAACATGACATGATGCTCAACCAAGTATGATGCATGCCAAGGCTATATGATGCTACTCATGGCAAGAGATGACGCATACAAGAACAACACATCAAAGCAAGTTTAAATGAGGCCGGAAACAACATATAACAAATCCGGTAAGTCCTCATATGTTAATTTCGAAATTGGTTCAGAACTGAATAAATCTTATGTTCAAGTTGTTAAACAGCAAGTTAAGATGCACCAAGATGATTGATGACCCGCAAGTATACGGGATAGTTGTAGCCTCTTTCGATAAGTAAGAGTGTCGAACCCAACGAGGAGCTAAAGGTAGAACAAATACTCTCTCAAGTCCTATCGGCCACTGATACGACTCTAAGCACACTTGACGTTCGCTTTTCCTAGAACAAGTATGAAACTAGAAGTACTTTGTAGATGTGATAGGATAGGTTTGAAACATAATAAAGAACGCGTAAATAAAAAGTAGGGGCTGTTTATATAAATAAGCAATAAAGTAAGTATTAGTAGAGAGCTTTTTGTTACGAGAAAGTTATTTGTCCAAGGCAATCGATAACTAGACCGGTAATCACTATTGCAATTCTATTCGAGGGAGAGGCATAATCTAACATACTTTCTCTTCTTGGATCATATGCACTTATGATTGGAACTCTAGCAAGCATCCACAACTACTAAAGATTCATTAAGGTAAAACCCAACCATAGCATTAAAGTATCAAGTCCCCTTTATCCCATACGCAAACAACCTACTTACTCGGGTATGTGCTTCTGTTCACTCACGCCACCCACCATAAGCAAATCATGAACATATTGCAAACCCTATAGCGGGGATCCCTCACGCTTGCGCGACACGGAGAGCACCATAGGACATCACCAATAATAAAACATGCAACTCAAACAATCATGATCATAAATTAACCCATAGGACAAAACGGATCTACTCAAACATCATAAGATAGCCATACATCATTGGGAAATAATATATAGCGTTGAGCACCATGTTTAAGTAGAGATTATAGCGGGTAAGAGAGGGGTTACACCTCTGCATAGAGGGGGGAAGAGTTGGTGATGAAGGCGGTGAAGTTGTTGGTGAAGATCGCGGTGATGATGATGGCCCCCGGTGCCGTTCCGGCGCCATCCGAAGCAAGGGGGAGAGGGCCCCCCTTCTTCTTCTTCTTCCTTGACCTCCTCCCTAGATGGGAGAAGGGTTTCCCCTCTGGTCCTTGGCTCCCATGGCTTGGGAGGGGCGAGAGCCCCTCCGAGATTGGATCTATCTCTCTGTCTCTGTCTATTTCTGCGTTCCCAGATCCTTCCCCTTCACCGTTTCTTTTATATCCGGAGATCCGTAAATCCGATTGGGGTGAATCTTTCGCCCAGATTTTTCTCATAAAATTAGCTTTCTTGCGGCAAAAGAAGAGCGGCAACCGCCTTACGGGTGGCCCACGAGAGTGCCAAGCGCGCCCAAGAGGGGAGGGCGCGCCCCCTGTCTCGTGGCCACCTCGGGCACCGTTTCACGTTGATTCTTCCTCCGGAAAATCCCAAATATTCCAAAATAATTCTCCATCCGTTTTTATCCCGTTTGGATTCTGTTTGATATTGGGTTTCTGCGAAACATAAAACATGCAACAAACAAGAACTGGCACTGGGCACTGGATCAATATGTTAGTCCCAAAAATAGTATAAAAAGTTGCCAAAAGTATATGAAAGTTGAAGAATATTGGCATGGAACAATCAAAAATTATAGATACGACGGAGACGTATCAGCACCCCAAGCTTAATTCCTGCTCGTCCTCGAGTAGGTAAATGATAAAAACGATAATTTTTGATGTGGAATGCTACCTAGCATAATCTTGATCATATGTCTAATCATGGCATGAATATTGAGACACGAGTGATTCAAAGCAATAGTCCATCATTTGACATAAAAAACAACAATAGTTCGAACGTACTAATAAAGCAATCATGTCTTTTCAAAACAACAAGGCCAAAGAAAGCTTATCCCTACAAAATCATATAGTTTGGCCATGCTTCATTTTAGTCACACAAAATGCTCCCATCATGCACAACCCCGATGACAAGCCGAGCAATTGGTTCATACTTTTTAATGCGCTTCATCTTTTTCAACCCTCACGCAATACATGAGCGCAAGCCATGGATATAGCACTATAGGTGTAATAGAATATGATGGCGGAGGTTTATATGGAGAAGACAAAAAAAGGAGAAAGTCTCACATCAACGTGGCTAATCAACGGGCTATGGAGATGCCCATCAATTGATGTCAATGCGAGGAGTAGGGATTGCCATGCAATGGATGCACTAAGAGCTATAAGTGTATGAAAGCTCAAACTGAAAACTAAGTGGGTGTGCATCCAACTTGCTTGCTCATGAAGACCTAGGGCATTTGAGGAAGCCCATCATTGGAATATACAAGCCAAGTTCTATAATGAAAAATTCCCACTAGTATATGAAAGTGACAATGTAGGATACTCTCTATATGAAGAACATGGTGCTACTCTGAAGCACAAGTGTGGTAAAAGGATAGTAACATTGCCCCTTTTCTTTTTTTTTCTTTTTTTTGGGGTGGGCTTCTTTGGCCCCCTTTTTTTATTTAGGCTTCTTTGGCCTTTCCCTTTTTTTTCTTTTTTTTCATGGGGCAATGATCTATAATGATGATCATCACACTTTTATTTACTTACAACTCAATATTACAACTCGATACTAACAAAGATATGACTCTATATGAATGCTTCCGCCGGTGTACCGGGATGTGCAATGATCTAGCGTAGCAATGACATCAAAAAACGGACAAGCCATGAAAACATCATGCTAGCTATCTTACGATCATGCAAAGCAATATGACAATGAATGCTCAAGTCATGTATATGATGATGATGAAAGTTGCATGGCAATATATCTAGGAATGGTTATGGAAATGCCATGATAGGTAGGTATGGTGGCTGTTTTGAGGAAGATATAATGAGGCTTATGTGTGATAGAGCGTATCGTATCACGGGGTTTGGATGCACCGGTGAAGTTTGCACCGACTCTCGAGGTGAGAAAGGGCAATGCACGGTACCGAAGAGGCTAGCAATGATGGAAAGGTAAAAGTGCGTATAATCCATGGACTCACATTAGTCATAAAGAACTCATATACTTATTGCAAAAGTTTATTAGCCCTCAAAGCAAAGTACTACTACGCATGCCCCTAGGGGGATAGATTGGTAGGAAAATACCATCGCTCGTCCCCGACCGCCACTCATAAGGAAGACAATCAAAGAAACACCCCATGCTTCAAATTTGTCACACAACGGTTACCATACGTGCATGCTACGGGACTTGCAAACCTCAACACAAGTGTCTCTACAATCCACAACCACCCACTAGCATGACTCTAATATCACCATCTTTATATCACAAAACTATTGCAAGGAATCAAACATATCATATTCAGCGATCTACAAGTTTATGTAGGATTTTATGACTAACCATGTGAATGACCAATTCCTGTCATCTCTCTAAATAGATATAAGTGAAGCAAGAGAGTTTAATTCTTTCTACAAAAGATATGCCCATGCTCTAACAAATATAAGTGAAGCAAAAGAGCATTCTACAAATGGCGGTTTTCTATGTGAGGAGAAATAGGCAATCCAAACTTCAAATGATATAACTGAAGCACATGAAGCATTCTATAAAGCCACACTCAAAAGATTTAAGTGAAGTGCAATGAGCATTCTATAAATCGACCAAGGACTATCTCATACCAGCATGGTGCATAAAGGAAAAGTGAAAACTAAGTGCAAAAGACGCTCCAAGACTTGCACATATCGCATGAACGAAACAAATATGAAAACATACCGATACTTGTTGAAGAAAGAGGGGATGCCTTCCGGGGCATCCCCAAGCTTAGACGGTTGAGTCTCCTTGAATATTTACTTGGTGTGCCTTGGGAATCCCCAAGATTGAGCTCTTGCCTCTCTTCCTTTTCCTCATATCGAGACCTCCTCGATTAGACACTTCATTCACACAAAACTTAAACAGAAAACTTGGTAAGATCCGTTGGTATAATAAAGCAAATCACTACTATAAGTACTGTAGCAAACCAATTCATATTTTGTTTTTGAATTGTGTCTACTGTAATATAACTTTTTCATGGCTTAATCCACTGATATAAATTGATAGATTCATCAAAACAAGCAAACTATGCATCAAAAACAGAATCTGTCAAAAACAGAACAGTCTATAGCAATCTGAACATTCACCATACTTATGGTATCCCAAAAATTCCACCCAAATTAGGAAAAATAAAAAAGTTGTACATAAATACAGTGGAGAAGGAATCAGAGCCGTTTGACGTTCCAGATAAAAATGTAAAATCGCACACTACATCCAAAGTTTCTGTCCTGCACCGTACAAACCAACAAGCATTGTAAACACCCTCAAGGCAAACCTTGGCACATTATTTTTATAATAAAATGGAATTATACAAGGGGATAATTATTTTTTATGAAAAGTTTCTGTAATCAAGATCACAAAGTTTCCGTGAGCATGAACAAAGTTCAAGGAGCTCTCCCACTTCAACAATGCTTGTCTTTCTCACTTTCACTTTTCTTTTTGAAAAGTTTTAGGTTCCCCTCTTTATTTTTTTATTTTTAAACTATATAAAAGCACTCAACAGAAATAAATGACTCTCTAAAACTTCCGGGTTGTCTCCCTGGCAGCACTTTATTTAAAGCCATTAAGCTAGGCATATAGTGCTCAAGTGATGAATCCACCCGGATCCCAAGGTATATCAAAGCCAATTTTAATTAACAATGATTTATAATTTAGTAGTGAGCGCAAAGTAACATATATCAAGCAATGACGAAGTCTAACTCTCTTCCTATGCATCGGCATATCATAAAAGAACAATTCATGCACACATAGTAAAGGCCAATGCATAGTATAAGCAATTTCTTGTAATTTTATCATATTGGAAACATAGAGAGGTTGAGATAAAGTTCCTCTCTCATAATAATTGCAAGTAGGAGCATCAAGCACATGCATATTATATCTATCAAAATTATCATGTGCAACGGTAAAAGGCAACCCATCAATATAATCCTTAATAAGCACAAACTTCTCCGATATAGTGTAGTTTGGAGAATTCAAAAAGATAATAGGACTATCATCCGTGGGTGCAATAGCAACAATTTCATGTTTAACATAAGGAACTATAGCAAGTTCATATCCATAAGCATAATTCATATTGGCATCTTGTCCACAAGCATAGAAAGCATCATCAAAAAGGGATATTTCAAGAGAATCCAAGGGACCATAGCAATCGTCATAGCAATCATCCTTCGGTAAGCACGAAGGGGAATTAAACAATGTATGAGTTGAAGAGTTACTATCATTAGAAGGTGGGCACGGGTGATCAATCCGCTCTTCCTCCTTTTGTTCTTCGCTCTCCTCGTCATCTTTTTCATCTAATGAGCTCACAGTTTCATCAATTTCTTCTTCCATAGCTTCCTGCAAAATATTAGTCTCTTCTTGGACAGCTGAGACTTTCTCAATAAATGCATTAATATTGTAATTGTATTCATAATTTTCATGGCAATATCTAAGTATAGCAAGATTTTCTGGTCTATAAACTGAATCATCAAAATCATCAAACTCTTTAGAAATAGATTCAATCTCATAAGCACCCATAAAAGCAATAAATTCTTCTATTTGTTCCACATCATAGTAATCATATACACCATTAGCATAAGAAGCTAAGGTTTTATTATCATTGAATTTGCATGAAAAGGGAAGGTGTGGAGCCTTCATCCTAGAGCAACAAGTATAATCATGTATCAAGCATAGTTGATGAGCATACCAACGTAATATATGAATTTGATCCCATAATAGTTTCCCTTTTTGTGTCAATCGATAATCCCTAAAGTATTCACGTTGATCCAACGTGTCTTCCATAACATAATTGAATGGTGTTTTCTCAGGATTATCAAAGTAGTACATAATATCTTGAACATAACGAGCATCGAGGGTTTTAGGAGGTTCCCCATCTCCATGAGTAGCAAGTACACCTAATTTTTTTGGTATTTCGTGTTCCATATCCATAACTAAAGATAGAGAACAACTTAGAACATCAAATAAAAATTACTTAGTGATAAAGCAAACAAGCACACACAAGAATATTCACCCCACGCCATGACTCCCCGGCAACGGCGCCAGAAAAAGGTCTTGATGACCCGCAAGTATACGGGATAGTTGTAGCCTCTTTCGATAAGTAAGAGTGTCGAACCCAACAAGGAGCTAAAGGTAGAACAAATACTCTTTCAAGTCCTATCGGCCACTAATACGACTCTACGCACGCTTGATGTTCGCTTTATCTAGAACAAGTATGAAACTAGAAGTACTTTGTAGATGTGATAGGATAGGTTTGCAAGATAATAAAGAATGCGTAAATAAAAAGTAGGGGCTGTTTAGATAAAGAAGCAATAAAGTAAGTATTAGTAGAGAGCTTTTTGTTATGAGAAAGTTATTTGTCCAAGGCAATCGATAACTAGACCGATAATCACTATTGCAATTATATTTGAGGGAGAGGCATAAGCTAACATACTTTCTCTTCTTGGATCATATGCACTTATGATTGGAACTCTAGCAAGCATCCGCAACTACTAAAGATTCATTAAGGTAAAACCCAACCATAGTATTAAAGTATCAAGTCCCCTTTATCCCATACGCAAACAACCTACTTACTCGGGTATGTGCTTTTGTTCACTCACGCCACCCACCGTAAGCAAATCATGAACATATTGCAAACCCTACAGCGGGGATCCCTCACGCTTGCACGACACGAAGAGCACCATAGGACAGCACCAATAATAAAACATGCAACTCAAACCAATCATGATCATCAATTAACCCATAGGACAAAACGGATCTACTCAAACATCATAAGATAGCCATACATCATTGGGAAATAATATATAGCGTTGAGCACCATGTTTAAGTAGAGATTACAGCGGGTAAGAGAGGGGTTACACCGCTGCATAGAGGGGGGAAGAGTTGGTGATGAAGGCGGTGAAGTTGTTGGTGAAGATCGCGGTGATGATGATGGCCCCCAGTGGTGTTCCGGCGCCACCCGAAGCAAGGGGGAGAGGGCCCCCCTTCTTCTTCTTCTACCATGACCTCCTCCCTAGATGGGACAAGGGTTTCCCCTCTGGTCCTTGGCTCCCATGGCTTGGGAGGGGTGAGAGCCCCTCAGAGATTGGATCTATCTCTCTGTCTCTCTCTGTTTCTGCGTTCCCAGATCCTTCCCCTTCACCGTTTCTTTTATATCCGGAGATCCATAACTCCGATTGGGGTGAATCTTTCGCCCAGATTTTCTCATAAAATTATCTTTCTTGCGGCAAAAGAAGAGCGTCAACCGCCTTTCGGGTGGCCCACAAGATTGCCAGGTGTGCCCAGGGGGGGAGGGCGCGCCCCCCTGTCTCGTGGCCACCTCGGGCACCGTTTCGCGTTGATTCTTCCTCCGAAAAATCCCAAATATTCCAAAATAATTCTCTGTCCGTTTTATCCCGTTTGGATTCCATTTGATATTGGGTCCCTTCGAAACATAAAACATGCAACAAACAGGAACTGGCACTGGGCACTGAATGAATATGTTAGTCCCCAAAATAGCATAAAAAGTTGCCAAAAGTATATGAAAGTTGAAGAATATTGGCATGAACAATCAAAAATTATAGATACGACGGAGACGTATCAATAATCTACGCGAAATTCTAGTCAAGTTACATATAAAGTTCTTTTAATTCGGAGCGACGACCTAGAAGATATGAGCAAAACAAGTTAAACATGGCATTGATGCAAAATGCATTCAAACATCAAGCAAACACTCTAAAACATGGATGCAATATGATAAGATGAAAATACATGCAATTATAAGCAAGTTTCATATAGAGCAAGCTCAAAACGGAGCAACGGTGCAACACATACACTCCAAACAAGATATAACAACAATCTGCCCAAAACAACAAGTAGGCAGTTTGCAAACATCAAAACAACATGCTACAGGAACTTTATGAGCACAAACTTGACATGCACTTCATGTACAGATAACATACTTCAAATATCATTAAGGTTAAGCTTAATAGGCATCAATATTAAACCAATATGATCAATGCAAAAAGCAACTTTATAACACATGAGCATATACATGAGCAAGGTTAAGATGATGGCAACTTGAGAGCAAGAATGAGACAAGCTATAGCAAGTTTATATAGCAACCAGGGACATGTTATCAAAGTACACATAACAAAGAGCAAATAACATCAGAGCATCATATACATATGGCTCATGGATTAGTGGGAACCAACAAGACAAGATTGAATGCTAAAACAGTTTCAGCAAGTGTAAAACAGCAACATTATGATAGCCTGTTTGCAAGCACGGACCAGAGGCATATGACATACAAAAGTAACAACCATGGCATGTCAACAAAGTACTCATAGGATACTTCAGAACATGTAATTGGAGCATCTCCAGAAGAGGCATGGATCACCCAATAACAAGCTCACAACAAGGCATCATGAAGTTAAGAGAAAACTGGAACAACATGTAGGCATCTTCATGACAATGAAAACATATGCTACATGACATATATAGGGAATCAAAAGGCATAAAAAGATAGATCATAACATAGAAAATAAAACATGTCAACTAAGCATCTCCATATTATGCATGCATTAATTGGCAGCATCTAGAAAACATGGCAACATGATATTACAGATTCAGCATTGACAAAACATTAACAACAAGTAGCCCACTTCACAAGCTTGATGCACTCACTAAAGGGAACATAAAAATACATGGATTGCACCACTGTAAATATGTAATGAAAATGATCCTAAAACATGTAGACATCATGCTCATAGGATGCACACACAAAATGCAAGAAAAATGACAAATCAACAAGTTACATCAGTTTTCAGTAGTTAACAACAACATGCAGTTTTGCAACAGGGATTAATATGTCAAGATGCACCCTAACATGAATGCAAAGCACACCAACATGAAGAGCATGAAGAGCATAACACGTGCATATCAAGATCATCATCATAGGTACGCTAGGTACAAAGTTATAGCACTCACAAGATGCATACATGATGTTAACAATCAGCAGATTCCAGTAGTTTATATCATTTAGCAGATTTGCAATGAAGATTAAGGCATCAATATGAAAAGGAACATGACTGCAAACTACTCCATCATATCATGAGGAGCACTCTGAGATGAACATTTTGACATATCATGCACGCAAAACGGAGCTATACACACCAAGTTAGAGCAAGTCAAACATGCACACATGAGATGAACTATTTTGGGACGACAGAAAAATAGACCTCGCGGAATCGGGACGGCGATATTCTGGGACGGCGGGAACCGGGGACGGGCGGCCGCGTTTGGATCGGGGATGGGTGGATCTCATTCATCCGCCCAGATCTGGCGATGAGGCGGCCGACGACGGCGGCGGAGGCGCGGCGGCGAGGTCGGAGGAGCCGAGGCAGGCGGCGCCACCATGGCTGCGGGCGACTCCGGCGGGGAGCTTGCCTGCGGGAGGGGGCCGCGGGGGCGCGGCCCGGTCGGAGGCGA